>NW_027422597.1:1728547-2153547 GCF_048934315.1 Petromyzon marinus
TATCAATTTATTATTTTATTATCATTCCACGTGGTGACTTTACCGAAAGAACCAAAGGAGATGAATCATTGCAGTCACGAAAGCTTTAAATCGAAATGTAACACTTAGTTAGGTAGGCTTTGGCGACCAATATTATCCAAAACTGGAGGTTTGTCTGGGTTGGATCGTGTAAATATAAATGCGCCATTAAAACCCGCCACACCCGACACAGCCAATTAGTAAGGAGTTTGTCACGTGAACAAAACAAGCCAGTTCATTACTAGTACAGCACAGACCGGTGTGTGTGTGTGTGTGGTAGAGTAAACCCACAACATTTACAATTCGAGGGCATGTTGTGAGTTTACTATCCAACACACCGTGGTGCTGCACTTGTAAGGAATTGGCACGTTCTGTTTTTTGCGTGACAAACCTTGCTAATTGGCCATCACGGGTGGTGGCGGGTTTAACGACGCATTTATATTTACGCGATCTGACCCAAGCAAACCTCTATCATGGGTTATCATTGTGATCATGCGTATAAATTGAGCTGGGCTCAACAATCATCACAGCTGGTCTATGTGCGTGCGTCTGCGTGCGTGTGTGTGCGTGTGTCTTTTTCTTTCTGACTGTGGTACCTGCGCTAATGACGGGAAAGGTGGCCGGGAAATGATTCAAAATCGCGGACAATCCCAAAAGTACAACCGTTTTTCCGCCGATCTCTATGCCCAAAAAAAAAAAAACCACCCCCTAATATAGGTATAAATTATGTTTGAGTAAAAAACAAAAATTGGAGTTTGTTAACGAACAAAACAAATTATAATATCGTGGTAGAGAATAGAGCCAATCGATGATGTGCATCCTCAGTGACAACACTTTCCTGCTCCCACCCAGCAGAAGACTCGGCTCACTGAGTGGGTGGTCAGCAGCAGCAGCAGCAGCACCACAGCCAATCAACATCAGTCAAACTCCGCCCACCCACTGTCGTGAAGCTATTGCAACTACAGCGCTTGTAAGGGGCGATCACGTTTGATCTGGGATTAACCGGAGCAACGGTTTAAGCAGCATGTGACCCGTAACAAACATTTCCAAAGAATAATGTTGCTTTATATTCTTGGTTCTTTCGGTAAAGTCACGTAAAATAATTAAAAAATATATATAAAACAATAAAATCCTCTCTCGCGAGGAAATTGCCGTGGTTTTCACGCCTGATGATGACTGCTTGGTGTTGCAGTCGAAACGTCGTGAGAATTTTATTGTTTTATATATTTATTTATTTATTGTTTCCCTTCTTCTATGTGGTGGTGACTTTTACCGTAAGAACCAAGAAATATTAATCCCTGCAGTCACGAAAGCTTTAAATCAAAATTTAATGTTGCTTTGCTTTTATTCTAGATTATTAACTTGCGGCTTAAGGGAAAATCCACGAGCCATGAATCCGTGTGAAAATCTCAGCGTGCGCGGTTTAATCCGGCGAATCGGATAAACCGCACGCCGGATAATCGAGCCTACCGTACAGGGTAGAGGACAGTCCACGCGATAACTCTGGGAGGCCGAGCAAAGTGAGTACATTGAACGCGGTAAGACGTGGCGCGGTGGTGGTGGTGGTGGTGGTGGGCCGAGAGGACTGGAACGGGGAACCCCTGCGTCTAGGCCCAGGGGGTCTGCAACCAAAAATAACAATAAGCAACAATAAACAAGATCCGCGTTCAGTTGCATGTGAGGTACGTCACGAAGCGGTCCTTTAAAGAGCCGCAGGTTTTACCGACCACACGGGGTCCCTGGGTCCCTTCCCAAAGGCTCGCGCAGGGTAGCAGCGTCCAGAAGCATCCAGCAGCATCCCAATGCCCTCGTAATTTCTGTTTCTTTTGATTTAAAGCTTTCGTGACTGCAGTAATTCATTATCTTAGTTCTTTCGGTAAAGTCACGTTGAAGGGAAACAACAATAAAATAATAAAATATTATATTATTTTGTTGTTTCCCTTCAACGTGACTTTACCGAAAGAACTAAGATTCATCTTCTTTGGTTCTTTCGGTAAAGTCACGTAGAATGAGAATAAAATAATAAATTGATCAAATAAAATAACACAATAATATTCTCACGACGTTTCGGCCACAACACAAGCGGCCTTCATCAGGTGAAGGGACGAGACTGTCTGGTAGGACAGCGCTGGAGTGAAAGAGCCACGTTCAGATCACGACCTTTAAGCTGTGTGAGAGGAAACAAAGCGCCTTGACAAAGGAATTAGCATAGAATTTAGCATTGAAATGGCTGAGTGATTAGCTTGTGACTGGTCACAGAAATAGCTATGTTAAAAGTTAAAGCATACACATCCGCAGAGACACCCCTTGATAAAGGAATTAGCATAGAATTTAGCATTGAAATAGCTAAGTTAAAGCATACACATCCGCAGAGGCACCCCTTGACAAAAGGAATTAGCATAGAATTTAGCATTGAAATAGCTGAGTGATTAGCTTGTAATTGGTCACAGAAATAGCTACGTTAAAGTCAGAGCATACACATTCACCGAGGCAATTAGTACAAATCAAACAGGAGAATTTAGCATTGAAATAACTAGGCGAATTTTGCATTGAAACAAACTGAGTGATTAGCTAGTGACTGGTGACAGAAATGACTATGTTGAAGTCAAGGCCTACACATCTGAGCTATTCACAGTACTATATAGTGAACCAATTTAAAAAAAAACTAAAATATAAATTACCTTAATGTTTTGATTTAAAGCTTTCGTGACTGCAGTAATTCATATTCTTAGTTTTTTTCGGTAAAGTCACGTTGAAGAGAAACAACAAAATAACAAAATATATATAAAACAATAAAAAACCGACACACCTGATGATGACCGTTTGAGTTATGGTCGAAACGTCGTGAGAATTTTTTATTGTTTTATATATATTTTGTTATTTTGTTGTTTCTCTTCAACGTGACTTTACCGAAAAAAACTAAGAATATACCTTAATGTTATCAATAAACTCTATACATTCTCCAATCAGCCAAGCTACCAACAATAAGTCGTTATATATCACAACGCTATATGGCGAAAAAAAAATGGGTGGATTCTTACCCTCGCCTTTTAAATTTTGTTTCTCTTTTTTTCTGTTTCTCTTTTTTTTTTGGCGCTGCCATCCTCCCGACAAACGCCCTCACACACAACGCAGCCGTCATCCTGCTGGCGTGCACAACCGTTGCGTTTGGTGTCACGATCGCCGCCCTCGCCCGGGACCGGTGGAACCGGATAAACCCTCGTGAGTGGGAGCATCTCCTCCGTTGCACCCACTAAACGACGACACCGCCCCCATCTCCTCCCGTCGTGAATCCTCGCGTAGAGGCTGGGGCGGCGGGGGGGGGTTGGTGGTGGTGGCGAGGCACGTCGGATAAATGGACGGCAACAACCACAGCAACTGCAGGAACAACAGCCACAATTGAAAAGGAAAAAAAAAATAATAATAATAAAGTCCCGACATCGTGATGAGTGGGGATGTAAAATAGTCGCTTTGTGTTACCCTTGCCTGACAATAAAACGGGAGGTGGTGTTAAGATGTGCAAACACCAAATAGATGAAACCATCTTCTTTGGTTCTTTCGGCAAAGTCGCCACCACGTAGAATGAGAATAAAATAATAAAATAACACGATAAAATTCTCACGACGTTTCGGCCACAACGCAAGCGGCCGTCTTCAGGTGAAAGGTGCAGGACTGTCGGGCCGACAGAGCTTCAGAACATTCAGAGCTTCAACATTCAAAATGTTGAAGCTCTGTCGTCCCGACAGTTCTGTACCTTTCACCTGAAGACGGCCGCTTGCGTTGTGGCCGAAACGTCGTGAGAATTTTATTGTGTTATTTTATTCTGTTATTCTCATTCTACGTGGTGACTTTACCGAAATAACCAAAGAAGATGAATCCTTGCAGTCACGAAAGCTTCAAATAGATGAAACCACTTTATTATTTTTTGTAAGGAATCATCAAGTGCTGCATTAACCACGCACGGCACTTGGTGGTGAACATGCAAACAAACATGGCTCTGATGATAATGTACGCATTGTCTAGGAAATCGATTGGCCTACTACACCAGACTTTTTTTACTTTTCATCAACTTTTATTGCCGCCAGCAGCAACAGCGCCAGAGGCGATTCCGATATGAAACACCAGCAAACAAATAAAACAAACGCTATGAATCTACGCGCTGTGGCGCTAAATGCACTGCGGAACAACACGAAAGAAAAGTCACGTGGTGGTGGTGGTCATCGCGTATGCCACGGTGACGAGCGAGAGCTTCAGAAGGTGAACACGAGGGTGCCGTCCAAGCTGGTACAGAGCGGGGCTTTTCCGGCTCAAATAGCAGCCATCTTCATGGCAGAGTCTCACCACCAGTGTCAATAGACCAGAGAACAACGCCTTAAGGCCTATTCTTATTTTTCATACTTTGATACTGACAAAAATGTTGCCATTGATGAAACAATTTTTTTTTTCATTTGACCAGGTGTAAGGTCCCACTGAGCCACGTAGCTCTTTATCAGAAGCGACCCTGCCATCACAAATGCTATCAAATGATGTCTGTTATCATCATCATCATCATGTGAAAATTCATAGAAGCAGCAAAATCACTCCGAACGCGTGATGTTGATGAGTCGGTAACACCCCGCGTTGTTGTTTCTGTCCTCCGTGAGAAGTGGGGGGGGCGACTCCACAACAGCTAAGCACCAGGTGGGGGGGGGGGGGGGGTAGGGGGTGGGTTTATGAAACGCCGAAACAAAATTTCAAAGGCCATCTTCAGAAGGGCAATTGCTTACATCTGCAGCAGCGATAAAGACCAAAATGAAAAAAAAAATACATAAATAAAAAAACCCATCCGCGTCACAACACCGCAGCTCCAACTTCTCGGTGGTTGATCCACACAGCGTCCGAACCCACCTCGCCACAGGTCACCACGGCGCGTGAAACCGCCAGCTCACCAGCTCACTCGCTCGCTCGCTCGCTCATCCGCTCACGTGGCCCATCGGCTGTCCATCGCGGGGGGACTTTTTGCGCGCGCGCTCAGGAGGAGGAGGAGTTATCCCTGCGCCGCCGGAGGCGACGACGGGAGGCTCCGGCCCTTCGAGCGGAAGCATCGGCAGCTGGGTGGGCAAGTGGTCCCCCGCTCGTCTTCCGCTTGGGATTCGTGTCGTGCCGTTGCTGGCGTTGACGCCGATGGATTTTTATTTTTTATTTTTTTTCCCTTCGACCTTCTCGACCCTAAGCCGGCTACCGCAGCCGCTTCTCTCTTTCGCGCTGCTTACGGTTGGCTCCGACATGTTCCCACCTCCTCACATTGGTGTGTCCACGCGCAAACAAACAAACAAACAAACAAAAACGATCCACCGTATAGCCTGAACAGACTGTCGGGGCAAGCGCTGTTAGCGAGTAGCGCCTATGAAGGCTTGCCCGGCACTGTGGCACACGAGGGGGTGGGTGGCTACCAGCACCACGCGCGACAGCCTTTGTCTCCCCCAGTGGCGATGTTTACACACCGCATCATCGTCGCATGCACAATTTTACAATTATAATCGGAATATTTATTTACACGGCAGGAGGAATCCGATAGCAACAACAACAACAAACACAACACAACACGAACCCGATAGGAGTGCGAAGTGTAGGAAAAGTAAAGACATCAATTCTAGATTTGAAGCTTTCGTGACTGCAAGCATTCAGGCTCTTTGTTTTTTTCTTCGGTAAAGTCACGACGGAGGTAAAATAAGATAAATGAAAACAACTCAATTAAATCACGGCGTTTCGGAGGCAACACAAGCTTCCGTCTTCAGGTGGAACAGTCACAGCAGAATCAGCTGTGTCAAGTGAAGAGCTCTGAGCCACCCGAGATTATATATACAGGTTAGGGGGGGGTGGGGGAGGAGCCAGGAAGTGACGTGGGTGGGAAGGGGAGGGGCTAAGTTAAGCCGCCTTTTGTTATGCTGCAGGGGGTCAGGGGGTAGCGGTGGTGTAACTGCACGCAAGCGATTACAACCCAATGGCAGAAATGGAAATGGCTGTACAATTATAAGGCGGCTAAAGTTTGACTTGGTTGATGACACCTTTCCAATGGTTGCTCAATTTTAAACCATCCTCTCGGTTGAAGTTGTGTCTATGTTTGTGTATCTGGATGCCTTCATGGACAAAACTTTGGTAATAACTGGAAGGTTTGCAGAGTACTTTGGTATCGGAGAAAATAATGTCACAAGAACCCGCTGTGTTGAGACAGTGATCAGCTACGGTTGAAGAATTCGTTCTGCCGTGTTTCCAATATGATTTGTGCTCGCGAATTCGGTCAGAAATATGCCGTTTCGTCTCCCCGATATAGCAGTCACCGCAGGTACAACTCAATTTGTAAACCCCGGGGTACTGTTAGTCAGGAATGACATCCTTCTCGGATGGGATCAGATCACGGATTTTGTGTACTGTATTGAACCGGACCTGGATCTTGTGTTTGTTTAGAATTTTTACAAATCTTTTTGGTAACACCTGCTACTGTATGTATGGCAACGTGATGATTTTGATCGGAGTATCAGGTGGTTGTTTCTGTATGGTGCGAAAAACAGCTATCACTGGTGACAAGGGGGAACCCATAGGGGTACCCTCATTTTGTTTGTTAAAGGTACAATTCCAGGTAAAGTAAGTGTTTGTGAGGCAGTGCCTAACCAGCGCAGGTACATCAGGATTCAGTCCATGTTGGACCAAAACCTTCAATTATTGTTATGGTGTCAGGCACTGGGACCTTGGTGGGTTCCCACTTGTCACCAGTGATAGCCAATATTGTCATTCTTGTTTCTTGGACTCCGCCTTCTCCCGAACGTCCCCTCTCCTTATAGGCCACTCATCCTCCTCCTTCGCCAAAGGTTCTCAACCGTCGCCTCAACCCTCTAACCTGCAACCCCGCCCTTTTTCGGTTCATAATCTCTCCTCCAATCACTTTGCACCTCGCCTCCCGACCAATCACTATGGAGGCCTCTCTGCACCAACAGGAGGCCTTGGCCTACTTCCTGCTAGTCTAATATGGGACCCTTTCTTGCCGATATTAATATATAACAATAGGTTTTTTTTTACATTTTTGGAAATCAAACAGGTGTCAAGATTTTGATTTAAAGCTTTCGTGACTGCAGCAATTCATATTCTTAGTTCTTTCGGTAAAGTCACGTTGAAGGGAAACAACAAAATAATAAAATATATATAAAACAATAAAAATTGGCATGCATGCATGCAAACCAACACACCTGAAGACGACCGTTTGTGTTATGGTCGAAACGTCGTGAGAATTTTTATTGTTTTATATATATTTTATTATTTTGTTGTTTCCCTTCAACGTGACTTTACCGAAAGAACTAAGCAGATAGGTGTCAAGATGTTAAAACATCAAAACAGAATCCGTATTCACAACAGGATCCTGGTGTGGACCAATCAGTTTCAAAGACAATGCATATATCATCAGAGCATGTTTCTTTTTTTTGTGTCCATGTTCACCACAAATACGTGTGGCTATTGCAGACAGGATTCCTTGAATAAGGGTTCTGTTTGGTGTTTTAACATCTTGACACGTGTTTCGTTGCCAGAAAGGGTAAAACCTATTTGTTATATTCCTGGTAATCCGTTTAGTTTGCTTCGGGCGAGTGATCTGGGATTTCGGTCATTGCACATCTACATCAGATAAAAATACAATAATACTAATAACGAGATGACCAAGGGCGCGACCGCATTTTTTTTCTTCCAGAGACCAAATCTGGAACATTTTATCCTCATGGCTGTAGCCTCGTGGGTAACCAAATGATGCATAATGGCCGAGGCAATTAAACGTTTTATTTTTGGGACGCTATTTTTTGTTCCAGGGGTGTAACTTAACTCCGCGACTCGGGGTACCAATCAATCCGAAATCGGTGCTACTCCGAGATGTCGAAACGCGACGAGGACGATTTCGCTGAAACCCTGAAAGACTCGCATGCTCCGTAGTGGTGCATCGTGAGTGCAGCTCGTCGAGATGAGTCGATTGCCGCATCGCCGACCATCAACAGACTAAAAATGACTCCGTCACGGGCATTATGCGAGTGCCGGGGGACTATGGTCCCGCCGTAAGGTTCATTTCTTCAGTGAGACTCGGACCAACTCTCATTCTTGGCAGAAACAAAAAATAAGACTCAGCAAAGATTAAAAAAACGCACGCGTTTGCAAGTGACCGATTCTGCAAAGCGATGGAAACGTCGTGATATGTTATTTTTTTGTTTAATTTAAATGTTCTACCTACGTGACTTTACCGAAAGAACCAAAGAGTACGTAGAAAGTGAGTTTCAGGCTGAGGTCGCAAGGCGCTGCACAGAGCTAAAATCAAGAAAGTGAATAACAACGAAATTATAAAACGTAACATAAGCACGCAGGCTCATTATTTATGTTGGGAGGGGGGTGGTATAAATGCCACCGCCCTCCCAACACTCCCAAAACACATAATACAATGAACATGGAGAAAAGGCCTTTAAGAAAACAACGTCTTCAGGGGGGATTTTAATAAACCGAGGGACTTGGCAGATCAAATATCGGACAGGGAGCGAATTCCACAGCTTGGGCCCAACACGAGAAGAGCCCCCCCCCCCCCCCTGGGTCACCCATTGAACGGAGGTGCGACCTCGGCACACACAATAGTAGCCCACGCTCGGGTGACCGAAGAACTTGCGTTAGGACATGTGGGTGGAGGAGGTTACCGATGGGGAGAGGCATTGTTGAGGGTCTTGTCGGTGAGAGGCTGCAGCCTGCTGCGAGGCTGCAGCAGGCTGGTCACGAGTTTCAAGTTTTCAAGTTTTCATGTATTATTTATATAGCCCTGTGAGCCATGCGGCTCTTGAGTCGGGTACAACCGCAACAGACAAAATTTGAACACAGAAACATCGTAAAGCGACGATGTGTAACAGAAACATCCGGGAATAAACCAGCAAATATTCCACTCGCAAAAGAAAAAAAACACCGTATTATAACGCTGTGTGCAAAACTCACAATGTGGTGCAAGCCAACAACAACAACCCAATTTGGATTAACCATATGTTTTCGAATCACCAAAATAAAGCTACGAAATACAATGTAACAACGGTAATCACAGGAACTGTGATTTCAAATGTAACAATAAACGATATGCATAACACGTACGACAAAAAACTGCAGTGAAGGCAGCAGATGCAGTGAAACACAGCATCACCACCGCAGGGCAGACTTGATCAAGGCCCTGTGCCCCAGCAGACCCATGACCAAGGAGCCAACGCAAGGATGCAGAGGTATCCAGAGGTCAGAGGCAGGACCAAAAGACAGGCGCAGGAGGTTGTACTTGTAGGCCCCGACTCTGCACCGGTCTCGCCTGGAAAACTGGCCAGGGAGTGACCGGCAGGGCAGCACTCGTGGAAAGAGAGAGGCAGTTGTCGCCGGAGAGAGGCTGTGCATTGCAGGTTGTAGCTTTATGTTGTATTTGCCCTGTTGCAGCTTTGTGCACGACCAGTGTAAGTGCGTATGTAATCTATGTATGTATAGTGTCAACGATTCAGAGACGGAGTTTCTAGGAGGCGCGTACTCTATTAACAACTTCCACGGGTCTCGTACACACACTCTCCACAGTAGCTTAGCCTAGCCTGCACACAACACCGGCCGTCTAACGCTGACGGTGCCAACTCGAATAGCCAACTGCTCTCCTTCATAGAGCGATATTTAGCGGAGACCTTTAGCGACGACGGCGACAGCAACAACAAAGACGAATCCGCTCCCAGAACCGGCAGCCTCGAGCCCCCCGCTCTCGGCTCCTTTTATGCTCCCGGCGCGGCCCTGGCTCCGCCCCTTGACCGCGCCCTCGCCTTTCTCGAACCCGCTAGCGGCAGGTTCCGGGGGCCTCCAGACGGGCTCCTGCCGTGACCCTTACCCGAGTTCCTCCTCCCTGCCCCTGAACGTCGCCTGGACGTTCGTTGCCTGTGGTGTCGCGTGGCTTGAACGTTGCTTGGACGTTCGCCTGGACGTTCGCCTGGACGTTCGTCTAGAGACGGTGAACACTGCACACACGCCGCTGAGCTCACACTCAGTGGCGTGTGCGCTGTCTGTCCACCACAGTTGCCGCTGCTGTCCACCAGCCGGCGCTATTACACTACACGTGAATGAATGTGTGTATTTTAATGTACATGTAGTAGTGTAGTAGTGTAGTGTATAGTAGGTTTTATGTACCGTATGTTAAACTTATTTTGCATTGATAATAATAATAATAATAGGGTTTTTCCCCTTTTTTCTGGCATTTTTACAAGGATTCATGTTTACTGCATTAACCACAATACCTGCAGTCAAAAATGCAAACAAAAAACACACTATGATAATATATGATGATGCATTGTCCTTGAAACTGATTGGTCCACACCAAGGGACGGCTTTCTTTTGAGCCTCGACCCAATTGGTGCTCGACCAGATGACACCAAAAGGCGTAATTATTTTGCATTGTACGTATCCAACCATGCTGATAGGATGTACCGGGGAAAGACAACAAACTAAAACACAAAAAGCAGTTTTTTTAATAAATGAATTTTCAATGTTGTATAGTGTTTAGTGTATAGTGTGGTGTATAGTGTAGTGTATATGGTGCAGTGGTTATGCTATATAGTTGTGTAGTGTATAACATCATGTAGTGTAGAGTGGTGTGTATAGCAGTGCGTAGAACTTCTTTGGCACCAACCATGCTAATCGGAGGTGCGGGTGGAGGGGGGAGAGCAAACTAAACACACACAAAAGTCAGTTATGAAGAAATGAGAAATTAGTTTTCAATATAGATTTTAAAGTGCACAGCTCCAGTGAAAATGGAGAAATGCTTCTCGTGTTTCAGCCTTAAATAGGGGCGGGTGTGTACATGTGCTTTAGTCACTTGTAAGCCAATCAGGCTGCGACGCCCAGGGGGGGGGGGGGGTGGTGGAAGGGGGAGGGGTAACGCATTCATATACATTACAATGGACATCTTTTAACGGTTGGGTGATTCAAAGGGTAATCATAATACATAATGACATTTTTTTCAGTGAAAACGTCATGTAAAGGCGGAGCTGGTGAGCGTGTTGTTGGGTAGCATTACCTGCACGCGAAACGAGTTTCGTTTGCCAATAATAGTCTGCCAACGGTGCGATTCGCGTGCTTGCAGAAACTGCTTTCCCACAACAACAGCACAAACAACGTGTTTTTTTTTTCTCCGTGGAGTTGCTTAACTTCAATCGATATACCGTGTTGGGAGAACAAAAGATGCAACTTCAAATGCTATTCCCGTGAGGCGACAACGGCATGCATTGACCGACGGGGGTCGTTGCTTCGAACCCGTTTGCGGGTCTCTGTGAGTGCAAAGGAGCCTGCTTGATCACGGACACCTCTCTCGGTTTGGGCATGGACATTTATTTGCTCTTGCCGATATCTCTTCGCTCGACACGTGTACTAACCTGCGAAGCTACTAAACGATGCACTATTGCTTTTCGTGCCAGAGTAAGACCCCGCTCAGCTCTTACGTCGCTCTTTTTCAAAAACGACCTGGCTATCACAACGAATAGCAGCTCAATGAAGTGGCTGATATCATCATCATCATCATCGTCGTCATCATCACCACGACGTGGACATCTATGGCAGCAGCCAAATACCCTGAACGCATAAACTTGATTTGAAGCTTTCGTGACTGCAGGAATTACTCCTTTGGTTCTTTCGGTAAAGTCGCATAGAAATAATAATAATTAATTAATAGAGTACCACGTTTCGATTGCAACGCAAGCAACCGTAGAACTGAATTTGAGAGAGAGACAAAACACAGATACGGAGACACACAGACAGACACACAAGCAGAGAGAGACACAACACAGACACACACACACAGAGAGAGACACACAACATAGACACACAGAGACCCAATGCCTCTGTGTCGAGGCCTTAAATAGAGAGAGGGGGTGGAGGGGGGGGGGTGGTGGGCAGAGAGAGATTTTTAAATGTGGAGGGAGAAAACCGGAGGACCTGGAAAGAAATCCACACGACCACAGGGAGAGAGACACGCAGGCACTCCAAATACTGAATGCAGGCGTCAGGGTCGGGATCGAACCCACTACCGCCTGTATAACAGGCGAGGTAATTAACATTTTCTCGCCACTGTGGGACGCGAGGTCAAATAGTAACCTTTTCTAGAAGCAGCTAATATGTAGGAGCAGCAGTATGTTGTACGGCAGCAGTTTGTGCTGTGAAGTTTTTTTGCGAGGCATCCTCTACGTCTGATAGACTTCTTGCTTCCAGCAACGACGACACACTTAAGAGTGTGTCAGTTTGAGGAGCATTGATTCGATTTTTGTATGCGTTTAACGGTATGTATAAAATGTTATTTGTCTCTTAACTGTGATTCTTCAATGTGTTATTGTTAATGTTTCATGTTAGGTCAGAAACACTTGGACTGTGTTTATCTCCAGTTGCCTTGGTAAATAGTAGTAGGCTAAGTTTAGCAAAATCCTGGTTCAGTTGGCTCAACAAACCAAATAAACTAACATAGAAATTCAAAGGGATACATACTCATAGAGACGTACAGAGATATATAGAGACTCACGGAGACACCTACTCAAAGATACTCAAAAAGTTTCATGGACATACATACTCATAGAGACTCATTGAGATACATAGAGATACAAAAAGATACATAGATACTCATAGAGATAAATAGAGACTCAGCGATAAATAGAGACTTATAGAGGTACATACAGACTCGTAGAGATACATATCGACACACAGAGTTAAAGAGACTCAACAACCCTTTGCCCGTTCCGATGACGTACTACGTGCAACGGCGTCAGTTTTTCTTCCAATTACGTTCGGATGACGTGCGCACATGGTGTACGTCGTCAGAACGAAACCGGAAGAAACAATTAACTTAAATAACGTCATCGGCACACCGAGGCTCCCGCAAAGCCATGCGGGGGAGGAGCGTGGTGTAGCACAGATTTTTTTTTTGGCGCCAGCTATTATAGAGTGTCGCTACGGCTATCTGCGCCGAGTGACGGCGTCTTGATGGCAAAATAAACAACAACGCTGCTATGACTCCTGTGCCTCTCTCTCTCTCTGACGCTGAGCCCGCTTTGAACGCTCCGAGATGCAGCGGTGAACGGGTCACTCACACCCACACTCCGCAAACTTTCAGTCGTCATTGTAAACTGGAGGGAAGAGGGTTAGTGAGCTCAAATGGAAAAACAAACGCGCGGACATTGAGTCGGGCAGCTGCTGCTGCTGCTACGCACGCGCATCGCAGCTTGTAACCCGACATCTGTGGAGGCAGAGGGTTGGTGGATCGAACCGTTGTTGTTGAAACAGGGTCCCTGCAGGGTGGGCCGGTAGGAACATTGGAATTTTTGCGCAAATTTTAATTTTTACACCCCAACAGCACGAGATTTCACTTCGTTGAAGTATTGAAAGGGGACGGACGGACGGACACATGAATCTATTGCAGGCTGGTACACTCAGTTTACAATCTTCGTGCCTACCAGTATAAAGGATGTCAGTGACAAGAGAGTGACTCTCAATGACGTCACTCACGTGGTTAAATAAAGGATGACAGTGACAAGAGAGTGACTCTCAATGACGTCACTCACGTGGTTAAATAAAGGATGTCAGTGACAAGAGTGACTCTCAATGACGTCACTCACGTGGTTAAATAAAGTATGACAGTCACACGAGATTTCACTTCGTTAAAGTATTGAAAGGGGACGGACGGACGGACACATTAATCTATTGCAGGCTGGTACACTCAGTTTACAATCTTCGTGCCTACCAGTATAAAGGATGTCAGTGACAAGAGAGTGACTCTCAATGACGTCACTCACGTGGTTAAACAAAGTATGGCAGTGACAAGAGAGTGACTCTCAATGACGTCACTCACGTGGTTAAATAAAGGATGACAGTGACAAGAGAGTGACTCTCAATGACGTCACTCACGTGGTTAAATAAAGGATATCAGTGACAAGAGAGTGACTCTCAATGACGTCACTCACGTGGTTAAACAAAAGATGACAGTGACAAGAGAGTGACTCTCAATGACGTCACTCACGTGGTTAAATAAAGGATGACAGTGACAAGAGAGTGACTCTCAATGACGTCACTCACGTGGTTAAATAAAGGATGACAGTGACAAGAGAGTGACTCTCGATGACGTCACTCACGTGGTTAAATAAAGGATGTCAGTGACAAGAGAGTGAATCTCAATGACGTCACTCACGTGGTTAAATAAAGGATGTCAGTCACACGAGATTTCACTTCGTTGAAGTATTGAAAGGGGACGGACGGATGGACACATTAATCTATTGCAGGCTGGTACACTCAGTTTACAATCTTCGCTACTACCAGTATAAAGGATGTCAGTGACAAGAGAGTGACTCTCAATGACGTCACTCACGCGGTTAAATAAAGGATGACAGTGACAAGAGAGTGACTCTCAATGACGTCACTCACGCGGTTAAATAAAGGATGACAGTGACAAGAGAGTGACTCTCAATGACGTCACTCACGTGGTTAAATAAAGGACGTCAGTGACAAGAGAGTGACTCTCAATGACGTCACTCACGTGGTTAAAATAAAGGATGTCAGCGACAAGAGATTGGCTCTCAATGACGTCACTCACGTGGTTAAATCAAGGATGACAGTGACAAGAGAGTGACTCTCAATGACGTCACTCACGTGGTTAAATAAAGGATGTCAGTCACACGAGATTTCACTTCGTTGAAGTATTGAAAGGGGACGGACGAACGGACACATTAATCTATTGCAGGCTGGTACACTCAGTTTACAATCTTCGCTACTACCAGTATAAAGGATGTCAGTGACAAGAGAGTGACTCTCAATGACGTCACTCACGTGGTTAAATAAAGGATGTCAGTGACAAGAGAGTGAATCTCAATGACGTCACTCACGTGGTTAAATAAAGGATGACAGTGACAAGAGAGTGACTCTCAATGACGTCACTCACGCGGTTAAATAAAGGATGACAGTGACAAGAGAGTGACTCTCAATGACGTCATTCACGTGGTTAAACAAAGGATGTCAGTGACAAGAGAGTGACTCTCAATGACGTCACTCACGTGGTTAAATAAAGGATGACAGTCACACGAGATTTCACGTCGTTGAAGTATTGAAAGGGGATGGACGGACGGACACATTAATCTATTGCAGGCTGGTACACTCAGTTTACAATCTTCCTTCCTACCAGTATAAAGGATGTCAGTGACAAGAGAGTGACTCTCAATGATGTCACTCACGTGGTTAAATAAAAGGATGTCAGTCACACGAGATTTCACTTTGTTAAAGTATTGAAAGGGGACGGACGGACGGACACATTAATCTATTGCAGGCTGGTACACTCAGTTTACAATCTTCCTTCCTACCAGTATAAAGGATGTCAGTGACAAGAGAGTGACTCTCAATGACGTCACTCACGTGGTTAAATCAAGGATGACAGTGACAAGAGAGTGACTCTCAATGACGTCACTCACGTGGTTAAACAAAGGATGGCAGTGACAAGAGAGTGAATCTCAATGACGTCACTCACGTGGTTAAATAAAAGGATGTCAGTCACACGAGATTTCACTTCGTTAAAGTATTGAAAGGGGACGGACGGACGGACACATTAATCTATTGCAGGCTGGTACACTCAGTTAACAATCTTCGTGCCTACCAGTATAAAGGATGTCAGTGACAAGAGAGTGACTCTCAATGACGTCACTCACGTGGTTAAACCAAGGATGACAGTGACAAGAGAGTGACTCTCAATGACGTCACTCACGTGGTTAAATAAAAGGATGTCAGTCACACGAGATTTCACTTCGTTAAAGTATTGAAAGGGGACGGACGGACGGACGGACACATGAATCTATTGCAGGCTGGTACACTCAGTTTACAATCTTCGTGCCTACCAGTATAAAGGATGTCAGTGACAAGAGAGTGACTCTCGATGACGTCACTCACGTGGTTAAACAAAGGATGACAGTGACAAGAGAGTGACTCTCAATGACGTCACTCACGTGGTTAAATAAAGGATGGCAGTGACAAGAGAGTGAATCTCAATGACGTCACTCACGTGGTTAAACAAAGGATGTCAGTCACACGAGATTTCACTTCGTTAAAGTATTGAAAGGGGACGGACGGACGGACACATGAATCTATTGCAGGCTGGTACACTCAGTTTACAATCTTCGTTCCTACCAGTTTAAAAAAAAACTCCCTTGCTGCAGGCGTCGATGAGGTGCCATACCCTTTGCTTGCCAGGAGAGGGCGGTTCAGAAACAGAGTGGGTGGACTGATGAGCGCCTGTTCCACACTCCCTCGAAACCCGTAGGTGGGTTCCGAGGGCAATGCGCGCCCCTGGATTTGGCCAGGAGAAGGCAGCGCAGCAGAGTGTGTGGACCAATCTCCATCCATTCCATCTGTGTGGCATTGAGAGCGTAGGGGGTTTTTTTTTCTCAGGATGATTCGCGTTTCCTCCCCGCACGTGAACGATGATTATGATAATACATACGCTAATCGCGAATCGGGTGACAAACATCTCAAGCATAAAAGTCCCAAAGCAGGTTGCTCTCAGAGATGATTATAAAGTGATAACGTGACTCATTGTTAATTTGTTTTTACCGGCTGTAAGGCCAATTGCCCTATATATAGCTCTTCTTCAGAAAGCAACTTGGCTATCACAAACGATAGCTCAACCAAGTGGCTTATCATCATCACGTGGAATTGTTTAGCAGCGAGCAAATACTCTAAGCGGGTGATTGTTGATTCTAAAATTGTAGGGGGGAAAAAACTAGAGCACCCAGGGAAAATTGCACGCGACCACAGGGAGGAGGAGAGAGAGACAGAAAGAGAGAGAGAGAGATGCAGACTCCAAATATACAGCAGGTTGTCAGGGTTTGGCATCGAACCCATGACCTTCTATATACCATGCGAGGTAGTTAACATCTCCTAGCCGCAGTGGCGTCCAACATACAATCGAGGCAGCGCAAACGTCAATTCGTTGTCCGGCAATGTGTCCACAGGCTCTGGTCCTGAAGAGGAGACCCTACTCAAGGTGAATATCTCTGGGACTCAGGTAACGTGGACGCAGCATTGACACCAGTAGCAGCTCAGCCCTCCAGCACCGTGCGCGGTGTCTCCAATAATCTTTTAAACTGATGGCACGAATGTACACCGCTCGGCAATAGAACACGCGCGAATTTACACGTTGCCCATGACCGTGAATCCACTGTGAAGGTGCGAGTTGCCAAACGTCAGCATCGCAACCTTAATGGCTTGGAGAAGATCTGCAAAGAGGAGTGGGACCAAAAATCCCTCCTGACATGTGTGCAAACCTGGTGGCCAACTACAAGAAACGTCTGACCTCTCTGTGATTGCCAACAAGGGTTCTGCCACCAAGTACTAAGTCATGTTTTGCAGAGGGGTCAAATACTGATTTCCCCCATTAAAATGCAAATCAATTCACAACATTTTTGACATGCGTTTTTTCCGAATTTTTGTTGTTGTTATTCTGTCTCTCACTGTTCAAATAAACCGACCATTAACATCATAGACTGATCATTTCTTTGTCAGTGGGCAAACGTACAAAATCAGCAGGGGATCAAATACTTTTTTTTCCCTCACTGTATGACAGTAAATCCATGGTTCTGAATCCAAGGTTCTGTGGATTTTTCTCTGAGTTCTCTGCTTTTTCCCCTCCACATTAAGAATCAACGTCACGCGTTTAGTGTATATGGCTGCTATACATTTCCACGTGATGAGCCACTTTGTTGAGCTATAATTTGTGATGACCGGGTCTCTTTAAAAAAAAAAAAGAGCTACATAGCTCAGCGTGGCCTTACCTGGTAAATTAAAACATAGTTTAGTTGTGGTCTTTTCCACCGCACGTAGCTAACTGTGCCAATCAGAGGTGTGGCAATCAATGCAAGCAATCTCAATTTGAAATGCTTACCAATTTGTGGCTTCTGGATCAAACCCACGACCTCCTGCATAGCAGGCGAGATAGGTAACATCTTCCTAGCCACCATAGCACCCACGGTGGCGATGCGGCAGTGACTCAGAATTGGTGCTGGCTCCGGCGATCTGACCTCTGAACCAATGCACAGCAGCCTCACCCAATTGTGTCCCGTGGGGCCCCGGTAGCTTGCACCGACCGAGACTCTCTTTTGTCGTCCCCCGCCGATCCAAAGCAGAAGGGCGACGACAACATCGCACCACTGCAGGTGATGAAGGACCACTGGGATGAGCTGAAGGAGTGTGTGGGCGTGAACCCGACCCCTCTGCTGGACCACCTGAGCAACAACCGCACGATCACGCGCAGATTCCGCAGCGTGGCCGCGGCCAAGGGCGGCGAGGAGTGTGTGGAGTTCCTGCTCGAGCACCTCGTCAACGAGCGAGAGGAGGAGCACATGAAACTGTGGAACGCTCTCTACGCCGTCAGGAGGAACTACCTGCAGATCTGGAGGATGCTTCAGGAAAACGGTGCGTTGTCCATTGCCCCCTAAAGCGCCATCTTTTCAGAGGTCACTCACAACAGCCCTAACCTGTTGGAAATGTCACGAGCCGCCACTAGAAAGCGGAGCGCCTTTTTTCACTGGTGACGAGGCGCCCCTAGCGTAGAGGCCGCAGGCTACACAGCAAAAAAGAAATCGGGTAATAGAATCGCGCTATTATATTAGAATCGTACTATAATAGGGAAAAAAAAAGTTTTACTGGCTGACTGGCTTGCTGGCTGGAACGTGGACGGGCGGGCAAGTGCGCGGTCGCCAATGCCTGCATCTGTGTGACGACATCAATCGCGTCGCGCAACGTTTTGAGCCGCACAGATGGAAATGGATGGCAATTATATTTCTTAGCTCTTTCGGTAAAGTCACCACCACGTTGAAGGGAAACAATAAAGTAATAAAATATATATATGAAACAATAAAAAAAATTCTCACGACGTTTCGACCATAACACAAACGGTCATCATCAGGTGTGTCGGTTGAAATTGTCTCTGTGCTTGTATATGTGGATAGCCTCATGAACGAATCTCTCATGGTAGCCAGATGGCTTATAAATAAATAAATACACCGTTTAAAAATAAATACATTAATGCAAACCGACACACGTGATGACGACCGTTTGTGTTATGGTCGAAACGTCGTGAGAATTTTTATTGTTTCATATATATTTTATTATTTTATTGTTTCCCTTCAACGTGACTTTTACCGAAAGAGCTAAGAATATGAATTACTGCAGTCACGAAAGCTTTAAATCAAAATTTAGATGGCAATAAGTCCACGAAGCTGCTTATGGTCCACCCTAAAACCGCATCCACTGCACAAACAATGGACAGCAGCAGATGGAAGGGCTGTCCACTACAGCTCGAAGGGCTGTTCACTACAGCTGGAAGGGCTGTTCACTACAGATGTAAGAGTTGTCCACTACAGCTGGAAGGGCTGTTCACTACAGCTGGAAGGGCAGTCCACTACAGCTGGAAGGGCTGTTCACTACAGCTGGAAGGGCCGTCCATAACAGCTGGAAGGGCCGTCCACTACAGCTGGAAGGGCCGTCCACTACAGCTGGAAGGGCTGTTCACTACAGATGTAAGGGCTGTCCGCTACAGCTGGAAGGGCTGTTCACTACAGCTGGAAGGGCTGTTCGCTACAGCTGGAAGGGCTGTTCGCTACAGCTGGAAGGGCTGTTCACTACAGCTGGAAGGGCTGTTCACTACAGCTGGAAGGGCTGTTCGCTACAGCTGGAAGGGCCGTTCACTACAGATGTAAGGGCTGTTCACTACAGCTGGAAGAGCCGTCCACTAGAGCTGGAAGGGCTGTTCGCTACAGCTGGAAGGGCTGTTCGCTACAGCTGGAAGGGCCGTCCATTACAGCTGGAAGGGCTGTTCACTACAGTTGGAAGGGCTGTTCACTACAGATGGAAGGGCAGTCCACAACAGTTGGAAGGGCTGTTCACTACAGATGTAAGGGTTGTCCACTACAGCTGGAAGGGCTGTTCACTACAGCTGGAAGGGCAGTCCACTACAGCTGGAAGGGCTGTTCGCTACAGCTGTAAGGGCAGTCCACTACAGACGGAAGGGCTGTTCACTACAGACGGAAGGGCTGTTCACTACAGACGGAAGGGCTGTTCACTACAGCTGGAAGGGCTGTTCACTACAGCTGGAAGGGCTGTTCACTACAGCTGGAAGGGCCGTTCACTACAGCTGGAAGGGCAGTCCACAACAGCTGGAAGGGCTGTTCACTACAGCTGGAAGGGCCGTCCACTACAGCTGGAAGGGCTGTTCACTACAGGTGGAAGGGCTGTTCACTACAGCTGGAAGGGCTGTTCACTACAGCTGGAAGGGCTGTTCACTACAGCTGGAAGGGCTGTTCACTACAGCTGGAAGGGCCGTCCACTACAGACGGAAGGGCTGTTCGCTACAGTTGGAAGGGCCGTCCACAACAGCTGGAAGGGCTGTTCACTACAGCTGGAAGGGCTGTTCGCTACAGCTGGAAGGGCTGTTCACTACAGCTGGAAAGGCTGTTCACTACAGCTGGAAGGGCCGTCCACTACAGCTGGAAGGGCTGTTCGCTACAGCTGGAAGGGCCGTCCACAACAGCTGGAAGGGCTGTTCACTACAGCTGGAAGGGCTGTTCGCTACAGCTGGAAGGGCTGTTCACTACAGCTGGAAAGGCTGTTCACTACAGCTGGAAGGGCCGTCCACTACAGCTGGAAGGGCTGTTCGCTACAGCTGGAAGGGCCGTCCACTACAGCTGGAAGGGCTGTTCACTACAGCTGGAAGGGCTGTTCACTACAGCTGGAAGGGCCGTCCACAACAGCTGGAAGGGCTGTTCACTACAGCTGGAAGGGCCGTCCACTACAGCTGGAAGGGCTGTTCACTACAGCTGGAAGGGCTGTTCACTACAGCTGGAAGGGCCGTCCACAACAGCTGGAAGGGCTGTTCACTACAGCTGGAAGGGCTGTTCGCTACAGTTGGAAGGGCCGTCCACAACAGCTGGAAGGGCTGTTCGCTACAGCTGGAAGGGCAGTCCACAACAGTTGGAATGGCTGTTCACTACAGCTGGAAGGGCTGTTCACTACAGCTGGAAGGGCAGTCCACTACAGCTGGACGGGGAGTGCACTATAGATGTAAGGGCAGTCCACTACAGTTGGAAGGGCTGTTCGCTACAGCTGGAAGGGCTGTTCACTACTGATGTAAGGGTTGTCCACAACAGCTGGAAGGGCTGTTCGCTACAGCTGGAAGGGCCGTCCACTACAGACGGAAGGGTCGTCCACTACAGCTGGAAGGGCTGTTCACTACAGCTGGAAGGGCTGTTCACTACAGCTGGAAGGGCTGTTCACTACAGATGTAAGGGTTGTCCACTACAGCTGGAAGGGCTGTTCGCTACAGCTGGAAGGGCTGTCCACTACCGATGGAAGGGCTGTTCACTAAAGCTGGAAGGGCTGTTCACTACACCTGGAAGGGCTGTTCGCTACAGCTGGAAGGGCAGTCCACTACAGCTGGAAGGGCTGTTCACTACAGCTGGAAGGGCTGTTCGCTACACCTGGAAGGGCTGTTCACTACAGCTGGAAGGGCTGTTCACTACAGCTGGAAGGGCCGTCCACTACAGCTGGAAGGGCTGTTCACTACAGCTGGAAGGGCTGTTCACTACAGCTGGAAGGGCTGTTCACTACAGATGTAAGAGTTGTCCACAACAGCTGGAAGGGCTGTTCACTACAGCTGGAAGGGCCGTCCACTACAGACGGAAGGGCTGTCCACTACAGCTGGAAGGGCTGTTCACTACAGCTGGAAGGGCCGTCCACTACAGCTGGAAGGGCTGTTCGCTACAGCTGGAAGGGCTGTTCACTACAGCTGGAAGGGCCGTCCACTACAGTGGAAGGGCTGTTCGCTACAGCTGGAAGGGCCGTCCACTACAGCTGGAAGGGCTGTTCACTACAGATGTAAGGGTTGTTCACTACAGCTGGAAGGGCCGTTCACTACAGCTGGAAGGGCTGTTCACTACACCTGGAAGGGCTGTTCACTACATCTGGAAGGGCTGTTCGCTACAGCTGGAAGGGCTGTTCACTACAGCTGGAAGGGCTGTTCGCTACAGCTGGAAGGGCTGTCCACTACAGCTGGAAGGGCCGTTCACTACAGATGTAAGGGTTGTCCACTACAGCTGGAAGGGCTGTTCGCTACAGCTGTAAGGGCAGTCCACTACAGACGGAAGGGCTGTTCACTACAGACGGAAGGGCTGTTCACTACAGCTGGAAGGGCCGTCCACTACAGACGGAAGGGCTGTTCACTACAGCTGGAAGGGCTGTTCACTACAGCTGGAAGGGCTGTTCACTACAGATGTAAGGGCCGTCCACTACAGCTGGAAGGGCTGTTCGCTACAGCTGGAAGGGCCGTCCACTACAGCTGGAAGGGCCGTCCACTACAGCTGGAAGGGCTGTTCACTACAGCTGGAAGGGCTGTTCACTACAGCTGGAAGGGCTGTTCACTACAGTTGGAAGGGCAGTTCACTACAGATTGAGGGTTGTCCACTACAGCTGGAAGGGCTGTTCACTACAGCTGGAAGGGCTGTTCACTACAGCTGGAAGGGCAGTTCACTACAGCTGGAAGGGCCGTCCACTACAGCTGGAAGGGCTGTTCACTACAGCTGGAAGGGCTGTTCACTACAGCTGGAAGGGCTGTTCGCTACAGCTGGAAGGGCCGTCTACAACAGCTGGAAGGGTCGTCCACTACAGCTGGAAGGGCTGTTCACTACAGCTGGAAGGGCAGTCCACTACAGCTGGAAGGGCTGTTCACTACAGCTGGAAGGGCTGTTCACTATAGATGTAAGGGTTGTCCACAACAGCTGGAAGGGCTGTTCACTACAGCTGGAAGGGCAGTCCACTACAGCTGGAAGGGCTGTTCACTACAGCTGGAAGGGCTGTTCACTACAGCTGGAAGGGCTGTTCACTACAGATGTAAGGGCCGTCCACTACAGCTGGAAGGGCTGTCCACTACACCTGGAAGGGCTGTTCACTAGAGCTGGAAGGGCCGTCCACTACAGCTGGACTCTAAATTAAGCCTCTAATGGTCATATACCCCGATTTTATGTTGAATATTGCAGCACTTTGTTGATTCCCTGTTGGAGCTTACAGATCGTCTGCGGTGGGAATTGAACCAATCCACAGTGCGGCGTGATCAAAGCGTCGAGCACGATGACCACCCGACCTACCACACGGGTCACATTCTGCGCCCGGCCTTTAACACGGCGTGTTTCTGTCACTGCAGGCGATGCGGTGCATGCCATTTCAAAATCCCGGCCACAGCTGATCGCCTGGATCGGCACGAATCCCCGGCACCTCCTGCTGCAACTCATCAACCAGTCGCTGATACCAAGAGACGCGTTGGCCAGAGTGAGGGTGGCGCGGAGTGACGAGCAGGTGGCTGGGATCCTGCTGGACCTCTACGTCGGCCGAGGCAATGACGGCTGCGAGAGGCTACTGTTCGCGCTGTACGCGGTGAAGAACGAGTACCCAAAGGTCAAGCAGTGGCTGAAGTCTCTGAGTGAGTGAACTTTCGAAATGTCGCGTGCACCGTTACTGCTTTCCAGCATGACCCGTGAGACGCCATCGACGAAGTGTAGATGTGGAAGCGGTTTTTTGCCGATAAACAAGATGGTCCCCATCGCCATAGGGATTTGTAATTCTTACCCCTGCAGACTCTCGCGAAATTGGGAATGAACCTCATGGAAGGTATTTTTTGTTTTTGTTTTTGTTTTCACCACAACAGCCCATTTTTTTTGGGTGAAAATTTGAACTGGTGGATTGGCAGAAGCTGCGCTCACTTAATTCTACAAGAGATTCCAGGAGCGGCAATAATCTAATTACATCAACGCATGTTCCATTTGACTGATTTCCAGCCGACTTCATTAATGCGCCATCGATGAGTGTCTGCGCTCGTTTGATGCAAAAAGCGATTGTGGGGGGAAATAAATAAATAAATGCACTTTGCCCCTCGCCATAGGATCGTCAATTTCTCACTCCACGTCGGGAAATGCAGACGTTTTTATTAAATCGGAATGGACCCCGTGCGCTCACAGCAATTATTTCCGAAAATGTAAAACCGGAAACGGCAACTATAGAATTAATGCACAATCGTTGTTTCTGCTAAATCACATTTAAGCAACTCTTCTGCCACAAACATCATCATCATCATACAATTATACAATTGTTATTCTTAGCTCTTCCGGTAAAGTCACCACGTTGAAGGGAAACAATAAAATAATAAAATATATATAAAACAATAAAAAAAATTCTCACGACGTTTCGACCATAACACAAACGGTCGTCATCAGGTGTGTCGGTTTGCATAAATTTATTTATTTTTAAACGGTGTATTTATTTATTTATAATAAAAAAAACGTTAGCGCCACGCGCAGCGATTTGGCAGTCGTGAGAATTTTTTTATTGTTTTATATATTTTTTTATTATTGTATCGTTTCCCTTCAACGTGACTTTACCGAAAGAACTAAGGATATGAATTATACCGCAGTCACGAAAGCTTCAAATCAAAATTATAATTGTTGTTACCTTTTTCTTCTACGGGTCTCTGTGGGCGTTTACTTTATGGGCCATAGTTTGGGTTGCATGGCCACAATCGTGAACTTGATGTGGTGCAGCATCGGCCAGTTGATGTCCAGTGACTATGAGGAGGAGGTTATTGGAGGAATGTCAAAGCCAGGAGAGTGGTGCAGTGGGCGGGGGGGGATAGGGAAATTAGGTTTTTGTCATTCCGTAGAGTCCACGTTGCTCCCACTCGCTGTGCGCGGGGCAACACATCGGGTGTGTCGAATTGGGAAAGGGGTCAAGGCCCTTGCCATCGCAGGGTAACTCAACGGTCACCACAGCGAGCGACGTCAAACAACAAAGGCTCAAGACTGTTGTCCAAATTGAGTTGAGAGTGGGTTCGTTCACCATATCAGTTCCGTGTTTGTTTGTTTTTTTTTTAGATAGCAACTACAAGTGGCTCCCTCGTTTGGCGATATTAATCGGTTTCACGAATACCATCGGCCTTGAAATGATCACGTAGGCTTTCCCGCCCAAATCGATCCGTAACGTAGATGTTTTTGGGTTATATCGCGACAGGAGGTACAAGAATAATATGCATGCATAATGTACGTCGATTACCATAGGAATGATGCGGCTGTAAACGGGAAAAAAACCCATTGTAATTTATTTGCATTCATGAATCTCCCCCCACCATCTTTGCACGTGAAAAGCTCACACGTGACGTCATCACATCAACCCCTCTACGGAAAGAAACGGGTTGGATTTCTCCACAAAATATAGCCGTCGCCCCATTAAGCCAGTTATAATTACAATTGTGCTCAGACTGTAAATGTTTGTGGATTTGCTCTCCAATCCACTGGTGTTGCTATACTCGTGTTGAGGTGCAACTGACGATGCTGACACGGTTGTTCAGTAGGGGACGGATGCCAAGGTCTATTAATGGCTACTGCCGGTAACTTATTAAAGGCTTATGCCCAACAGGTGACAACCCTGATATCTCCCCAGGAGGAAAGGGTAACTGGGAGGTCCCCAGCTCCACCCAGGCTAGACGTGATCTCTCCTCCTCCCACCCAGAACCGACCGAGGGATCATCCAACTCGGTCGGCCGGGCGAAGTAGTCACCCTAGCCTGGCGCTGATTCTCCCTACCCTGGAATCCCGACTCCCTAACACTCTGACGTCATCCATTCTCACCACCCCCCTCACTGAGTGACATGACGTCCTCCGCTACTCGTGTACACTAGCAAGGAATTGCTATGTTCCGTTTTACGTGACACTTGACCTCACCAATTGGCCGCGTCGGGTGGTGGCAGGTTTAACGACACAACGTTTATATCCATGCGATCCAACCCAAAACACCTATGTGATGGATTTAAATTATTGTTAATCGAATTTAGGAAATGCGCGTTAAAGGCACACTAATTGCTTATTTTTTTTGTACCTATTTGCTTGTCTTTCTTCACATTCATTTTACGGGGGGGCGGGGGGGGGGGCATTGTTCTTATTTAACATTTGAGTGAAAAAAAGTGTTGAAGAGAGCGGGCTCCATAAGCAGCCCAACATGAAAACGTTGACAAACTTTAGCATCCATTTGCTCTCAAAAACGGCCCGTAAAGTGGGTGGTCGCTGATTGGCTGAGGTCTGCCGCCGAGTCCACTCAGGGAGGGGGCGGCTCCGATTGGCCGAAATTGGCGGTGTGCATGGCATCGGAAAACACGCGCACGCACGCGCACGGACGCATCGCTCATCGAGAATGTAATCGTTAATGGGGAACGACGTGGAGCCCCCCAATGGGAGGAGGATGTCGTTAATCGATGGCGTCGTAAAACGAATTTGCCACTGTATTTTTTGCAGTGTGTTTGTTGTATTTCTGTGGTATTTCTGTAGTGTTTATGTCGTATTTCTGTGGTATTTCTGTTGTACTTCTGTTGTATTTCTGTGGTATTTCTGTTGTATTTCTGTGGTATTTCTGTGGTATTTCTGTTGTATTGCTGTTGTACTTCTGTTGTATTTCTGTAGTATTTCTGTAGTATTTCTGTTGTATTTATGTTGTATTTCTGTGGTATTTCTGTTGTGTTTCTGTAGTATATCTGTAGTATTTCTGTTGTATTTCTGTAGTATTTCTGTAGGATTTCTGTAGGATTTCTGTTGTATTTCTGTTGTTTTTCTGTAGTATTTCTGTTGTGTTTCTGTGGTATTTCTGTTGTATTGCTGTTGTACTTCTGTAGTATTTCTGTTGTATTTCTGTAGTATTTCTGTTGTATTTCTGTAATATTTCTGTAGTATTTCTGTAGTATTTCTGTAGTATTTCTGTGGTATTTCTGTTGTATTTCTGTGGTATTTCTGTAGTATTTCTGTCCTATTTCTGTAGTATTTCTGTTGTATTTCTGTAGTATTTCTGTAGTATTTCTGTTGTATTTCTGTAGTATTTCTGTTGTATATCTGTAGTATTTCTGTAGTATTTCTGTAGTATTTCTGTTGTATTTCTGTGGTATTTCTGTAGTATTTCTGTAGTATTTCTGTAGTATATCTGTTGTATTTCTGTAGTATTTCTGTAGTATTTCTGTTGTATTTCTGTGGTATTTCTGTAGTATATCTGTAGTATTTCTGTTGTATTTCTGTGGTATTTCTGTGGTATTTCTGTTGTATTGCTGTAGTATTTCTGTAGTATTTCTGTTGTATTGCTGTTGTACTTCTGTAGTATTTCTGTTGTATTTCTGTTGTATTTCTGTAGTATTTCTGTAGTATTTCTGTTGTATATCTGTAGTATTTCTTTTGTATTTCTGTGGTTTTCTGTAGTATTTCTGTTGTATTTCTGTTCTATTTCTGTAGTATTTCTGTTGTTTTTCTGTAGTATTGCTGTGGTATTTCTGTTGTATTGCTGTAGTATTTCTGTTGTATTTCTGTTGTATTTCTGTTGTATTGCTGTTGTACTTCTGTAGTATTTCTGTTGTATTTCTGTAGGATTTCTGTAGTATTTCTGTTGTATATCTGTAGTATTTCTGTTGTATTTCTGTTGTTTTTCTGTAGTATTTCTGTTGTATTTCTGTTCTATTTCTGTAGTATTTCTGTTGTATTTCTGTGGTATTTCTGTTGTATTTCTGTTGTATTTCTGTGGTATTTCTGTTGTATATCTGTAGTCTTTCTGTTGTATTTCTGTTGTATTTCTGTAGTATATCTGTTGTATTTCTGTAGTATTTCTGTTGTATTTCTGTAGTATTTCTGTAGTATTTCTGTTGTATTTCTGTTGTATTGCTGTAGTATTTCTGTTGTATTTCTGTGGTATTTCTGTTGTATTGCTGTAGTATTTCTGTAGTATTTCTGTAGTATTTCTGTTGTATTTCTGTAGTATTTCTGTTGTATTTCTGTTGTATTTCTGTAGTATTTCTGTTGTATTTCTGTAGTATATCTGTAGTATTTCTGTTGTATTTCTGTGGTATTTCTGTTGTATTGCTGTTGTTCTTCTGTTGTATTTCTGTAGTATTTCTGTAGTATTTCTGTAGTATTTCTGTTGTATTTCTGTAGTATTTCTGTTGTATTTCTGTTGTATTTCTGTAGTATTTCTGTTGTATATCTGTAGTCTTTCTGTCCTATTTCTGTAGTATTTCTGTTGTATTTCTGTAGTATTTCTGTTGTATTTCTGTAGTATTTCTGTTGTATTTCTGTAGTATATCTGTAGTATTTCTGTAGTATTTCTGTTGTATTTCTGTAGTATTTCTGTTGTATTTCTGTAGTATATCTGTAGTATTTCTGTAGTATTTCTGTTGTATTTCTGTGGTATTTCTGTTGTATTGCTGTTGTACTTCTGTTGTATTTCTGTTGTATTTCTGTAGTATTTCTGTAGTTTTTCTGTAGTATTTCTGTTGTATTTCTGTAGTATTTCTGTTGTTTTTCTGTTGTATTTCTGTAGTATTTCTGTTGTATATCTGTAGTCTTTCTGTCCTATTTCTGTAGTATTTCTGTTGTATTTCTGTAGTATTTCTGTTGTATTTCTGTAGTATTTCTGTTGTATTTCTGTAGTATATCTGTAGTATTTCTGTAGTATTTCTGTTGTATTTCTGTGGTATTTCTGTTGTATTGCTGTAGTATTTCTGTAGTATTTCTGTAGTATTTCTGTTGTATTTCTGTAGTATTTCTGTTGTATTTCTGTTGTATTTCTGTAGTATTTCTGTTGTATTTCTGTAGTATATCTGTAGTATTTCTGTAGTATTTCTGTTGTATTTCTGTGGTATTTCTGTTGTATTGCTGTTGTTCTTCTGTTGTATTTCTGTTGTATTTCTGTACTATTTCTGTAGTATTTCTGTAGTATTTCTGTTGTATTTCTGTAGTATTTCTGTTGTATTTCTGTAGTATTTCTCTTGTATTTCTGTTGTATTTCTGTAGTATTTCTGTTGTATATCTGTAGTCTTTCTGTCCTATTTCTGTAGTATTTCTGTTGTATTTCTGTTGTATTTCTGTAGTATTTCTGTTGTATTTCTGTAGTATTTCTGTAGTGTTTCTGTAATATTTCTGTAGTATTTCTGTGGTATTTCTGTTGTATTTATGTGGTATTTCTGTAGTATTTCTGTTGTATTTCTGTTGTATATCTCTAGTCTTTCTGTCCTATTTCTGTAGTATTTCTGTTGTATTTCTGTAGTATTTCTGTTGTATATCTGTAGTATTTCTGTAGTATTTCTCTTGTATTGCTGTTGTATTGCTGTTGTATTTCTGTTGTATTTCTGTGGTATTTCTGTGGTATTTCTGTTGTATTGCTGTTGTACTTCTGTTGTATTTCTGATGTATTTCTGTAGTATTTCTGTAGTATTTCTGTAGTATTTCTGTAGTATTTCTGTAGTATTTCTGTAGTATTTCTGTTGTATTTCTGTCGTATTTCTGTTGTATTTCTGTAGTATTTCTGTAGTATTTCTGTAGTATTTCTGTTCTATTTCTGTTGTATTTCTGTAGTATTTCTGTAGTATTTCTGTTGTATTTCTGTTCTATTTCTATAATATATCTGTTGTATGTCTGTTGTTTTTCTGTAGTATTTCTGTTGTATTTCTGTAATATTTCTGTAGTATTTCTGTAGTATTTCTGTAGTATTTCTGTTGTATTTCCGTTGTATTTCTGTAGTATTTCTATTGCGATTTGAAGACCGGAAAAACCCGACGACTTCGCTGCCTTTCAGGATTCCTCAAGAGGCTCTTGACCAAGGTCCCGAGGTTTTTGGCCACGACCAAGGACAATGGCTTGCACAACCAAATCCGCTTCAACAAGGCGAGGTTCTGTGAAGCTATAATGCACGACCTGGAAGGCCTGCTCAGCTACCTCGAAAAGAGAAACTACTTCAGCAAGACGGTCACAGCGGTGAGTGTTTTCTGGCTCCAGCGGAACCAGGCAAAGACGGGCTAAACCCGCCAGCTGCCAGCACCGCCGAGATCCTCGCTCTGAGACGCCACGGCGGCTAGGAGGTGTCAACTCCCTCGCTTGGTAGACAGGAGATCGATTTTGATTTAAAGCTTTCGTGACTGCGGTAATTCATATTCCTAGTTTTTTCGGTAAAGTCACGTTGAAGAGAAACAACAAAATAATAAAATATATATATAAAACAATAAAAAAAATTCTCACGACGTTTCGACCATAACTCAAACGGTCAACCACCTGAAGATGACCGTTTGAGTTATGGTCGAAACGTCGTGAGAATTTTTTTATTGTTTTATATATATTTTATTATTTTGTTGTTTCTCTTCAACGTGACTTTACCGAAAAAACTAAGAATAGGAGATCGATTGTTCTATTTGAAGTTTGTGGTGTCTCTCTCCCCGTAGTGGCCACGTGGAGTATCAATTTCCACGTGATGATAAGCCACTTCGTTGAGCTTATCAGTTGTGATGACCAGGTCGCTTCTGAAAAAGAGCTCTATAGCAGCTCAGCGGGACCTCACCTGGTAGAATAAAAACTAAAAAAAAACGTGATGGAATCCATGGTTTTCACGTGAGATTGTTCAGTTACCACCATGTGTAACGAATTATTAATTCATGAAAGAAAACTCATCGTTCTGTCTGAATGAATTAATACACTTCTCCACACCGGCTAGTCATTAATGTTCTTTGGTTCTTTCGGTAAAGTCACGTAGAATGAGAATAAAATAATAAATTGATAAAATAAAATAACACAATCATATTCTCACGACGTTTCGGCCACAACACAAGCGGCCTTCATCAGGTGAAGGGACGAGACTGTCTGGCAGGACAGCGCTTAAAGGTCGTGATCTGAGCATGTACGTCATCCGTTTTTCTTCCCTCTGATTCTGTTCCGATGAGGTAGTGTAACGTCATAAAAACATTTCTTTCGATTCTGTTCCAACGACGTACTACGTGTACGTCGTTGGAATGGAACTGGAAGATAAAAGCTGATATTAATGCTATCGGTACCCAGTCTCACCACAAGGCCATGCGGGAGGGCATGGTGTGGCACAGTTTTGGCACCAGATATCAAAGAGAGTGGCAGCAGTCGTGTCGCTATGATCGTCTGCAATGAGTAACAACGTCTTTATAAAAAAAAACAAAGATACTACTACGCCTCTCTCTGAATAAAATTAACCCTGAGCCCGCTTTGCACATTCCGAGATTCAACGGTGAACGGAGACACGCACACACCACCCTTGTAAATTTTCAGATGTAGGAATAGGTTTTTACCCTTTTAACTGGCACAAAAACTGACAGCTGTATTCAAGGCATCGTGTTTGCAATGACCACAACACAAGCAGTCAAAATGCAAACAAAAAAGACAACTCTGATAATAATATTCACTGTCCTTTTTTGTTTGCATTTTGACTGCTTGTGCTGTGGTCATTGCAAACGTGATGCCTTGAATAAAGGTGTCAGTTTTTGTGCCAGTTAAAAGGGTAAAACCTATTCCTATATCTTGTTTCTGGCAAAGGAGGTCTCATAATGTTAAAAATGTGCAGATGTCTCGATGAATGGAGAAAGGCAGTTAATTCGTAGGTGTTGCGGCTTCGATAGATCTTCATTGTCGCACTAATGGAGCCCCATGAAATGTTTTGCAGGAGATAAGAGACATGGAGAAAAAAAAAGGGCGTGAATTGGCGGTGAAGCACCTGATTGAACTTGCTCTGGGAAAAGGCCGAGCGAAGTCCAGGGAGTTCTTGGAGATCCTTTGGCAACTTCAAGGCCAATACCCAAAGATGACCCGCATCTTTGATGAAATGTGACGTCGTCTAGCCGAGTTGATTCATTGAAGTGACATTTGCAATACGCTTGTGTCACTGAGAGTTCACAGTGGATGTTTTGATTCATAAAATGCTCGTCAAACTAGCACCGCTGGATTCAATTCCTCCACCCTCCTCCTTTCTACCTCCTCCATACTACCTCGTCTCCCCACTCCTCCATTTCGCCTAATCCTCCTACACCAATATTCCTCCACTCGCAACGCAGGGAGCTCATCAGTACTGCTAGTTGATTCACGCTTCTGTATTACCCCTATCTGGCGCACGAGCGACTTTAAACTGCAGCTCCTCGCCTCCGAGTTCATCATCGAACGATGCATCCATTTGGCAAAAAAAACACGCGCAAGTTATAGGAAGAGAGATGATCTTTTGTAATCATCATCATCATTATTATTACTACGACGTTCACATTGAAAATAGTGGCAGAAGACAGCTTCAGGAGTCGACTTGTGAGTGTTTGAAACGCTGCCTTGCGAATGATCAAAGCGGGTAAGTGGCGTTACTTGACGTCGAGCGGTTTGAGATTGGGCGGCCAAAGTAGCACAAGCCGGCTCAAAGCATCATCAATGTGCTCACAATGGCCGTGTTGGTTCAATAATGGCCACGTCGAACAGCAATTGAGTCAGCATCACTGACATCTGGGTTCCGGCTCTTGGTTCATGTGGCTCTTTCTCTCTCAGCGTCATTAATCACCCGTAACAAAAAGTCACGGTACTCGAATTGCATAATGTCGTAGGTTTCCTGTCCAACACAACGGCTAATGCTGTATTAGTTAGCGAATTGGCCTGCTCTGTTTACGTGACAAACCTTGCTAGTTTGCTGTGTCGGGTGGTGGCGGGTTTAACGACACATTCATATTCACGTTATCTAAACCAAATACACTGTTATTGATAATATTGATCGCGAAAGCCTCCTACTATGTGTTAACTGAAAGAGTGAAGATTTGTATGGGGGGGGGGCAGGGGGGGCAGGGGGAAGAGGGAGTGAGGGAAAGGGAATATTCTACACATCAATTAATATCCACGTGGCCATAAGCAGCGTTTGACTTTATAATTGTGGGGGGTGGGGGGGGGGTGGTGCAGGGGTTCGCTTTGTCGCTCACATTAGGAATGGCAGGGTGCACGTGATTATATATTCTTGTACAGGGGAAATTTGAGTTAAAAAAAAATCTATATTTTTTGTGTTTCTCCCTTGTGATGGGACTTAGTAGGATGAACATTGAGATTTATAAGGGCACAGCGTGACCAATAAGGTCTTAATTAGTCTCTAATAAGGTAGGGGCACTGATAAGGAGGTAACAGGCATGTAGCGGTGTGTGTACTAGTGGTTAGTGCAGTGTTGGTGATTGTCTATTTGTTTGCGTTTCTCCCCTTGCGATGGGACTTTGTAGGATGAACGTTGAGATTTATAAGGGGCACGGGCTGAACAATAAGGTCTTAATTAGTCTGTAATAAGGTAAGTAGGGGTACTGATAAGGAGTTGATGCAGGCAGTAGCGGTGTGTGTACTAGTTGTGAGTGCAGTGGTGGTGATTGTCTATTTGTTTGCGTTTCTCCCCTTGCGATAGGACTTTGTAGGATGAACGTTGAGATTTATAAGGGCACGGGGTGACCAATGAGGTCTGAATTGGTCTGTAATAAGTTAGAGCGCTGATACGGGGTTGACATGTATGCGACTGGACCAAAGGCAGATGTGGCAGTGCATTAAGACACTAGGAGCTGGGGGGGGGGGGGGGGGGATGGGGGCAGTGTTGGTTGAGTCATGATCTAGGACGATCACATTGCGATTAAACACGTGGGCACACTTAGCCCTGTTCAGTGTGCCATCGTGTTGGTGAGTCGGTGGGAATGAATAAACGGGGCACCGGTCGTGGCACATCAACATCGCCTAGAGGTCAATGGTTGTCAACCTTTTGTTTGGTTTACTACATTCATCTGTAACCCACCCCGCCCCCCCCCCCTGCCCCCCATTGTTGAATTTAATTTCTAACGAGTAGTTGTACCCCACTTGCCTAACCCAAAGCGGTTTTGATAAATACATTTTACGAATAAAGCACATCACTATTTTGGCCAATGGTCCACTTTGTGAGGCCGCTTGTGTTGTGGCCGAAACGTCGTGAGAATATTATTGTGTTATTTTTTATTTTATCAATTTATTATTTTATTCTCATTCTACGTGGTGGCGGTGACTTTACCGAAAGAACCAAAGAAGATGAATCATTGCAGTCACGAAAGCTTTAAATCGAAATTTAGGTCATCCAAACTTTGGGAAGTAACTGCAAGCGAATACAAGATGGAAAAAAAATGTCAACGTACACTCTGCACGGGTGACGTAATCAGTTCGCGCTCGCCGGTTAGACTTGGAAACCCGGATCGTTTACGATCGACGAGTATTTAGAAAGGATGTTTTGAAATCATTCTAGGTTACCGAATCGACTTTAATGTTATCGTAGTTGTTTGACATTGGCAGATACACACACGTGATTATTCACCGGTGACTCTCACGTACGATCGAATTTCACACGCGCATAAATGAGCTCCTGGTGGCTGAAGAGGGAGCAACGGACAGTGAGATGTACCGCAAACTCTGCGGTACAAGCGGGGAGCGCCCGGGGTCCAACTCGTGTGACAGAGAGAGACAGGGAGAGAGAGACAGGGAGAGAGAAGTGAAGCAAGCAAAAGGGAGAATACAAGCGTACGGGCGCAATTGAAACCTCTTTCAATTTCATGCAATGATAACCACCGCTGTGATCTCGGTGGAGTTCACGGCCAGAAGAACAACACACGCAGCGTAGGAAACGCATCACACGAGAAACAACCGAGAGATCCTGGTTGCGAGTTCTGGCCATCAAAAACGCGTCTAGAATCAGAATAACAGACCCTGGAGGAATCCAATGGAAATCCATCACTTGCAAGGCTTTCTTTCCCCCCCCCCCCCCCCCCAACGGAAACGTCTCAGCGTGAGTTTTAATTAAAAAAAAATGGACGCCCGAAATGCCGAATCCCCAATTGCCGTAATCTTTCTGAGGCAGGCGAGGGAGGTTCGAAAGGCACCCGGGGATGATCGGAGAGACTGCTCCGTCGGCTTCAGAGCGCAATCAGAACAGAGGCAGCCTCCAGAGGAGGCCGTCACATGCCCCCGCAGTAGCAATGTGTTCGGCACGAATCACAAATCATGATCTCGCACCGACTCGTTCAGGAGGAGGGGGCACACTGAGTCGTACGACCCCTTTGCAAGGAGGCCTCTGCATTGAGAGTTTACGTTAAGACTCGCTTTACCACCCGGCTTCGCACGTGACTTGGATTCTTGCCTTGGATTAATAGACGGCCTACGGGGGAGGGTGGGACGCGTGACGTCAGCAGGCACACTGAGTGACGCTGCCGCATGCGGGTGACATCACAGACGTGACGTCACCGCTCACTTGCCTTGCAAAATATATCCATTATTGCGCCCCCAAAATTCAAAAGTCTATTTTTTTATACTTTTTGCATTGTGTACAGTCTGGAAGCTACCCACATGCCAAATTTTAAGTTTGTTGCATGTTGGGAAGTATGCTAACGATTTCGAACAGACACACATATTCACAAATTTCACTTTTATATATAGATGTTTTCAGATAATTCCTTGATGAGTGTCATTGCACTAAACTAAGCAACTGTAATTTTATTTTAACAGGAAATGCCCGCTGAGCGAAATAGCTTATATTTCCCCCCCCCCCAGAAGCCACCTGGCTGTTACAAATAGCCCAATGAAGTGGCCTATCATCACGTCGAAATAAAAACGCAGCCAAATAGTCGAAACTCACAGAGATGTACATAACGACCCATAGACACACACATAGACCCAAAGAGATAAAGATACCCATAGATACACGTAGAGACCCATAGATACAGATAGAGACCCATAGACACACACATAGACCCAAAGAGATACAGATACCCATAGATACACATAGAGACCCATAGATACAGATAGAGACCCATAGACACACACATAGACCCAAAGAGATACAGATACCCATAGATACACATAGAGACCCATAGATACACAGAGACCCATAGACACACACATAGACCCAAAGAGATAAAGATACCCATAGATACACAGAGACCCATAGATGAACATAGAGACCCAAAGACACACACATAGACCCAAAGAGACACAGACACCAATAGATACACATAGAGACCCATAGATACAGATAGAGACCCAAAGACACACACATAGACCCAAAGAGATAAAGATACCCATAGATACACGTAGAGACCCATAGATACAGATAGAGACCCATAGACACACACATAGACCCAAAGAGATAAAGATACCCAAAGATACACATAGAGACCCATAGATACAGATAGAGACCCATAGACACACACATAGACCCAAAGAGATACAGAAACCCATAGATACACATAGAGACCCATAGATACACAGAGACCCATAGACACACACATAGATCCAAAGAGATACAGATACCCATAGATACACATAGAGACCCATAGATACAGATAGAGACCCATAGACACACACATAGACCCAAAGAGATAAAGATACCCATAGATACACGTAGAGATCCATAGATACAGATAGAGACCCATAGACACACACATAGACCCAAAGAGATAAAGATACCCATAGATACACAGAGACCCATAGATGAACATAGATACCCAAAGACACACACATAGACCCAAAGAGACACAGACACCAATAGATACACATAGAGACCCATAGATACAGATAGAGACCCAAAGACACACACATAGACCCAAAGAGACACAGACACCAATAGATACACATAGAGACCCATAGATACACACAGAGACCCATACATGAACATAGAGACCCATAGACACACACATAGACCCAAAGAGATACAGATACCCATAGATACACATAGAGACCCATAGATACAGATAGAGACCCATAGACACCCACATAGACCCAAAGAGATACAGATACCCATAGATACACGTAGAGACCCTTAGATACAGATAGAGACCCATAGACACACACATAGACCCAAAGAGATAAAGATACCCATAGATACACATAGAGACCCATAGATGAACAAAGAGACCCAAAGACACACACATAGACCCAAAGAGATAAAGATACCCATAGATGCACAGAGACCCATAGATGAACAAAGAGACCCAAAGACACACACATAGACCCAAAGAGACACAGACACCAATAGATACACATAGAGACCCATAGATACAGATAGAGACCCAAAGACACACACATAGACCCAAAGAGACACAGACACCAATAGATACACATAGAGACCCATAGATACACACAGAGACCCATAGATGAACATAGAGACCCATAGACACACACATAGACACCAATAGATACACATAGAGACCCATAGATACAGATAGAGACCCAAAGACACACACATAGACCCAAAGAGACACAGACACCAATAGATACACATAGAGACCCATAGATACAGATAGAGACCCATAGACACACACATAGACCCAAAGAGATAAAGATACCCATAGATACACGTAGAGACCTATAGATACAGATAGAGACCCATAGACACACACATAGACCCAAAGAGATAAAGATACCCATAGATACACATAGAGACCCATAGATACAGATAGAGACCCATAGACACACACATAGATCCAAAGAGATACAGATACCCATAGATACACATAGAGACCCATAGATACAGATAGAGACCCATAGACACACACATAGACCCAAAGAGATAAAGATACCCATAGATACAGGTAGAGACCCATAGATACAGATAGAGACCCATAGACACACACATAGACCCAAAGAGATAAAGATACCCATAGATACACAGAGACCCATAGATGAACATAGATACCCAAAGACACACACATAGACCCAAAGAGACACAGACACCAATAGATACACATAGAGACCCATAGATACAGATAGAGACCCAAAGACACACACATAGACCCAAAGAGACACAGACACCAATAGATACACATAGAGACCCATAGATACACACAGAGACCCATACATGAACATAGAGACCCATAGACACACACATAGACCCAAAGAGATACAGATACCCATAGATACACATAGAGACCCATAGATACAGATAGAGACCCATAGACACACACATAGACCCAAAGAGATACAGATACCCATAGATACACGTAGAGACCCTTAGATACAGATAGAGACCCATAGACACACACATAGACCCAAAGAGATAAAGATACCCATAGATACACATAGAGACCCATAGATGAACAAAGAGACCCAAAGACACACACATAGACCCAAAGAGATAAAGATACCCATAGATGCACAGAGACCCATAGATGAACAAAGAGACCCAAAGACACACACATAGACCCAAAGAGACACAGACACCAATAGATACACATAGAGACCCATAGATACAGATAGAGACCCAAAGACACACACATAGACCCAAAGAGACACAGACACCAATAGATACACATAGAGACCCATAGATACACACAGAGACCCATAGATGAACATAGAGACCCATAGACACACACATAGACACCAATAGATACACATAGAGACCCATAGATACAGATAGAGACCCAAAGACACACACATAGACCCAAAGAGACACAGACACCAATAGATACACATAGAGACCCATAGATACACACAGAGACCCATACATGAACATAGAGACCCATAGACACACACATAGACCCAAAGAGATACAGATACCCATAGATACACATAGAGACCCATAGATACAGATAGAGACCCATAGACACACACATAGACCCAAAGAGATACAGATACCCATAGATACACGTAGAGACCCTTAGATACAGATAGAGACCCATAGACACACACATAGACCCAAAGAGATAAAGATACCCATAGATACACATAGAGACCCATAGATGAACAAAGAGACCCAAAGACACACACATAGACCCAAAGAGATAAAGATACCCATAGATGCACAGAGACCCATAGATGAACAAAGAGACCCAAAGACACACACATAGACCCAAAGAGACACAGACACCAATAGATACACATAGAGACCCATAGATACAGATAGAGACCCAAAGACACACACATAGACCCAAAGAGACACAGACACCAATAGATACACATATAGACCCATAGATACACACAGAGACCCATAGATGAACATAGAGACCCATAGACACACACATAGACACCAATAGATACACATAGAGACCCATAGATACAGATAGAGACCCAAAGACACACACATAGACCCAAAGAGACACAGACACCAATAGATACACATAGAGACCCATAGATACACACAGAGACCCATACATGAACATAGAGACCCATAGACACACACATAGACCCAAAGAGATACAGATACCCATAGATACACATAGAGACCCATAGATACACATAGAGACCCATACATGAACATAGAGACCCAAAGACACACACATAGACCCAAAGAGACACAGACACCAATAGATACACATAGAGACCCATAGAGGTGCGTAGAGCCCTATAGAAATGCATAGAGCTCCATCGACATTCGCGATGTTTATTTAGCCAGGAGGCCTCACTGAGCTATGTAGCTGTTTCTTCAGGAGCGACCTGGCTATCACCAATGAAAACGGCTCAACCAAGTTGGCTTATCGTGCTCCCAATGGATAAAATGGAAGACGGGTGGAGAGAGCAGGGGGTGGGTGGGTGGGTGGGGGGGGCCTCGTGCTGCCATTGGTTCAAAGGTGGAGGGAACGCGTGCGCCTTCGACGCTTCGGGCCGTTGGGGAGTGATTGGTGGTGGAGGGGCAGAGGGCGGGGCGGCGTCTCGCGCTCCCATTGGTTAGGATGGAGAGTGGAGGCGGGGGGGAGGGGTCTCGCGCTCCCGTTCAGTTTCCGTGGAGACGCTTGGCGGGAGACCGGAGGCGATCGCGCGCGCTCCGTCCGGTGATTTGAAATTGGGCGCAGTGGTGGCTAGGAGCTGGAGAAGCACCTCGCCTGGTACGCAGGAGGTCGTGGGTTCGATGCCGGACCCTGCGAGATGTTAACTACCTCGCCTGGCACGCAGGAGGTCGTGGCTTCGATGCCGGACCCTGCGAGATGTTAACTACCTCGCCTGGTACGCAGGAGGTCGTGGGTTCGATGCCGGACCCTGCGAGATGTTAACTACCTCGCCTGGTACGCAGGAGGTCGTGGGTTCGATGCCGGACCCTACGAGATGTTAACTACCTCGCCTAGTATGCAGGAGGTCGTGGGTTCGATGCCGGACCCTGCGAGATGTTAACTACCTCGACTGGTACGCAGGAGGTCGTGGGTTTGATGCCGGACCCTACGAGATGTTAACTACCTCGCCAGTTACGCAGGAGGTCGTGGGTTCGATGCCGGACCCTACGAGATGTTAACTACCTCGCCTGGTATGCAGGAGGTCGTGGGTTCGATCCCGACCCTACGAGATGTTAACTACCTCGCCTGGTATGCAGGAGGTCGTGGGTTCGATCCCAGACCCTGTGAGATGTTAACTGCCTCGCCTGGTATACAGGAGGTCGTGGGTTCGATGCCGGACCCTGTGAGATGTTAACTACCTCGCCAGGTACGCAGGAGGTCGTGGGTTCGATCCCGAACGTGCGAGATGTCAACTACCTCGCCTGGTGTGCAGGAGGTCGTGGGTTCGATCCCGGACCCTGCGAGATGTTAACTACCTCGCCTGGTACGCAGGAGGTCGTGGGTTCGATGCCGGACCCTGCGAGATGTTAACTACCTCGCCTGGTATGCAGGAGGTCGTGGGTTCGATCCCGACCCTGCGAGATGTTAACTACCTCGCCTGGTATGCAGGAGGTCGTGGGTTCGATCCCGACCCTACGAGATGTTAACTACCTCGCCTGGTATGCAGGAGGTCGTGGGTTCAATGCCGGACCCTGCGAGATGTTAACTACCTCGCCTGGTGTACAGGAGGTCGTGGGTTCGATCCCAGACCCGGCGAGATGTTAACTACCTCGCCTGGTACGAAGGAGGTCGTGGGTTCGATGCCCGACCCTGCGAGATGTTAACTACCTCGCCTGGTATGCAGGAGGTCGTGGATTCGATCCCGACCCTGTGAAATGTTAACTACCTCGCCTGGTACGCAGGAGGTCGTGGGTTCGATGTCCGACCCTGCGAGATGTTAACTACCTCGCCAGGTATGCAGGAGGTCGTGGGTTCGATCCCGACCCTGCGAGATGTTAACTACCTCGCCTGGTACGCAGGAGGTCGTGGGTTCGATGCCGGACCCTGCGAGATGTTAACTACCTCGCCTGGTATGCAGGAGGTCGTGGGTTCGATCCCGACCCTGTGAGATGTTAACTACCTCGCCTGGTGTGCAGGAGGTCGTGGGTTCGATCCCGACCCTACGAGATGTTAACTACCTCGCCTGGTATGCAGGAGGTCGTGGGTTCGATGCCGGACCCTGTGAGATGTTAACTACCTCGCCTGGTACGCAGGAGGTCGTGGGTTCGATGCCGGACCCTGCGAGATGTTAACTACCTCGCCTGGTACGCAGGAGGTCGTGGGTTCGATCCCGACCCTGTGAGATGTTAACTACCTCGCCTGGTATGCAGGAGGTCGTGGGCTCGATGCCGGACCCTGCGAGATGTTAACTACCTCGCCTGGTTCGCAGGAGGTCGTGGGTACGATCCCGACCCTACGAGATGTTAACTACCTCGCCTGGTATGCAGGAGATCGTGGGTTCGATCCCGACCCTGCGAGATGTTAACTACCTCGCCTGGTGTACAGGAGATTGTTAGTTCTATGCCTGACCCTGCGAGATGTTAACTACCTCGCCTGGTATGCAGGAGGTCGTGGGTTCGATGGCGACCCTGCGAGATGTTAACTACCTCGCCTGGTCTGCAGGAGGTCGTGGGTTCGATGCCGACCCTGCGAGATGTTAACTACCTCGCCTGGTCTGCAGGAGGTCGTGGGTTCGATCCCGACCCTGCGAGATGTTAACTACCTCGCCTGGTATGGAGGAAGTCGTGGGTTCGATGCCGGACCCTGCGAGATGTTAACTACCTCGCCTGGTACGCAGGAGGTCGTGGGTTCGATGCCGGACCCTACGAGATGTTAACTACCTCGCCTGGTATGTAGGAGGTCGTGGGTTCGATCCCGACCCTGCGAGATGTTAACTACCTCGCCTGGTACGCAGGAGGGCGTGGGTTCGATGCCGGACCCTGCGAGATGTTAACTACCTCGCCCGGTACGCAGGAGGTCGTGGGTTCGATGCCGGACCCCGCGAGATGTTAACTACCTCGCCTGGTACGAAGGAGGTCGTGGGTTCGATGCCGGACCCTACGAGATGTTAACTACCTCGCCTGGTATGCAGGAGGTCGTGGGTTCGATCCCGACCCTGCGAGATGTTAACTACCTCGCCTGGTATGCAGGAGGTCGTGGGTTCGATCCCGACCCTGCGAGATGTTAACTACCTCGCCTGGTATGCAGGAGGTCGTGGGTTCGATCCCGACTCTGCGAGATATTAACTACCTCGCCTGGTACGCAGGAGGTCGTGGGTTCGATGCAGGACCCTGCGAGATGTTAACTACCTCGCCTGGTACGCAGGAGGTCGTGGGTTCGATCCCGGACCCTGCGAGATGTTAACTTCCTCGCCTGGTACGAAGGAGGTCGTGGGTTCGATGCCGGACCCTGCGAGATGTTAACTACCTCGCCTGGTATGCAGGAGGTCGTGGGTTCGATCCCGACCCTACGAGATGTTAACTACCTCGCCTGGTATGCAGGAGGTCGTGGGTTCGATCCCAGACCCTGTGAGATGTTAACTGCCTCGCCTGGTATACAGGAGGTCGTGGGTTCGATGCCGGACCCTGTGAGATGTTAACTACCTCGCCAGGTACGCAGGAGGTCGTGGGTTCGATCCCGAACCTGCGAGATGTCAACTACCTCGCCTGGTGTGCAGGAGGTCGTGGGTTCGATCCCGGACCCTGCGAGATGTTAACTACCTCGCCTGGTACGCAGGAGGTCGTGGGTTCGATGCCGGACCCTGCGAGATGTTAACTACCTCGCCTGGTATGCAGGAGGTCGTGGGTTCGATCCCGACCCTGCGAGATGTTAACTACCTCGCCTGGTATGCAGGAGGTCGTGGGTTCGATCCCGACCCTACGAGATGTTAACTACCTCGCCTGGTATGCAGGAGGTCGTGGGTTCAATGCCGGACCCTGCGAGATGTTAACTACCTCGCCTGGTGTACAGGAGGTCGTGGGTTCGATCCCAGACCCGTCGAGATGTTAACTACCTCGCCTGGTACGAAGGAGGTCGTGGGTTCGATGCCCGACCCTGCGAGATGTTAACTACCTCGCCTGGTATGCAGGAGGTCGTGGATTCGATCCCGACCCTGTGAGATGTTAACTACCTCGCCTGGTCCGCAGGAGGTCGTGGGTTCGATGCCCGACCCTGCGAGATGTTAACTACCTCGCCAGGTATGCAGGAGGTCGTGGGTTCGATCCCGACCCTGCGAGATGTTAACTACCTCGCCTGGTACGCAGGAGGTCGTGGGTTCGATGCCGGACCCTGCGAGATGTTAACTACCTCGCCTGGTACGAAGGAGGTCGTGGGTTCGATGCCCGACCCTGCGAGATGTTAACTACCTCGCCTGGTACGCAGGAGGTCGTGGGTTCGATGCCGGACCCTGCGAGATGTTAACTACCTCGCCTGGTATGCAGGAGGTCGTGGGTTCGATCCCGACCCTGCGAGATGTTAACTACCTCGCCTGGTGTGCAGGAGGTCGTGGGTTCGATCCCGACCCTACGAGATGTTAACTACCTCGCCTGGTATGCAGGAGGTCGTGGGTTCGATGCCGGACCCTGTGAGATGTTAACTACCTCGCCTGGTACGCAGGAGGTCGTGGGTTCGATGCCGGACCCTGCGAGATGTTAACTACCTCGCCTGGTACGCAGGAGGTCGTGGGTTCGATCCCGACCCTGTGAGATGTTAACTACCTCGCCTGGTATGCAGGAGGTCGTGGGCTCGATGCCGGACCCTGCGAGATGTTAACTACCTCGCCTGGTTCGCACGAGGTCGTGGGTACGATCCCGACCCTACGAGATGTTAACTACCTCGCCTGGTATGCAGGAGATTGTGGGTTCGATCCCGACCCTGCGAGATGTTAACTACCTCGCCTGGTGTACAGGAGATTGTTAGTTCTATGCCTGACCCTGCGAGATGTTAACTACCTCGCCTGGTATGCAGGAGGTCGTGGGTTCGATGCCGACCCTGCGAGATGTTAACTACCTCGCCTGGTCTGCAGGAGGTCGTGGGTTCGATGCCGACCCTGCGAGATGTTAACTACCTCGCCTGGTATGCAGGAGGTCGTGGGTTCGATCCCGACCCTGCGAGATGTTAACTACCTCGCCTGGTATGCAGGAAGTCGTGGGTTCGATGCCGGACCCTGCGAGATGTTAACTACCTCGCCTGGTACGCAGGAGGTCGTGGGTTCGATGCCGGACCCTACGAGATGTTAACTACCTCGCCTGGTATGCAGGAGGTCGTGGGTTCGATCCCGACCCTGCGAGATGTTAACTACCTCGCCTGGTACGCAGGAGGTCGTGGGTTCGATGCCGGACCCTGCGAGATGTTAACTACCTCGCCCGGTACGTATGAGGTCGTGGGTTCGATGCCGGACCCTACGAGATGTTAACTACCTCCCCTGGTACGCAGGAGGTCGTGGGTTCGATGCCGGACCCTGCGAGATGTTAACTACCTCGCCTGGTATGCAGGAAGTCGTGGGTTCGATCCCGAGCCTGATGATGTCTGCTCCTCTATATTTGGAGTCTGCGTCTCTCTCTCCCCATGGTGGACGCGTGGATTTTTCTCCAGGTCCTCCGGTCTTTTCTCCTACACGTTTAGAATCAACATCACGCGTCTAGAGGGATTTCGCTGCTCCTGTACATTCCCACGTGATGATGATGATGTGAGCCACTTTCTTGAGCTGCTTTGATTTGTGATGTCTCAACGGAAAAGAGCTACAATAAAAAATAGCTTAGTTTAGTCTGTGATTTTCCATGCATCTCTATGGGCCATTATGTATCTCTATGATTCTCCATGCATCTCTATGGGTCTCTATGCATATCTCTGATTTTCCATGCATCTCTATGATTCCCCATGCATCTGTATGGATCTCTGTATCTCTATTAACTGTGCTCGTGCACCGCACTGCCAACACACCAGCATCGCCAGATAATCACCATAGTTTCATAGCGCACGTAATTAATTGATATTTAATTAATATGGCCGCACGTTCCGCTCGACCATACTTCACCATGCTCGCCCACCGCGTTGATGAGGAGGGGGTGGCTTGGAGCTTAGGCGTGGGACGACTGCCCTCTGCTGCACCAATGACGTACTGCAGTACAAGTTAGATCCTCAATTAAGTATTTAGTAATAGGTTTTTACCCTTTTAACTGGCACAAAAACTGACACCTTTATTCAAGGCATCATGTTTGCAATGACCACAACACAAGCAGTCAAAATGCAAACAAAAAAAAGACAACTCTGATAATAATATTGGCACTGTCCTTGAATTTGATTGGTCCACACCCGAGACGGCTTTTCTTAGAGCCCTTTAGTCTCTCCACTGGTGTTGGACCAGAAGACGCCAAAAGGCGTCAGTTAAAAGGGTAAAACCTATTACTAAATCTTGTTACTGGCAAAGGAGGTCTCATAATGTAAATCCTCAATTAAGTTCATTTATCGAGTCGAGCGCCATTCGCCGTCTCCCGAATGCGCATCAAATGGGATAGAATGTGGGTGGGGAGGTCTTACTTACAAAGTGTTGCACAGAGCCTCCGCGCGCGCGTGTGTGAGAGGGATGGGGAGAGGGATGGGGAGAGGGAGATTTTTGGAAGGAGAGAGAGATGGGCAGAGGGACAGAGATGGGATAGTGAGAGATGGGGAGAGGTGGGGAGATTGGGGGGTGGATAAAAGAGCAACACGGGGAAATGAAGAGACACGGGAGTAGAGAGACAGTCACAAACCATCTCCTCGTGTGTAAGTGTCTGTGTGTATACATCCAGGAACCCGGTGACCAGAGTTCTATTCCACTGCTCACAGCCACCAAGACCGGTGACGGTTATCTGAACCGGTCCTGGGCCTTCCCCTAGGTTGACTCAGCCTCAAAAAGTGAGTACCTGGTGGGGCGTGTAAGCATCTCCACTGGGGAGACAAAGGCGGTCGTGCGTGGGGTGCTGGCCACCCACCCCCTCGCGTGCCAAAATGCCGGCCTTCATCGTAGGTGCTGCTACTCACAACCGCAAACAGCCACTTGCCCCAACAGTCTGTTATGGGCTACACGGGGGGTCTCTGTGTTGTATTGTGTGAGGTGATATAAGGAGCACCCGGCAATAGGAAGTGATCACATTTTATTAATTTAAAGTACCGCATAAGAAAACGCAAGTTAGCTGTACGTATCAGCAACAGCTGGGTTTTTTTTTTGCAAAGGACTTGTCACATTTGACTAGATTGAGAATATTTATACTGCAGAAGGAATCCGATGAGCTATACAGCTGCTTTTCGCGGATAAAACTACTTCTTAAAAACGGAGGACATGGAGAAAAATCCACGCGACCACCATGGAGAGAGAGAGAGACACTCACAAACTCCAAATATACAGCGGCAGGCGTCGTCAGGGTCAGGAACGAACCCACGATCTCCTGTATACAAGGCGAGGTATTTAACATCTCACCAGATGTCCAGTAGGGTCACAACGTTACAATAACAAACACAAGGCACCAGTGCACGGTCACAGACCAATATTCCAGAAGAAAATATTCCCTTTCGATTTAAAGCTTTCGTGACTGCAATGATTCATCTTCTTTGGTTCTTTCGGTAAAGTCACGTAGAATGAGAATAAAATAATAAATTGATAAAATAAAATAACACAATAATATTCTCACGACGTTTCGGCCACAACACAAGCGGCCTTCATCAGGTGAAGCTCCATCGCTGTCCTACCAGACAGTCTCGTCCCTTCACCTGATGAAGGCCGCTTGTGTTGTGGCCGAAACGTCGTGAGAATATTATTGTGTTATTTTATTTTATCAATTTATTATTTTATTCTCATTCTACGTGACTTTACCGAAAGAACCAAAGAAGATGAATCATTGCAGTCACGAAAGCTTTAAATCGAAAAATATTCCCTGTTGGCTGGTGGTAAATAATCACCTTTCTAGATTGTGCCATAGCCATGTCACCCTAAATAATGTAACGTAAATCTCACTTTTGATTGAACACATTGCTTCACGGTTATCAGCAACAATCGTAGATAACGATATAAAAAAAACTAAACACATTTTGCTTTTAAACTCGATTTGATGCTTTCGTGACTGCAGGAATTAATTACATAACATAATATATTATATAATTGCATGTTTTATTATTTCTACGTGACTTAATATATTATGTAATTTTATTTTTTCTTATTTCTACGTGACTTTACCGAAAAAAAACAAAGATACATTTTTCTTTTACCAGGTAAGGCCCCACTTGAGCTGTGTAGCTCATTTTCAGAAGCAACCTGCCTTCCACAAATGTTAGCTCAACGAAGGAGCTGATATTAGCACGTGGAAATGTATAGCAGGAGCCAAATAATGCGTGACGTTGATTATAAGCGTGAACTGGTGCGACAAATCCACCACGTGAAGAGAGAGAGAGAGAGAGACGCAAACTACAAATATAGAAGAGCAGCAGGCATCGCCAGGGTCCGGATCGAATCCACATTCCCCTGCATACCAGGCGGGATAGATAACATCTCCAAGCCACCGTGTTTAGTGTGCAGTGCGCTAACCACTGTACCATAACTCACACATCATCATCATCATGATCCATGGGCAGATATCCCCGTAGTAGGAGGTGGTCCACCGCACATTTCGTGATTTGTTGTTCCCCACTTTCCTCTCTCTCTCTCTCTCTCCCTGTCTTGTCGTGCCAATATGCTAAAGTAGTGGCCGCATCATCATTCCGGCACCAATCTCGTCGTGGTGTCATCGTCAAGCCATTCTCCGTTAGGGTCTTCCCCTCTCGCTCTCCGGTTCCACCCATTAGAACTTCTCAAAGACGTTCTCCAGGTCTGGGTAACTTTCCCTGAGGTCCCACAGCGCCTCCCAAAACTGCTTGACCCTGGGTCGCCCCCTCGCCATCACCAGCTCCACCATGTGCTGTGTCGCCTTCTCGCTGCCTTGCCGAGCTTGCATCTCCTTCACGGCCTGCGGGTGGACACACGAGCGGAACGACGTTTCTGTAGCGATGGCGGTTCTTCAGAGCCGCTTGCCTGCAACACTCCAGAAGCACTCTGCGTTTGCGTTGTTTCGGTCGTGAAGCAATGCTAATGACTCGGTGTGCGTGATCGTGTGCCCACGCACAACAAGGTCCCATGATTTTTGTTCAGGCCTCCCAACCAAAGGTTTAAAATTGGCTCCGTTAATCTCTAACGCCCGTGGCTACAGTAACTTGATCCAATATATATGGGAAAAAAAATACTTCCGGATAAATGTAGTTTTGCTATTCGGGACTTAAGACTGCAGAATACTGGCCACATTGATCACGTGATTTCCCCCAAAAGTTGGAAGACAAAACCAGCACTAAAAGGATTTACATCAGACGCACACTTAGCACGCAACTGCTGATAACTCTGCTTCATCACTGTCAACGAATTCCGTAGTCGACTCACAATGGGAAATGTTCTGTAAAGACGAGAAATCATATCGAGTGCTTTCGTGACAGTCTTACCCTTGCCCAACTTAAGACTCACATTACCTCTTCCCATAACGCCAGAGTCTTCGATGACATTCTTTCAATGATCGACTCCCGTGCAATCCCGGCTCTCGTTGGTCTGCACATTTCATGAACTTTCGATCCTGTTCATCACCTACAGCTTACCAGTCTTCCTGAGTCCCACTTTGGAATCGGAGGATTAGTCCTGAAATGAATCTCATCCGATTTGGCCGAAAGAGAAGCTCCTCTAAATTTTGATTTAAAGCTTTCGTGACTGCATGGATTCATATTCTTGGTTCTTTCGGTAAAGTCGCGCGACTTTACCGAAAGAACCAAGAATAAGAACCTCCTGTGTTAAAACTTTCACAAAGGACTCGTGCAGGGTCCCCCAGGGCTCCGTGTATGGGCCACTGCTGTTTGTTATCTACACATCCCCCCCCCCCCCATCCTGCTGACTTATTAATAGTTTCGGAATTAAATTCATCATGCTGATGAAATTATATTATACACACCAATGAACCCCGCTACTGGTCAAGTAATTGAAAATCTATCGGAGTGCACAACAGCCTCGCAGCGCTGGTTATAGTCGCATGATCTTCCTTTAAATGGAGCCAAATCTGAAGCCACACTCACTGGGACCAGACGACGGTTCATGTCACCCTCTCTTCCGCTCAACATCACGATCGCCGGCACCACCATTCCCCTTATGGACCGCATCAAATTCACTGGTGTCACTCTGGATGCTTCCACCTTGTCTCTGGACGTTCACGTCAGCCACTACGTCGCCACTCGCGGCCGGTGAGTACCAGAAATATCGCCAACCCCGTCGCCAGCGGCCTAGGTAGGCCCTCCACCTCGACTACTGCAATGCCGTTCCCTCCAAGTCATCATCGAGCAATGTCCTCAAGTCACAACGGTTACAGAACAACCTCCCTCAATTCTAGATTTGAAGCTTTCGTGACTGCTAGGATCCATACTCTTTGGTTCTATTTGGGTAAAGTCACGTACGTAGGTGAAAAGAAAATAACAAAATTCTCACGACGTTTCGGCCACAACACAAGCGGCCTTCATCAGGTGAAGGGACGAGACTGTCTGGTAGGACAGCGCTGGAGTGGAAGAAGCCACGTTCAGATCACGGCCTTTAAGCTGTGTGCGAAGAAGAAGAAGTCCACGGGTTTGTGATCGCGGCATCAAAAAAACCTCCCTCATGTCGCCCCTTGGTATCCACCAACCCACGACTCGACTCGGCCATTGTTCTCCGTGCTCTTCAATGTCTCCCTTTCCCCAGCAAGGACAAATGATAATAGTCGCCTGCATTTGTCACCGCCAGTTTCAGCCACCACCACACCTCGCCCCACTACTCTCGCCTCGCACCGAAGGCTCGTGGTAGAACTCTACACAGCAGCGTCGATCCAAATCTTCTTCGGACACCAAAAGGTCTAGAACCGTCACAGCCTCACCTCATGATACACGCCACTAAAATCTGGCGCGTTACGTCATTGTTATTGCTTGGCCAATATTGTTTTTTTTTAAATATATATAATAATAATTAAAAGTCAGAGTGCATTTGATGTTGCGGATGTCCAATGGGACAGAGTTCCACACCGAAGCTGTGACAGTTCGAGACCTCGGTGTCCGAATACCAAACACCTTTTCACGATATTATAAATAACGATCATGAATGTGATGACGATGATCTTAGTTGGACTTTACCCGCACGCTGTTGTCGGTGAGGATGTTCCTGATCTGCAGTTGGGAGAGCAGAGGCGTCAGGTCGTCGCGCAGCGCCACGAGGAGCTCCCTCGTCTTGAAGCGGATTTTGTCTCGGAGGACAAAGTCGCTGTAGCTGTTCAGAACCACGTGGGATTTAGAGAGTCTCCTGAGGAAGTCTGCGACACCACAGATGGGACACCGAACGCACTGAGTCAGCCTTCAGGGGTGGACGAGAGCAGGTTGGAGTGCTTTTGGACAGCTGGACATCATAATGTTAGCCCTCTAGAATATTTTATCCATAAGAGGTGTTTGGGTTAGATTGCGAAAAAAGAATAATGTGACGCAGCCAATTAGTAAGAGTTGTGGAGAAATCCATTTTTTTATCTTAAATCGAAGAGGGATAAATGTGATGTCGCGATTTGTGAGATAATCGGGTTGCGAGAACCGGAGGGAGGGGGTTAATTTAGTCACATAAATGACCACGGATATCCATTATTGGTTTGATTATGCACAATGAATCAACATACATAATGCATGTACATCGTGTGCATGCATATCATGCATGCACACGATGTACATCCTGCCCTTTTTGTGTGGAAAAAAATCGCAACACCAGCTATTGGCTGCTCAGAGGCAATCACCATCCACGTATGGTGATCTGTATATGGCATACAGTTAAAGAGCGTACCACTTAACAATACGCCTCCAAGCAGCACGATGCCTGTAGCTACGGGCTTAACGACACATTGATATTTATGCAATCCCACCCCCAAAAAAAAAAACTCCACTGTGGATACAAATGGGTCGCGTATGCCAACGACTCCTACGTGTTAAACTAACAATAATAAAGTTCGGAAGCAATGATGAGTTGTGTCTCCGCGTTGTGTTTCTGTCCTCCGGAGAAGTGAGGGCGACTCCACAACATATGAGCATCAGAGGTTTGTGAAATTGCCATTTCAAAGTGTCTCCTCCGAGGGGCATTTGCGTTGCCTACGATCGTGACCCAACACGCCACCACCACTGATCATGCTACACGTCACAACGACACCTCAGCTCAGTCCCTCTGTTGATGGGACTGAACACCTAGTGCTAATACTCTAGACCCAATTGTGATGAGTATTTTACATATTTAAATCAACGTTAATATCAAAGTCTTAATCGTGAATATCTTTATCACCATACTCTTTGGTTCTGTCAGTAAAGTCACGTAGGTAGAAAATAAAATAAAACAAACAATAATATTTTGATTTAAAGCTTTCGTGACTGCAGTAATTCATATTCTTAGTTTTTTCGGTAAAGTCACGTTGAAGAGAAACAACAAAATAATAATATATATATAAAACAATAAAAAATTCTCACGACGTTTCGACCATAACTCAAACGGTCATCTTCACACACCTGAAGATGACCGTTTGAGTTATGGTCGAAACGTCGTGAGAATTTTTTATTGTTTTATATATATTTCATTATTTTGTTGTTTCTCTTCAACGTGACTTTACCGAAAAAACTAAGAAAACAATAATATATCACGACGTTTCGGTTGCGATGCAAGCGATTACCCCGATCAACAGTCAATTAACATTAACAGAGTTCCTGTCAGTCGATTCATTAACATTACATTAATGTAATATTAATTTTACTGTTGCATTTTTTATGTTGGAATTGAGCTAATGTAATTTGTAATCTCAGCAGCATGTAGCCCAACCCAAATCTGAATTGGAGGCGTGCCCTCTACTCTGAATAGTCTACACGCTGCTGTGCGCGTGAGGCTTGGAGGGGAATCCTATCTCTGATCATCATTGCCTTCACTTGTGTAGTGGAGCAGGAAGGTGCGTAGCGCAAACACTGTGAATGCATGGAAACAAAGACGGTACGGGTCATGTTAGGACAATTAAGCTGGGGGAGCAAAAATACGGCTGTGATTGATTGGTGCTGTTGTCAAGGCTGGAGTGGCGTCTTGAAGTCTGGCGAAGCAACAGGTGCACGGGGCGCGCGAAAACGCCGTTGGGACGCGGGTTGATTAATTTGGGGTGTGATGAGAGCGTGGATAGATTGGGGAGTCGGGAATTGGAGAGGGAGTTGGGGTTGGGAGATGGACGAGGCAAGGCGTGGAGCAGCAGAGGAGAGTTTGTAGACAGAGTTTTGGAGACAGGGTTTTGGAGACAGAGTTGGGAGACAGAGTTGGGAGACAGAGTTTGGAGACAGAGTTCGGAGACAGAGTTTGGAGACAGAGTTGGGAGACAGAGTTTGGAGACAGAGTTGGGAGACAGAGTTGGGAGACAGTTTGGAGACGGAGTTTGGAGACAGAGTTTGGAGACAGAGTTTGAGAGACAGAGTTTGGAGACAGAGTTTGGAGACAGAGTTTTGGAGACAGAGTTTTGGGGACAGAGTTTGGAGACAGAGTTGGGAGACAGAGTTTGGAGACAGAGTTTGGAGACTGAGTTGGGAGACAGAGTTTCGGAGACAGAGTTTGGAGACAGAGTTTTGGAGACAGAGTTTTGGAGACAGAGTTTGGGGATAGAGTTTGGAGACAGAGTTGGGAGACAGAGTTTGGAGACAGAGTTGGGAGACAGATTTCAGAGACAGAGTTTTGAGACAGAGTTTTGGAGACAGAGTTGGGAGACAGAGTTGGGAGACAGAGTTTGGAGACAGAGTTCGGAGACAGAGTTTGGAGACAGAGTTGGGAGACAGAGTTGGGAGACAGAGTTGGGAGACAGAGTTTGGAGACAGAGTTTGGAGACAGAGTTTGGAGACAGAGTTTGGGAGACAGAGTTTGGAGACAGAGTTTTGGAGACAGAGTTTGGGGACAGAGTTTGGAGACAGAGTTGGGAGACAGAGTTTGGAGACAGAGTTGGGAGACAGATTTCAGAGACAGAGTTTTGAGACAGAGTTTGGAGACAGAGTTTGGAGACAGAGTTTGGAGACAGAGTTTGGAGACAGAGTTTGGAGACAGAGTTTTGGAGACAGAGTTTTGGGGACAGAGTTGGGAGACAGAGTTTGGAGACAGAGTTTGGAGACAGAGTTTGGAGACAGAGTTTGGAGACAGAGTTTGGAAACAGAGTGTGGAGCGGAGCTGAAAAACAGAATCAGCTAGCAGTAGAGAGAGCGTAACGATAGCGGAGCTGAAGAAGAGAATCAGCCAGCAGTGGAGAGAGCGTAGCGACGGTGATAGCGGAGATGAAGTGGTTAGCGGTGGAGTAAGCGAAGTAATCGTGGGGGAGTGGAGAGACAAAGGTGGCGAGTGAGCCGAGTGAAGAACGGCGAGCGAGCCGTGGCGACCAGGATACCGTGGAATGTGGAGGACGTGCGGAGAGTTGTAAATAAAGCGGTGTTCGAAGAAGGACAAAAGTTGTCCGAGTGAAATCGAACACTACACTTATAATGATTAAGCAAACGCGCCTGGCTCTCTGCAGCAATTAGCAGAGGGCACAACGTATACGTGCGATCCATCGCGGCTGAGCACGCACCGGCTACACTTGGGCAGGACATGTCACTGGAAGGGATGATGGCTGGTTAACATGAAAGTGGTGGAAGGTGTCTCAAAGATTGTTTTACTACCAAGGCCGTCCAGCCACTCCTTGACTCCAGGATAATGATCCTGCACGGCCTGCAGAGCAAAGAGCAGCTTGAGGCAGTCGTCATTCCCTCTCTCTTTGAAGAAGTTGAGCAGAAGCTCCGCGCACTCCGCGCCATCCCGGATGCCCTTGGCCTCGGTGAAGAGCTCGTTCGGGATCCGTCCCCGGCTCATCAGCTGCAGCAGAAGATGCTTGGGGTCTCTGGCGATCCACAGCTTCAGATCCGACTCCTTGTCTCGAATGGCCCTCAACGCCTCGCCTGCAGTCAACAGAGGTTCACATGAATTTCAAACGAATCGTTTAACACAGATTTTAAGTGATTCTACATCCTATTCCGCTACAATTGTGCTTCTGGAATCAAGGCACAACATATAACATATTTAAGTTCACATCGGTATTCAAACACTCAATCGTAACGTGACGTTGTTCAGCCACACGTAGCGTCGCGTCATTCTTGTGCGGCTTTAAACGTCGCGTTATTGTCGCTAATTACTTCCCCCGAGGACGAGCTCGTGTTGAAAAGCATTACAAAAACAACGCATATCCCCATTTTTCCCTCCTTGACTCTAACAACATCTCGATTTAAAGCTTTCGTGACTGCAGGGATTCATCTTCTTTGGTTCTTTCGGTAAAGTCACCACGTAGAATGGAAATAATAAAATAATAAAAATTTAACTTTTAAAAAATAAACTTCTCACGACGTTTCGGCCACGACACAAGTAGCCTTCCTCAGGTGAAGAAACAGAACTGTCGGGAAGACGGCACTTCAGTGAACACTGCTAAGCTTGGCAGCGTCTTTTAAGCTGGGTGGGAGGAGCAGAGCGCCTTGACGAAGGAGTTTACATATCAACAGAAGGATTTAGCATTGAAATAGCCGTGTTAATGTGTTGGATTAGCAGGATGTTAAAGTCAGAAATGAGCATGTAACTGGGAGATTAGCATGATGTTAGTGTGAGGGATCAGCATGTGACTGGTCACGGAAGTAGCTATGTTAAAGTCAGAGTTTACATATCAACAGCACAATTTAGCATTGAAGTAGCCGTGTTAATGTGTTGGATTAGCAGGATGTTAAAGTCAGAAATGAGCATGTAACTGGGAGATTAGCATGATGTTAGTGTGAGGGATCAGCATGTGACTGGTCACAGAAGTAGCTATGTTAAAGTCAGAGTTTACATATCAACAGAAGGATTTAGCATTGAAATAGCCGTGTTAATGTGTTGGATTAGCAGGATGTTAAAGTCAGAAATTAGCATGTAACTGGGAGATTAGCACCACGGAAAGCGACGAGCTTTGTTCAGACGGACGAGTCCATCTATACTCTTTGGTTCTATTCGGTAAAGTCACCACGTAGGTAAAAAATAAAACAACAAAAATCACGACGTTTTGGCCACAACACAAGCGGCCTTCATCAGGTGCAGGGAGCAGACTGTTCCGAGGCCAGCGCTGGAGTGAAACACAGCCACGCTCAGACTGCGACCTTTAAGCTGTGTGCGAGGAAACAAGGTGCCTTGACAAAGGAATTAGCATAAAAAATAGCATTTGATTGGCCGACTTAGCATGATGAACGGTGTAGAGGTGGTGTACATGCGGGTGAACATGCCGGTTGGCGAGGGGGGGAGGGGGAGCTTACCTATTGATGGTGTGAAAAGGGAATTTTTAAGAGCTGAGAAAGTTTGGGGTACCACTACTTGAAAAATATACTGTACCATTGAAAATTAGTTTAATGTTTGGTTCGATTTAGAACATCTTTCCAATGGTTGCTTAATTTGAAACCATCTTCTCGGTTGAAATTGTGTCTGTGCTTGTAGATCTGAATTGCTCTGTTTCCTCGCACACAGCATAAAGGTCGCGGTCTGAGCTTGGCTCTGTGTTTCACTCCAGCGATGTCCTCGGGACAGCCTGGGATCCCTTCACCTGATGAAGGCCGCTTGTGTTGTGGCCGAAACGTCGTGATTTTTGTTGTTTTATTTTTTACCTACGTGGTGACTTTACCGAATAGAACCAAAGAGTATGGATCCTTGCAGTCACGAAAGCTTCAAATCTAGAATTGAGTCCATCTATGTTCGGAACGGAGGAGGGGGGAGAGAATTTAGTTTTGAAATAGCTGTGTTAATGTGTTGGATTAGCAGGATGTTAAAGTCAGAAATTAGCATGTAACTGGGAGATTAGCACCACGGAAAGCGACGAGCTTTGTTCAGACGGACGAGTCCATCTATGTTCGGAACGGCGGAGGGGGGAGAGAATTTGGCATTGAAATAGCTGTGTTAATGTGTTGGATTAGCAGGATGTTAAAGTCAGAATGTTAGTGTGAGGATTTTAATTCTAATAAAATCCATTCAGTATCAATATACTGGTGGGAAACTGCGGTGGCTAGATGTTAACTACCTCGCCTTGTATTCAGGAGGTCGTGGATTCGATCCCAACCCTGATGCCTGCTGCTGTATATTTGGAGTCTGCGGTGACTCTCTCACCTTGGTCGTGTGGATTTTTCTCCGGGTCCTCTGGTTTCCACCTCCACATTTAAAACCCTGCATTTAGAGAATTTGGCTGCGGCTACACATTTCCACATGATGATGATGATGATCTCAGCTACTTCTTTGAGCTGCTATCAAATAAAGATATACGTAGCTCAGTCAGGGCCCTTACAGCTGGTAATATAAAAATTGTTTAGTCGTAGTTGTTTTTTTTGTGGTACGTTCACGTGGGTCGTACCGTGTGTCTGAATCCACTTCCACAGCTGCACGTATTGCTTCCTCACAGAGTAGAGGGCATCCCACAGCTTCTCACAGCGCGCCTCTCCCTGGCTGATGAAGTGGTCCAGAACGAGCTCCACACTCTCCTCTCCGCCCTTGATGATGGCCGCTTGGTGCACGTGTCGTGGAATCAATTTGAAGCCGTTGAGATGCTCCAGGAAAGCCGAGGGATCCGCTCCGAGCCAGGCCTTGAGATTCTCTTTGTTCTCTCGGATCTGTTGCATTGTCTCGCTGCTCTCATTGCTCCTCTGTAGCGTGTGGAGAAGACACGGTCACGATTATTTCTGTCTATCTGGGATGGAGTTTTCAGTGTACTGGTGCATGCCGACACACGGAAACAATGTAGAGTAGGGTCATCATGCCACTATGCTGCGTTGAGTTTACCTGAACTCCTTGTGTCACCTCGTGTTCATTTTGCACGATAACAAGCGGTAGACTTTCATCATGCTCATTATTTGTATGAGTAGTGTCTGAAAGAAATCAGATACAATTAGTTAATCACTATTTAAAGCTTTCGTGACTGCAATGATTCATCTTCTTTGGTTCTTTCGGTAAAGTCTACGTGACTTTACCGAAAGAACCAAAGAAGATAGTTAATCACTGATTCATAGCACAGTCGATGCGGTTCTATTGTTCGACACAGAAAACTAAACATGGCGATCTTGGAGTCAGGGAGAACCTTTAAATGTTTCCTATAATTTAAAGATTGGATAGACCTTAACTGGAATGTAAAGTTGCATAACTTCATAGCCAAGATGAAGATGTCATCACCTGCGGCTAAAGACCATGAACAGACAGTTTTGAGGTCGTTTTTGAATCAGTCCAAATCCTATCTCGATGCCCCTCGGGACCTCGACAATTGTCAACTTCCTCCCTTTGTCACAAGAGCGGCAAGCACAGAACGAAGTAACGACGACGCTTCAATTGAGCGTCCTGTCCAACACGACTTCACGCGGGTGTGAAATATTGTTGGAAGAGTGGAGGCACGGCAGAGGTGACTGTCACCAGTAGCAACACTCTCCAAGGGACTTTTTCAAATGACACCGAAGCCAAAGCTCTCAAAAGGGATGTAACTCATTTTCATCATTCTGTGCAGTGGTGTCTGCAGAGAGCATTCAGAGGCGGCTTCGTGCCGAGACGTGATTTCTCCGCGCATCTTAATTCACTGTATAATGAGTGAAACACATTTTGGCAGATGTATAATTGCAGCCCCAATAGCAGGATGTGATCTTTGGATTAAGCACAGAACGTTACCACTTACCTGATCGCTTCACCATCGTTTTAAAAGTCAACCTCTTCGGCTTCATGTTGAAGTAAACTATGAGCAACACGAGTGCAGTCAGGACGATGATGAGGACTGCCGCCAACACGACTGGCGTGGAGTCTGAAGATTTTATGAAGGAGAAAAAAACAACAAGCTGTGAACAGCAGCTCCCTCTCCGCCTACTTGTCAGGTCTATGTGATACATTGCGATGAATACGAATGCAGTACGTTGCATTAACACAACCTCTATCAAAATCAAACCATTAAATAATTGCTATTTGCATGATTTCTATCATTTATTTTATCACGCAAATATCGTGAAGGCGCTTTTTCAAAGATGGTCATTTGCAGCAGTTTCACGGTTTTTTTTTAATCATTCGCCTTTCCCAAAGAACGACCTCTATCATTCACCGTGAAGCTGATGGCGCATTTAATTTTGTTGAATACACCAGTAGAATTAACTAGCATATCCGTTGGGCTTGAACCACAAACCTATAAAATGAGGAGTAAATACGCTACTACCCAGTGTGCAGATTTGTATACAAGGGGACTCCAGCCTAAAACGTCTGTGTAGGGACAATACAGATTTGGTGTTCAGCATTGCACAGGGTAGTGAGCTGATAACATCACACGTGGCTGTGTTTGACCATGCCATGCAGTCCCTGAAGCCTGCAATAGACATGTGGTTGAGTTTCAATTCGGGCTTCTTCTTCTGCGGACAGCTTGTGCCGTTTCAGTTGCCAGGCTGTCCCTTGCTCCCACTGTCAGCTGAGAAACAAAACAGCTTATTGTGGTTGACTTGAGTGGCTTTGCAGCCCTGGAACTACCTGGGTGTGGCTCCTCAGGCAGGCAAATTCCCGAATCGTCGTCTCTCTGGAGCCCCTCCGTGCACCGACACACCGTGTCCTGGGCCACGGAACAGTTAACAACCACCTGCTGACCTGCAATGAGAAAGTTGATGAGCCTCAGCGCAGACGGTTGGCTACGTACGGTGCGAAAGTTCAACATGCATATACAAAGATCCCCCGTGTAGCCTGTAACAGACTGTAGGGGCAAGTGCTGTTAGCGAGCAGCACCTATGAAGGCCGGTAACGGTACACGAGGGGGTGGGTGGCCAGCAGCACCACGCCCGACCGCCTTTGTCTCCCCCAGTGGCGATGTTTACTACACACCGCACCGGGTACTCTTTTCAGGCTGAGTCGACCTAGGGGAGGCCCTGGACCGGTTCAGATAATCGTCACTGGGCAAGGCCGTGAGCGGAAGTAAACAATCAAGTAATACCACTGCACTGTTTAACTGCATGCCTATACAGGTCACTATACGTCAATGGTGATGAACTAGGAGCAGCAATAACAGACATTGTGATTTCTTGCACTCAAAAAATGGCATTGTGTGCATGCATGGTGTATATGCATAATGTGCATGCATAATGTATATACATTGCGCATGTGCTTTGTGCATGTACATTCTGCAAGCTGATTACCCTATAAATAGCCATCCGGTAATGGTTATCCATTGTAGTTGATGTGTTGATATGCATACATAAACCCCCCCCCCCCGCCCCTGGTAAACAGAGAGACCACATCAAAGGCCCCAGTGCCTGATACCATAACAATAATTGAAGATTTGGCCCAACATGGACTGAACCCTGATGTACCTGCGCTGGTTAGGCATTGCCTCACCAACACTTACTTTACCTGGAATGGTACCTTCTACAAACAAAATGAGGGTACCCCTATGGGCTCCCCCTTGTCACCAGTGATAGCCAATGTTTTCATGGAGGAATTTGAATCGGACGCCATCCAGGCATCCACCCTTCGCCCTTCCCTATGGAAGAGATATGTGGATGACACTTTCGTCATCTGGCCACATGGCCTCCCAGCATTGAACCATTTCCTAGACCACATCAATTCCAGACACCCATCCATCAAATTCACCATGGAAGTGGAGAAAGATGGCAAGCTGCCATTCTTGGATGTTCTGTTTGAGAGGAGGACCGATGGCTCTTTGGGACATTCTGTCTACAGGAAGTCCACCCACACAGACTCCTACTTGAAGCCTGATTCCCACCACCACCCGACTCAAAAGAATTCTCTCATCAAAACATTATACCATAGGGCTCATTGCATTTCTTACCAACACCACCTGGCCAGTGAATTAAAACATGTACATCTGGCCCCAAAGATGAACGGATACTCTGACCTGAAGACGGAAGCTTGTGTTGCCTCCAAAACGTCGTGATTTAATCTAGTTGATTTCTTTTTATTTTATTTTACCTACGTGACTTTACCGAAAAAACCAAAGACTATGAATCCTTGCAGTCACGGAAGCTTCAAATCTAGAATTAATTGGTATGTATTGTTTACGTGACAAGCCTTATGAATTGGCTGTTTCGGTGGGGTAGTGTTCAAAGACACGTTGATATTTACGTGATCTAACCCATCAATCTATATTATGGATACGTACATGTACACAACTATATACTACACTATACACTACTCTATACACTACACTATACACTACACTATACACACCCTCCGACTAGCACGTTTGGCTACGAACGGTGCAAAAAGCGTAAAACATACATACACACACATTACACTATTATACATTACACTACTATACATTACACTATTATACACTACACTATGCACAATCTAAGAATAGCACGGTTGGCTATTTATAGTGAAAACGAATTTCAACATTCATGGAATATTCTGGATTTGAATCTGAATTTCAGCTGCCTGTGATTATGTAGTGACTGTGATTGTCACTGTGTGGTGCCGGGCTTGCGAGGCCACGGCGGATAATGTGTCGACATCACGTGCAACCCGGTTACTGGGCTTAGTACCGGTCCTAGCGGGGCTTGGGTGAGCGCTGGTAAGCGTGGAGGCCTACCACATACAGTGCGCGGTGAGGGAGCGAGAGAGAGAGCGTCAGCCAGCCAGGGTTACGTTGGGGCACGATACGCCGGTTGACCTGCTGACACGTGACCGGATGATATTGGAGGAGGGCCACCGGTGGACGGGGGGGGGGCGCTGGGTGGTCACGTGGTATAGAGGAGCTCTCGGGGGAGCCTTCGGGAAAGAGCTCGAGAGAGAGATCTAGAAGGTGGGTGGGGCGAGGGGCGGAGCCAGCCCCAGCCCGGGCCGATATAACGGGGGCCCTCGTTGAGGGGCTGGGGGTTCTTCGTGTTGCTGGTGATGAAGTTCCACGTCGGGTTGAAGATGGCCTCTAGCCACGCGGTCCGGGACCCAGCTCGTGGTCCGGACCGGGATAGCGGGACCGTGTCTAGTTCTGCCGTAGCGTGGTTAGGTGGGCGTTCAATACCCAAGTGTAGGTTGTGTTATGTTGTGTTGAGTTGATGTAATGAAAGTGTTGCTCCCAAGACAACGTTTGCGACTCAGTTGGACTCACTAAAATTATACCGAGTTGATGTTAAGTAGTTGCACCAAAAAGCCATCGTGTTATAATAGATTTTTCAATTAATTTGGGAAAATTCTAGCTCTGAGAATTACACATTTCAATTTTCATTGCCATTTGTCTGTTAAATGGACACAATTGACTAACCCTAGCATGACTAAAGGAGTCTACTAATGGAGTTAAGATGTGGTTTTGTGATGTCATCTTCTGTGGCATGTGAGAGTTCCCAGGCATTCGTTGTCTCTTGACAAGATCATGATTTTGGGCCAATCGGAATATTTAGTTTGAGCTGGGATTGTCTCAAATTTTATAACGTTTTGGTCACTTGCTCGCCAAGTTTTGCCTTCTGCTTCATGCCGGTTAAAATGGGAGTATCAAGAGGAACACCCATCATGCATACAAAAGATTTAGTGTCACAACCCATTGCAGATATGACAGCAACCCACTTGCTGTGCTGCCACTTACCTGAACCACAGCTGCTGCACCATGAGCACTCCCCCTGCTGATTGTCTCTGTCCATGAAAGTGTCCTTAGGGCACAGGTCACAAAAAGCCCTCCTTCCATCGTCTATGCAGTCCACCACCTTGAACGTCCCTGAAGGACAACGAAGCGCGAGCAAGCAAAGGCGTTGGTACAAACACGCAGCGATCACAAGTTGGTTCAGAGAGACGCGGGCTGCACTGAGAGTCAACCAGTGTTATAAGTTCTGTTCGGGGTACAGTAGCTCGACTGAAAACTTATTTCATAAGTACCGAACCACTTTGTGTAGCCTGATGGTGATGAGGTCAAGGTGGGGGGGGGGGGGTGGGGGGGGAAACGCAAGGCCCAGTTCGACTCCTTTCAACGGGAGTAGGGCCTGTGACTTGGTGGGGACAGGAAGCACCTGGCCACCACGCTTTGTCGTTCCACAGGGATTGGGAGTCTCCGTGCCTGTGTGTTGCCGTTTACCCGCAGGGCACAACCGACAGCAGACTCCGTCTGGTGTTTTGTAGAATCCATCTCTACACTCCTTGGCGGCAGACGGCAGCTCCTGCAGTGCGCAACACACCTGCGGAGAAGGTTCACACGGAATGGAGTGATTCAGGGTGACGTCGACAAACGTCGTGACCCTGTGAATGCGACAGCCCTGGCGGTTTCAGAAAACCTATCCCTGTTGTTTCCGTGAAGCATCTGTAACGAGCGTAAAACTCACCACGCTGGCAAATGTGTAAATCGGCTGCAACGATTGGTGCAGCAGGCACCAACCCATTATCCAGGCAGATGGAATCGTGGACACGCATGCAACATAAAGAACCAACAACACCTTCATCACTGATCCAGCAGCACAGCCATCTGGCGTAGACCTCCCCTCGAAGGCGGTAAACCGCAAATAACTGAACTCGCACAGAGCACAGGCGATGGCGGTTGCCTTTCTCACAATTGAGGGATGACCCCCCGGGCCATGGAACGTATCAACTTGAACACTAATATCTCTTTTGGGAGGTGTTTCATTTCTCCACTAAGCGTCTCAGGAGGCCATTGAGTGGATTGAAAAACTAGGCCTCGCATTATAAGCTTTAACCATCATGCAAAAGATGAAGAATGTACTAAGTCTAAACCACCAATTGAATCACTTCCTGTGAATGAGAAACTCAGAAGACGGAATGTGCCTGGAGGCGCAGCAGAACAACTTTAATCTAACAAGCGTTATGATATCACAGAAACCCCGAGTAGATTCAGCATTGTACAAACGAAGGCTTCTCACCATAATCCAGATCACCAGCTCAAAATAACTGAATGTGTGGCCGTTGTATTTTGTTTTATTCCAACTCACGGAGTCGAGAAAAGGTGGTCACCCCAACAACAAGCAGCAATGAAACAAAGACAGCTCTAGACCGGTTTATCCAAGGCGCTTTATAAGGGGATATGAGTGGTACAATGTGGGTAGCTAAAAGTGATACGGTGAATAGGGATGGTGTATGGGGGAGGGAGGATAGTGGGTCCAGGAATTACGGTGGGTACCTGGAGGGAAGTATGGGCCAGAGAGAAGAGGTGGGTCTTGAGCGAGTGAAAACAGCTCTCTTGCATACTCAGCGCTCTTAACTTACCTTTTCAACTGGGCAGTGGTGAGTTACGTGATTCAGAGATCGCGCTTGATCACATTCACAATAGGGCGACTTTCATTGTCCTCTCAGTGTTCTGTTTTTTTTTAATATACAGTAGTCTCTCGATTAACAGTGACATCGGTAAAGAGTTTTTTTCAGTTTAATGTTTAACCTCCCATAGGTCTCTATGGTTTTGACTCACGTTAACGTCGTTGATTAACGGTTTGTTTTATATTATGCACGCGGTCGCGATAGTCGGCCAATCCGAGCGCTCGAAAGTGGGACTGGGCATTCCTCAGCCAATCAGCGATGCCCATTTATAAGCCTTTAGACCTCGACTGGCTTCAAGGCGCTTTATAAGGGGAGTGATACAATGAGGGTAGCTAAAAGTGATACGGTGAACAGGGATGGCGTATGGGGGGAGGGAGGATAGTGGGTTCAGGAATTACGATGGGCACCTAGGGATGGAGGGAAGGATGGGCCAGGGACAATAGATGGGAATTCACGGAGTGGAAACAGCTCTCTTGCATGCTCAGCACTTTCTACTTAGATTTCAACTCATAAGTGATTTGATAGCGGTAGCAATGGCCTCGAAAGTGAATTCGAAAAAAGAAAAGGAAGAATAGGAAAGTAATTAGCTTCAAAACAAAGCAGGACGATTTAAGGTTAACTTCAGATCATCTTGGAACGGTTTAACGATTTTAAAGTGTAATTCCTATATTCATTTAACAAGTTATCTCGTTCAGCGGTAGTTTTCGTGTAAAGGATTAAAAACGTAAACCGAGGGACTACTGCATACACACATATTGTACATTCTGTACACCACAATGTCAGGTTACTCTTGCAATCTTGAGTTGTCACCTGATTTAAACATTAACGTGACTACATTTCACCAAGAGGTCATATATCCAATCGCTGGGGACCATAAACTCTGTATCATGAACTGTAACGGCAAAGTGACAGACTGATACCGAAGCTGTAAACCTGGCTCAAGTTTACGAATGCACTGTACATTAACGAAGGCAACATTAGCTGATTCATCCATATTATGAGACCTCCTTTGCCAGAAACAAGTTATAAGAATAGGTTTTACCCTTTTAACTGGCACAAAATTCAAGGACAGTGCCAATATTATTATCAGAGTTGTCTTTTTTGTTTGCATTTTGACTGCTTGTGTTGTGGTTATTGCAAACATGATGCCTTGAATAAAGGTGTCAGTTTTTTGTGCCAGTTAAAAGGGTAAAACCTATTCTTATGATTCATCCATACTTTCCCTACAATCTTTAGTCATCTCACACGCGCCGCGCAATCTTATTTAGAGTCACGCGACGGCAACAAGGCAATTCATCCACCGGTATGCCCATAACAGCCTCACTAAGTATCAAGACCCCTTTTTTTTTTTTCAGGTGGGTCCCGCTCCGTTGGGATGTTTGTCAATTTCACTCGAAATAGCGAGCGCACAGCATCGTTTGGGGGAGGAGAGAAGGGCACACAGAGAACAGCCGTCATGTACATGAGGACATACACCTGGGTGGTCGTTACAATCAGGTGGGGAATCATAACCCGGCATTTGCACCTTGCTCTCTGCCACCACTCATAGGCGCAATGATCGACGCACAAAGGTGATTTTGCAGAGGTTGTGAGTTTGTGACGATTTCTTCTATTCAATTGGTGAATTGGCCAAACAAGCTTTAAAAAAAAACAAACTGCTGTTTTGCGGTCAATAGCTTAGACCCCCTTCAAAAATGGCAGCCACACGCACGTCCTGTATCCCTGAAGGCGCACGGTGCCAATGGCGTCACGAAGCCCTGGCCATCACCTCCCGTCCAGCAACACATGTGGGAAGAGGTTAGATTTTTTTTTTCTTCTTCCCCGCAACTAGTTTTGTGTTCATCTTCTTTGGTTCTTTCGGTAAAGTCACCACCACGTAGAAGGAGAATAAAATAATAAATTGATGAAAATAAAATAACACAATAATATTCTCACGACGTTTCGGCCACAACACAAGCGGCCTTCATCAGGTGAAGGGACGAGACTGTCTGGTAGGACAGCGCTGGAGTGAAAGAGCCACGTTCAGATCACGACCTTTAAGCTGTGTGAGAGGCTAGAATTCGTTTTTTTATCAATTTATTATTTTATTCTCCTTCTACGTGACTTTACCGAAAGAACCAAAGAAGATGAATCATTGCAGTCACGAAAGCTTTAAATCGAAATTTAACCGCCTCTACGGGGAGAGATTCCACACATCCTTAAGATCATTCAACAGACTCCGGGATAAGAAGGCTCAACTAATCGAGTCTCTCACCTTTCTGAAGAGATGCCGCGACTCTAAGGTAATACCAACCGCATTTACACTAACTTCTGCTGTTGCAACTTCTCTCAATGCAAAGCGAATTCTAGCCTCTCACACAGCTTAAAGGTCGTGATCTGAACGTGGCTTTTTCACTCCAGCGCTGTCCTACCAGACAGTCTCGTCCCTTCACCTGATGAAGGCCGCTTGTGTTGTGGTCGAAACGTCGTGAGAATATTATTGTGTTATTTTATTTTATCAATTTATTATTTTATTCTCCTTCTACGTGGTGACTTTACCGAAAGAACCAAAGAAGATGGATCATTGCAGTCACGAAAGCTTTAAATCGAAATTTAGTTTTGTGCTATCTGGTTGGTTGAGTGATTAAATGGATAACGGGTAGAGTAATCGATTACTTAAATAATACATTATATTGGCTTTACTCGTGAATATTACTGCATCATGCCACTTTAGACAGAGGTAGTGAATAGCAATGGGCTCTCTCCTGGTTTAAAAGACGAAATTCAATCTCATTAAGAAACGTTGACATTGATGGAAAAAAAATGGAGCTAAAAACTGGAACGCGCACGTAAAAACCTTGGAAAGATGCAGGTTTGGAATTTCGTCGAGAGGCAGAAAGAGGAACATGTGGGATAAGATAACACAGGAAGGTTACAAACATTATCTTGACTGTTTATAAAAGTAACTGAGCTTGGAAAGGACGCGTCATAGAGTGAACGAACGATGGCCGGGAGGTCGAGATTTCACGACGGAACGGCCGCCAAAGGAAAAAAACACTCCAGGGAGAGAACATCAACTGCCGGATGTGGAACAATGATTCACCCTGAAGCAATGCTTCCCCTATGAAGGTTACAGCCCTCGACATTACAAATGAATGAACGAGTGAATGGAACTTTAAGTGGTGGTCCTCACCATCAGCAGGAGTGTTCCTCTTAGCGCCAGCCCAGGCGAGCTCCTCCGCTTGGCCATGAAGCTCCCCCTCACCTCTCACCTCCTACGACGGCTCCGCAATATGATTTCTCTCTTCAACTACTTTGAAACAATTTATTTTTTCATTTCACCGGGTTAAGGCCCCCCCCCCCCCAACTGAGCTAGGTAACTCTTTTTTTTTTTCAAAAGCGACCTGGCTATCACAAATGTATAGCAGCTCAACGAAGGGGGGGGGGGGGCTTATCAAGTCGGAATTGTAGAGCAAACACACAAATCGAAACGTGTGACGTTGATTCTAAATGCGATGGAGGGAAAAATCCAAGTCCGACTTGCTTCTCTGTATCCTCGACGGTATCTCTCCCGTCTCCTCGCCCTCTTGTGGTCGCTTCTCGACCCCCTTTCTGTCAGAGGCCATGAGTTCTTAAGCTTCTTCTCTACATTGTCACCTCCAAAGGTAGTTAAATCGCAGCCGGATTAAATCGCTTCACGAAGAGACCGGGCAGTTGCTCGTTGACACTGTGTGGGAAGAAGTTTTCTGTTCCTGTTTTTTTCTTCTTCTTCTTCTTCTTCTTACTGCGAGTTTCCTTGCAAAGGTCACTTGCGTGGTTCACGGTGCTAAGTTTATGAGAGAGGGGAGTTGGCAGTGTCTGCTGTAGCCCTGACAACGCTGGCTCGTCGAATGATAAGAGTCGTTATTGTGGGTGCGGTAACATGGCCAAGTGGTGCGCATACCTCCGTTTATATCACAAATAGCGTTCTTAAACCCAAAAATTGCGTGCTTTGGTTCATCCGAAATCTATGTAATCGCATCGACACTACAGCAGTTGCATATTTTTCCTTTAAAAAAAAAAAAACAGTGGACGGAGTTTGATTTATTTTGATTGACGTGACTCTGCCGCCCACTTAGTGGACTGAGTCTTATGTGCAGGAGCAGGGAAGTGTTATCTCTGAGCACGCGCGTCGATCGGTCAATCATTTTAATATTCGTTCTAAATGTCAAAAAAGTAACAGTCAAAATCGTCAGATGTGCTTGAAAACGACCAATGTATACCTGTGTAAATGTTTTTTTTGGAATAGAGATGTGCGTAAAAATTTATATTTTTGGATCATCCGCTGCCATCCTCCACTGTCATGAGCACGTATAATCGAGAGTCTACTGCAATCAAATATAAAGGGTTGGAAGTCAATCGAGATAATTTGCTAAGTAGAAACATCGAGATTTGTTCACATTGTCAGGAGAGGGCCCACTGAGCTATATGGTTGCTCTTTTTCAGAAGCGACAACAACTTAGAGCTCAACAAATTGTCGTATCACGTGGACATTTATAACAGCCAAATACCATAAACACGTGGCATTGATTCCAAGTGTGGAGGGCAAAAACCGGAGGACCCAGAGAAAAATCCATGCGACCTCCACTTGGGGAGAGGGAGACACACACAGACACGAAATATACAGCAGGGGTAAGGGTCGGGAGCGAGCCCACGACCTACTGCGTACCAGGCGAGGTAAGTTAACATCCCCTAGCCACCGAGGCGCCCACAGTGGTAAGAACACAAAGAATGAGCACCTTAAATTTTGATTTAAACCTTTCGTGACTGCAGTAATTCATATTCTTAGTTTTTTTCGGTAAAGTCACGTTGAAGGGAAACAACAAAATAATAAAATATATATAAAACAATAAAACATTCTCACGACGTTTCGACCATAACACAAACGTCGTGAGAATTTTTATTGTTTTATATATATTTAATTATTTTGTTGTTTCCCTTCAACGTGGTGACTTTACCGAAAAAAACTAAGAATAAGAAAAATGAGCACCTTGCCATGATTTCTACACGCACGTTATAATCACGTATCACGATCATAACGATGAGTTTTAGTAGATCTATCGTTACATCCCCAATACCGGGACAACCTCTTTGCTGTCTGCGCTCATTCATCAAGCAGCATTCGGCCTTCTTGAAGACGCTGGGTGTAGTGCTCGGCACTGGGGGGGGGGGGCCGTGTGGTCGGGCACCAGAGACACGAGAGAGGCCAAGAGACGACATTCCAGTCGTGGGCTGAGCCCAAGGAGGGCTAGCTCGAGCACCATCCTGCGGCGGGGAAAGGAGGCGGTGCAAGCGGTTCAGCCGAGCACACAACAGCCAAGAATCTGCTGTCTGGTGGCTGGGGGGGTGGGCGCTGTTCAACCCTAGCACATGGACGAGAAGCCGTGCATGTGTGACGAGTGCGACAAGACGTTTTTTCCTCGCGCTCGGCCTACAAGTATATATATTTTTTTCTATTTCCACTTGTGTGTAAATCTGTGTTTACCCCGGATATTTTTGAGATGGCAATTCTCCTGCTGTGTATCCTACTGCTGTCCCTCCCGGGCCAATATCTAGTGCCACACACTCAACTCTACAAACGGCTACCCTCGTTACTTTGCGTCCATACTTGTTGCTCGATTTGCCACTACACCTGCTAATGAAACAGCTCGTAGACACTTCTACACTCCATCATTGTATCCTTTAAAAACCCTATCTTTGTCCCATTACTTCACCAGAACTCCTTCCAAACTTCATTCTGATCTTAAAAATAACACCATCTGCGAGCTACTGCTATTCGTCCAAGGTTCGCCGCTCTTCATCCTTTCACAGAAAATACTTGTGCAAACTGTTAATTCTACTTTTCTTATTTCTGGGTGGTATTGAGCTTCATCCTGGCCCAAATGTAAAGAACTCGTATAATTCTGTAGATTTTTCTGGCAGGAAAGGTGTTGGTGTTCTACATGTCAACATCAGAGGGCTTGTGATTAAATTAAGTCAACTAAAACTAGAAGTGGCAAATCTTGACCCGGACATTTTTTGCCTAATAGAAACATTTCTCACTCCTGCCGTCAACGACTTGCAGATTACGATTGACAACTACAACCTTTTTCGGCTTGACTGAGGATCTAAAGGAGGTGGAATTGCCATATATGTTCGTAATACTATTGCATGTTCACTAGCTTTCTTCTTGTTTAAAAAATGTTGCTTTGAAGGTCTGGCTCTCAGAATAACTCTCCAAAATAATCAACAGATATTGGTAGTGTGCTGCTATCGACCGCCTAGTGGGAAGGATGTTGAAGCTGCATCTGCACTGAGAGAGCTTTTTGAGGGCCTCCCAAAAGGTGAAATAGTTTTAGTGGGTGATCTAAATTGGAAATGGCTAAACCCGCCGGCCGTGGCCACAAATTTTACAGATTAATTTAACATGTTTCAATTAATAAATGTCCCCCACAAGACCCAACCTAAAAAATCCAGGACAGTCACCTCTGCTTGACGTCCTATTGACAAATGCCCCTCACAATTTCACACTGACTGGTGTTCTGGGTAATAACCTTAGTGATCACTCCTTCATTTTTGGGGTGAGATCATCAACCAGACCCAAAGCCCCCCCTAAATTGGTTGAGAAGCACTATATGAGACACTTCAGCACTCAGGCATTTACTAATGATGTGCTTCACTCGGATATTGACAAGGTCTGTCATATCCCTAACCTGACTACGGCTTGGGAGACCTTCAGGTACACGTTTCTCCAAATTCTTAACAAACATGCCCCGTTGGGTAGATTTAAAACTTGGTTTGATCCTTTGATTACAAAGCTCATGAAAACTAGGGACAAGGCTTGGGCATGTGCTCAGAGAAGTAATTTGGTCAATGACTGGCTAGAATACAGGATTTTAAGGAATAGATGCTTCAAAAAAATACGGCATGCAAAAAATGCCTACTTTTTCTCCACTCTCCTGGAATCACATGGAAATGCCAGGATTCTCTGGAAAACAATCAAATGTATCGAAAAGGCATCCAAAACAGACAATCTGCCCGTTGAGCTTAACCGAAATGGGGAATGTTTTTCAGATCCCAAAAAAATAGTTGACAATTTTAACCTTCATTCTTCTGAAGCTGGTAATCTTTATGATAATGTATTGGGAGTCACCCCTGCTCATGCAAATTCCTACACCCCTGTCCAAACATTAAACGAATTTAGTTTCCAGCCAATCCACGAAAGTAATGTTCTGAAACAACTGTCCTACCTCAAAGGGTCCTCCTCTACCGGAGCAGATAGTTTTCCCGTCTTTGCTCTACTAACTGTTGGTCACCAAATATACAAACCTATAGCCCATATTTTCAACCTGTCCATCAAAGAAGCATCAGTTCCTCTAGAATGGAAACATTCCTATGTCCGTCCACTTCTCAAAGGGGGCCCTAAAGATGATCCAAATAACTACCGACCTATCTCAATTTTGTCCCCGTTGATGAATTTTTTTTGAAAAATGATTGAACTACCAAATGAGCAGTTTCCTATCCACCAACAATCTACTACATCTAAAATAATCTGGGTTCCGAAAAAAATACAGCACCACTTCTGCTGCATTAGACTCTCTGAATCACATTTACAGTAGCCTTGATAATAAGCAGTACTGTGCCTGTCTTTTTCTAGACCTGTCCAAAGCTTTCGATACAGTAGACCACAACACCCTGCTTAGTAAACTAAGTTGCCTCGGTTTTTCCGGAAACGCAGTAAAATGGTTACAAAATTACCTCTTTTCTCGCACCCAAACTGTATTCACAGATGGTTGGAGGTCAAACAGTGTCAAGATAACAAAAGGGGTTCCACAGGGTTCCATCCTCGGCCCCCTTTTGTTCTCTCTTTATGTCAATGACTTGGGCACTGACCTGGATCATTCCAGGGTAAATCTTTTTTGCAGATGACACGATACTGATTACTGCTGGCCGCTCTCCGGATGACGTGATTGCTAAGCTCCAGGGTGATTTCAAGAAACTACAACATCAACTAGTTGCTCTTAAACTAATCCTGAATACCTCCAAAATCAAGGTGCTATGCTTCTCACCAGGGACTAAAGCAGGAAGTTATTTTCCCCCCAATTACATTCCTTAAATAATCATCAAATAGAGCAAGCCAAGATCCATAAGTATCTTGGGGTCATCCTGGATTCAAAACTGAATTTTGAAGATCACATTGATTATATTGGTAAAAAGACAAAAATAAAAATTGGTTTTCTGTATCGACACAAGCACTGCTTCCCCCCAATGTTCCGTTTGGAATTGATCAAAGCTACCACACTGCCTCTACTTGATTACTGTGACATCGTGCATAAATCAGCCACAAGTACTGTATTGAAGAAGCTTGATTCCAGATATAGGAATAGGAAACCTATTCCTATATCTTGATTCCATCTATTAGACTATTAGACGGACAGAGTAGCTTGAACCCGTCATCCCTGCCAGCACGGGCACCGCCACCGCCGCCGACTCAGCAAACCACTCAGGCGGTGGAGAGAGACAGACTGACGACGCAGCTGAGAGTGCCGCGTGATCGACACGCGGCACTCGCACGCCGACCCAGCGCCCCCTGCTGGGGACCTCAAGTGTTCTCGGTACAAGGATCGCTGCACTACGGTGACGCCGCTGTACCCCAGAAGCAAAGTTGGCAGAGATAGTACGCGGACAACTCAACCCATACTGCCCGCTATAATTATTGGACCTCGTGGTGACTGTCCTCCAACACACACACACACAAAAGGCGCATATCCGTACGAATAAGATTGCTCCAAGATCTCAGCTTGTGGCTTTCTCACTCCAGCGCTGTCCTACCAGACAGTCTCGTCCCCCTTCACCTGATGAAGGCCGCTTGTGTTGTGGCCGAAACGTCGTGAGAATATTATTGTGTTATTTTATTTTATCAATTTATTATTTTATTCTCATTCTACGTGGTGGTGACTTTACCGAAAGAACCAAAGAAGATGAATCCTTGCAGTCACGAAAGCTTTAAATCGAAATTTGCTCCAATAAGTTTTTTATTTTTATTTAAAGCTTTCGTGACTGCAGGGATTCATATTCTTGGTTCTTTCGGTAAAGTCACCACCACCACGTAGAAGGGAAACAATAAAATAATAAAAATATAAAACAATAAAATACTCACGACGTTTCGACTGCAACACAAGCAATCATCATCAACACAAGCGATCATCATCAGGTGTGGGTGGGGGGTGGGAGGGGTGGCGCTGGGTGGGGAGGGGCTGCTCACCCCGTGGTGCCCCCCTTATAAAACTCAACGTTTCACCTACTCACGCCGGCTTGTGCCCGCCCTCACGGTCGGGCATATTGTTGCTGAACACACCACCACGTGGTGGTGCCGCTGTTGTTGACCCTGGCCATTGACCGAGCAACCCAACGTTCCTACCAGCTCCCTCCGCAGGAGAATGTGTTAATCTACGCATTGTCTTACTGACAAAAAAAGGTATCCCAACGATACAGCTGCTCACCCCGAGCTATAAATGTTCTGTTGCGTGTGTAAATAAGCTCCGTGGACACGTCGATTTTTGTACAAGTAGAGCTTTATTTCTAACTTAACGTGCTTAGTTCTCAGTATAACAACTGCCACACTCCTAATTACATTGGCTATCTTCAGCACCCGCTGGTCGGCACCAAGTTGGTTCACGAACAGTCATCCCCTCCGATGGTTTACACCAAGTTGGTTCACGAACAGTCATCGCCCCGATGGTTTCCACCAAGTTGGTTCACGAACAGTCATCGCCCCGATGGTTTCCACCAAGTTGGTTCACGAACAGTCATCCTTCTGATGGTTTACACCTAGCTGGTTCACGAACAGTCACCCCCCGATGGTTCCACCAAGTTGGTTCACGAACAGTCATCCCCTCCGATGGTCTACACCAAGTTGATTCACGAACAGTCATCCCTCCGATGGTTTCCACCAAGTTGGTTCACGAACAGTCATCCCTCTGATGGTTTACACCAAGTTGGTTCACGAACAGTCATCCCTCTGATGGTTTACACCAAGTTGATTCACGAACAGTCATCCCTCCGATGGTTCCACCAAGTTGGTTCACGAACAGTCATCCCTCCGATGGTTTACACCAAGTTGGTTCACGAACAGTCATCCCCACGATGGTTCCACCGAGCTGGTTCACGAACAGTCATCCCTCCGATGGTTTACACCAAGTTGGTTCACGAACAGTCATCCCTCCGATGGTTCCACCAAGTTGGTTCACGAACAGTCATCCCTCCGATGGTTCCACATAGCTGGTTCACGAACAGTCATCCCTCCGATGGTGTACACCAAGTTGGTTCACGAACAGTCATCCCTCCGATGGTTTACACCAAGTTGGTTCACGAAGTCACCCCCGATGGTTCCACCAAGTTGGTTCACGAACAGTCATCCCCTCAGATGGTTTACACCAAGTTGGTTCACGAACAGTCATCCCTCCAATGGTTCCACCAAGTTGGTTCACGAACAGTCATCCCCTCAGATGGTTCCACCTAGCTGGTTCACGAACAGTCATCCCTCCGATGGTGTCCACCAAGTTGGTTCATGAACAGTCATCCCTCCAATGGTTTACACCAAGTTGGTTCACGAACAGTCATCCCCTCCGATGGTGTCCACTTAGCTGGTTCACGAACAGTCATCCCTCTGATGGTTCCACCTAGCTGGTTCACGAACAGTCATCCCTCCGATGGTGTCCACCAAGCTGGTTCACGAACAGTCATCCCTCCGATGGTTTACACCAAGTTGGTTCACGAACAGTCATCCCTCCAATGGTTTACACCAAGTTGGTTCACGAACAGTCATCCCCTCCGATGGTGTCCACTTAGCTGGTTCACGAACAGTCATCCCTCTGATGGTTCCACCTAGCTGGTTCACGAACAGTCATCCCTCCGATGGTGTCCACCAAGCTGGTTCACGAACAGTCATCCCTCCGATGGTTTACACCAAGCTGGTTCACGAACAGTCATCCCTCCGATGGTTTACACCAAGTTGATTCACGAACAGTCATCCCTCCGATGGTTCCACCAAGTTGGTTCACGAACAGTCATCCCTCCGATGGTTCCACCTAGCTGGTTCACGAACAGTCATCCCCACGATGGTTTACACCAAGTTGGTTCACGAACAGTCATCCCTCCGATGGTTCCACCTAGCTGGTTCACGAACAGTCATCCCCACGATGGTTTACACCAAGTTGGTTCACGAACAGTCATCCCTCCGATGGTTTACACCTAGCTGGTTCACAAACAGTCATCCCTCCGATGGTTTACACCAAGTTGATTCACGAACAGTCACCCCCTCCGATGGTTTACACCTAGCTGGTTCACGAACAGTCATCCCTCCGATGGTTTACACCAAGTTGATTCACGAACAGTCATCCCCCCGATGGTTTACACCAAGTTGGTTCACGAACAGTCACCCCCTCCGATGGTTTACACCTAGCTGGTTCACGAACAGTCATCCCTCCGATGGTTTACACCAAGTTGATTCACGAACAGTCATCCCCCCGATGGTTTACACCAAGCTGGTTCACGAACAGTCATCCCTCCGATGGTCTACACCAAGTTGGTTCACGAACAGTCATCCCCTATGGTCTACACCAAGTTGGTTCACGAACAGTCATCCCTCTGATGGTTTACACCAAGCTGGTTCACGAACAGTCATCCCTCTGATGGTTTACACCAAGCTGGTTCACGAACAGTCATCCCTCCGATGGTCTACACCAAGTTGGTTCACGAACAGTCATCCCCTATGGTCTACACCAAGTTGGTTCACGAACAGTCATCCCTCTGATGGTTTACACCAAGCTGGTTCACGAACAGTCATCCCTCTGATGGTTTACACCAAGCTGGTTCACGAACAGTCATCCCTCTGATGGTTTACACCAAGTTGGTTCACGAACAGTCATCCCTCCGATGGTTCCACCTAGCTGGTTCACGAACAGTCATCCCTCTGATGGTTTACACCAAGTTGGTTCACGAACAGTCATCCCTCTGATGGTTTACACCAAGCTGGTTCACGAACAGTCATCCCTTCGATGGTGGCCACCAAGTTGGTTCACGAACAGTCATCCCCCCGATGGTTCCACCTAGTTGGTTCACGAACAGTCATCGCTCTGATGGTTTCACCTAGCTGGTTCACGAACAGTCATCCCCTCCGATGGTTTACACCAAGTTGGTTCACGAACAGTCATCCCTCTGATGGTTCCACCAAGTTGGTTCACGAACAGTCATCCCTCCGATGGTTTACACCAAGTTGGTTCACGAACAGTCATCCCCTCCGATGGTTCCACCAAGCTGGTTCACGAACAGTCATCCCTCCGATGGTTTACACCAAGCTGGTTCACGAACAGTCATCCCCCTGATGGTTTACACCAAGTTGGTTCACGAACAGTCACCCCCGATGGTTTACACCAAGTTGGTTCACGAACAGTCATCCCCTTGATGGTTTACACCTAGCTGGTTCACGAACAGTCATCCCTCCAATGGTTTACACCAAGTTGGTTCACGAACAGTCATCGCTCTGATGGTTCCACCAAGTTGGTTCACGAACAGTCATCCCTCTGATGGTTTACACCAAGTTGATTCACGAACAGTCATCCCCCGATGGTTTACACCAAGTTGGTTCACGAAGTCACCCCCGATGGTTCCACCAAGTTGGTTCACGAACAGTCATCCCCTCAGATGGTTTCCACCTAGCTGGTTCACGAACAGTCATCCCCTCAGATGGTTTACACCAAGTTGGTTCACGAACAGTCATCCCTCTGATGGTTTACACCAAGTTGGTTCACGAACAGTCATCCCTCCAATGGTTCCACCTAGCTGGTTCACGAACAGTCATCCCTCCGATGGTCTACACCAAGCTGGTTCACGAACAGCCATCCCTCCAATGGTTCCACCAAGTTGGTTCACGAACAGTCATCCCCCCTATGGTTCCATCTAGCTGGTTCACGAACAGTCATCCCTCCGATGGTTTACACCAAGCTGGTTCATGAACAGTCATCCCCTCAGATGGTTCCACCTAGCTGGTTCACGAACAGTCATCCCTCCGATGGTGTCCACCAAGTTGGTTCATGAACAGTCATCCCTCCAATGGTGTACACCAAGTTGGTTCACGAACAGTCATCCCTCCGATGGTTTACACCAAGTTGGTTCATGAACAGTCATCCCTCCAATGGTTTACACCAAGTTGGTTCACGAACAGTCATCCCTCCGATGGTTTACACCAAGTTGGTTCACGAACAGTCATCCCTCCGATGGTTTACATCAAGTTGGTTCAAGAACAGTCATCCCTCTGATGGTTCCACCTAGCTGGTTCACGAAGTCATCCCTCCGATGGTTCCACCTAGCTAGTTCACGAACAGTCATCCCTCCGATGGTTCCACCTAGCTGGTTCACGAAGTCATCCCTCCGATGGTTCCACCTAGCTGGTTCACGAACAGTCACTCCTCCCCCCCCGAGGACAGTCTCATCCCCTTCACCTGATGAAGGCCGCTTGCGTTGTTTATTATTTTTATTCTCATTCTACGTGGGTGGCGACTTCACCGAAAGATACCAAAGAAGGTGAAATCCTTGCAGTCACGAAAGGCTTTAAATCCAACTAAGTTGCGTCCTTTGATGAATAATGGTCGCAGTGACTTCTGGCCACCCGTCCACAAAGATCTCAACGCACGCGCGCCTTCTCGCCCTGTCTCGGTGCACAGTCCCCTACAAGTGCATTGCCTTTGGGGCCGTCCATAAATGATGTCACGCGATTTTGGACGATTTTTGACCCCACCCCTCATCAAATATGACGTCACAAAGCACTACCCCGCCAAAAATAAAACACGCTTCAAATCTCTTTAAAACCATCGTCATTGTAGTAGCGTGTATTTAATGTGGCGCCGCACTCTGATGTTGCACGTAGAAAACATTTATTTTTTAAAAAAAAAAAGTCTATTTAATTCAGTAGAACGTGTTGTCCGTATTTATTTATAAAGTTGCGTTATTTTGATGTGACGTCACATTTCTGAACCCCCTCCTCCCCCCTCGTCACACATCGTCGCAAACGTCTGACCCCGCATCCCCCTCCCCCCCCCCACCACCCACCTCTAGGTGCGTGACGTCATTTATGGACGGCCCCCCATAATCTTCCCTGGAAAGGTCTCGCGCTGTCACCCCCCATTGGTTGCAATGGGGTGAGCGCGTGCACCGCCATTCCAAGCCGTTTGGCGGGAAAGTCGGACTGTCTCGCGCTCTCCCCAGGTTGGTTTCAATGGGGCCACCTCCCATTGGTTGAAATGGGGTGAGCGCGTGCACCGCCGTTCGAAGCCGTTTGGCGGGAAAGTCGACTCTCCCCATTGGTTGAAATGGGGTGAGCGCGTGCACCACCGTTCGAAGCCGTTTGGCGGGAAAGTCGGACTGTCTCGCGCTCTCCCCCCGGTTTGGTTTCAATGGGGCCACCTCCCATTGGTTGAAATGGGGTGAGCGCGTGCGTCACCGTTCCAAGCCGTTTGGCGGGAAAGTCGGACTGTCTCGCGCTCTCCCCCCTCTCCCGGTTTGGTTTCAATGGGTGAGCAACCGCCAACCGTTAAAGCCGTTTGGCGGGAAATTAAATTGTCTCGCCGTGCCCCCCATCCCATCGGCTTGACACATCCTCACGGGGTGTTGTGGTAATGTTTTTTTTGTTACTGGAGAAAATGAATCTGTGACAGAATTAAAGGATGCGTTATTTTAGTGCTTTGGCATAGCGTGTCAACAACGCCGGACGGTTTAACCCCCGCATTCTTGTACAGGGGCAATTGAGTTTTCAGGTCAAATACACGGCGTACATACCGTAACAATGAGGGCATTATTATTTTTTTTTGGTTTTGTCTGTTTGTTTGTGTTTCCCTCTTGTGATGAGACTTTGTAGGATGAACGTTGAGGTTTATTAGGGCAGGTAGTGACAAATAAGGTCTGAATTGGTCTATAATAAGGTAGGTACTGATAAGGGGTTGACTTTAGGTACGCTTTAAGCCCATATATATGGAGTAATTGGGAATGACTGTGCCCGTATAAGAAACATTGGAACTGGAATCGACGTATTTTTTTATACGATCCAATGCTCGATTAAATGGGAATCGACCGATTTTTTTCATAAAAAAACTATTCAGTATGTTGAACTTCTTTGGTACTTAGCATAGCCATTCGTACTCATCTGTGGGTCTCTTTGGGTGTCTGTGGGTCTCGATGGGCCTGGGTCTCTGTGCATGTACGTTGGACTTCTTTCACACCGCACATAGCCAACCGTGCTAGTCTCAATGCAGATGGCAGGATTTGACCAAATTGGTAGTGGAGTGCACCAACAACCTCACTACCGCTCCCCACTCACTCACGAACACACTCATTTACCCATTAACCCACCCATTGACCCATCCAACCACCCATGGGTTGGCTGACCAAGATGACTGGTAGATGTACCAGCTGTACACCCTACTGTGCCAACTTGCTGCATTTTAGCCACCCGGCGCTCCACTCATTGCTGTGAGCGTCGCTCCTCTGCCCTCCGTTGTTGTTGTTGCTGGAGGGCGGCTGCCTCCAACTGCCCAGTAGCAGCGTCCGTCACGAACCTCTTCCACAGAGGCCGATCTTGACACCGCTGGTACCAACATCAGCAAGTCCACTCAGAGCCACGTCCTCCCAAATCGCATCACTCCATCTCTTCTCCAGCCCATGTCGTGCCCGTTTAGTCCCCTATATGCAGCCATGCGGTGACTGGGCACGTGGGCTACATGACCCAGCTCACGCATCCTTGCCTGCCGGAGCTCACCGATGGGAATGTGTCCAGATCTTTCGAGGATTTGAGCTCCTCACACAATCCGGCCTGGTTAAACGCAGGACGGATCGTAGGCATGCCAGCCTCAATGTGTCTAACCGGCGCAGACGTTCCATTAGAGGGGTCTAAGTTTCACAAGCTTGGAGGAAAATAGGGGCATGACTGTGGCTGAGAAGACCTGAAGCATCTTGCGGAGCGATACACAAGGTAGCTTCCACACGGCATTGTGCAGCCGGTGAACAGATAATGCCGCCCGACTGATTCAGCGAGACCTCTGCTGTCAAACCGGCGCTGGCCATAAACAGACTGCCCAGGTATGCGAAACTCTCCACTCTATCCAGAACTGCTCCATCACCAATGGGGAGCTGAGGGGGTGGAGTGACTGGTGGCACAAAATACCCAGGCACCCACCCATTGACCCATCCACTCGCTCATTAACCCACCCGTCCGCTCACCCATCCGACCACTCGCCCTCAATTCATAAACTCAAACAAACGTGGCCCATCTTTATTTTTTTTGGCTCAAAGACCAAAAAAGCGCGTAGTATTATTTTTCGTTGTTGCTTCAGTTTAAAGTCGACGCAGAAAGACCGTCAACAAACCAAGGGAGAGGGGGGTAGGTAGAATTTGAAAAGAAAAAAAATATATAATTATTATATCGTCCAACAAAAAGAGACCACCGGAAAAATACGACGGCGTTCAATGGAACGAGCTCGTGTGAAGAAGGCACAACCAGATGGACAAAAACACCGCAGAAGTGAACTTGCACCGTCTAACGGAGCCCTTCTCTGCTGTGTGGTCTAGCATTAGGGGGGTAGGGGGAACCCCCAGCGGCAGCTGCCTCTGTGGGTTAGCCAGTAGGGGGCGCTGATCGCTGCTGCCGAGTCTAGCCTAGGGGAGGAGGAACTCCCAGTGGCAGCTGCCTCTGTGGGTTAGTCAGTAGGGGGCACTGATCGCTGCTGCCGAGTCTAGCCTAGAGGGGGCACCCCCAGTGGCAGCTGCCTCTGTGGGTTAGTCAGTAGGGGGCGCTGATCGCTGCTGCCGAGTCTAGCCTAGAGGGGGCACCCCCAGTGGCAGCTGCCCATGTGCGTTCGTCTGCTGCCAGCAGAGGTGTGGGTGACGATTCGCCGCTGCCATGTGGCTTTTCCAGAATCACGCGATGGTAATTTTAATCACACTTGTCGAATATCAACGTCTGGACGGCCCCGACTCCGGCTGGGGCATGATGGCCGATTCCTCTTGTGGAGCAAGGTCACAGGGATTGTTTTTACGTCAGCCGTGTGTGTGTGTGTGTTGAACTTTGTTCACACCGTGCGTAACCAAACGTGATAATCTGTGGATCCACGTGGGTCTCGATGGGTCCTGGGTGTCTGTGGGTCTCTGTGTAAAGGATGTTTGAACTTCTTTAGCACCGCACGAAGCCAACCGTGCTAATCTGTGGACCTATGTGGGTCTCTATGGGTCTCTGTGCATGGATGTTTGAACTTCTTTAGCACCGCACGAAGCCAACCGTGCTAATCTGTGGACCTATGTGGGTCTCTATGGGTCTCTGTGCATGGATGTTGAACTTCTTTAGCACCGCACGAAGCCAACCGTGCTAATCTGTGGACCTATGTGGGTCTCTGTGGGTCTCTGTGCATGGATGTTGAACTTCCTTCGCACCGCACGAAGCCAACCGTGCTAATCTGTGGACCTATGTGGGTCTCTGTGGGTCTCTGTGCATGGATGCTGAACTTCCTTCGCACCGCACGAAGCCAACCGCGCGGCGATCTGCACGTACGTCACCGGCACGGGAAAGGGCTTACATCGAAACCTCTCCGTTCAAACGTTCGCGCGCATACAGTCCAGCCTCTGTCAAAATAGAAATGTCTTTACCGCAATAGAATAAAATCATCATCATCATCATCCATCTCTCTCTCTCTCTCTCTGGATTAAATTGGAATTTCAACTCCCGGATTGTTTTTTCCCGCATCCGATCGGCATTCACCGCGGACGATGACGATGACGATGATAACTGGTGGTTGTTGCCGAAACACCCCCTCTGTGCTCAGAGCAAGCGGTTAGCGGCTGAGCTGACGGCTACGTCCCGAGTTCGATTCCGGTCCTGGCCCTCCCCTAGGTCGACCCGGCCTCAAATGAGTACCCGGGCCCACACCCAGGTACTCGCCCGAGGCCGAGACGTAAACACCGCTACCGGGGAGACAAAGGCGGACGGGTGTGCCAACAGTGCCGGTAAGCTTTCACGGGCGCTGCTGCCACTCGCTGCCAACAGCACCTGCCCCTACAGTCTGTTAAGAGGCTACGTTTGGGGATCTTTGTCTTTGTCAGGGTCACCAAAGAAACACCACCCCCCACCCCCCACACCTCTACCCCCTCCCTCTTTCTCTCATCAAAGACAAAGTTCCCCCTACACCCAGTATAGCCTTGACAGACTGCGGGGGCAAGTGCTGTACGGAGGGGAGGGGGGTCTTTGTCTTTGTTGAGTGGGCGCATGAGTGGGTGAGTTGATGGGCGAGTTCAGTGGGCGAGTTGGCGGGTGGGTAAGTTGGTGGGTGGGTGTGTGAGTGAACGAGTGAGTGGGCGGGTGGGTGAGTGGGCGGGTGGGCGAGTGGGTGGGTGACTTAATGAGTCGGCAAGTGAGTGGGTGAGTGGGCAGGTGAGTGAGTGGGTGAGTGGGTGAGTGAGTGGGTGAGTGGGCGGGTGAGTGAGTGGGTGAGTGGGTGAGTTAGTGGGTGGGTGAGTGAGTGGGTGAGTGAGTCGGCGAGTGAGTGAGTGGGCGAGTGGGTGGATGAGTAAATGAGTGGGCGGTGTTAGCGAGTCAACTGACCCACCCAACCCTCTCACCGACCCCCTCGCCCACCCTCTCCGTGTTCGTTTCTTCACTCGGCCGGGTGGGGGGTTGACAGCCCCCCCCCACCAACCCTGGGGGCCGTCGGGGGCCGGGATCCTCCATAGCCCCTCCCCCCGCCCCCACGGCCCCCACCTCCTCCGGCACCTCCACCCTCCCGGAATCCACGCCGCTTCTTCTCCTCCACGTTGAGGCGGTGTTCACCCTGGTACAGGATGGGCTGCAGGAGACACACACACGCACACACACACACACACACAGACGCCATCATCCTGTTTGAATAACCCGGCCGGCAATGGATACTCATTGTTTTTAATATGCATTCATTAATCGCCCCCCCCCCCGCCCCCCGCCACTCCGCTCCGCTCCCGCCTCCACCACTTGGCACGTTAAAGGCCTCGCGAGCGATGTCATCGCGTCTATCCCGCTCTGCTTCAGGAGCAGAGCAGGAAGGAGGAGTTCTCAACGAACCCTGGCTGTCGCCCCGCGAAGCCGGGTGGTTGTAATTTCTGTCGAAAAAACGTGGCGGCGCTCGGATTGTCAACGTTGCGGTGGATTTGCTCTCCCCCCAACACACAATCGGCGCCAGTGCTTGCGCGCCAGGAACGAATCGGCCACGTTCCGTTCACGTGCCACCAAAAAAACTTAACCCGTCCGGCCTTTGGGGGCGGGTGGCTGCGGGCTTAACGACGCGCGGTTCACATATTCGCGCGATCTGACCCAAACAAAAACTCCAATACGGATATTGGCCTCGGAAGCCTCCATCGTGTTAAGCCTTCTGCTGTTGTTACCGGACGCTGCCCCGTGTCACTGCCGCCGCCGCCGCCGAAACCGTCGCTCTGCTTGATTGTGCAAAAAAAAAAACACACACAATTTAAGGATGGATTTTTTTCGGCCAATTTCGCGAATGGGTTAGTTTTCGTGGGCCACAGGGCACCGTGACTACTCTGTGGCCTATTGGATAATACGACTCTGGTAGGTGGGTGGGTGGGTGAGTGGGTGGGTGAGTGGGCGGGTGAGTGGGTGGGTGAGTGGGCGGGTGAGTAAGCCTCATGCACAGCGCCTACTCTGGCGTATTAGATAATACTGCCCTGGTGGGTGGGCGAGTGGCTGGATGAGTGAGTGGGTGAGTGAGTGGGCGGGCGGGCGAGTGGGCGGCTGAGTGGGCCGCTGAGTGGGCGGGTGAGTGGCTGGGTGAGTGAGTAGGGTAAATGGACGAGTGACTGGGTGAGTGGGCAAGTGAGTGGGCGGCTGAGTGGGCGGCTGAGTGGGCGGCTGAGTGGGTGGGTGAGTGGGTGAGTGGGCGAGTGAGTGGATGGGTGAGTGGGTGAGTGGGCGAGTGAGTGGGCGGCTGAGTGGGTGGGTGAGTGGGTGGGTGAGTGAGTGGGCGAGTAAGCCATAGGCATATTGAAAACGACTGTGGGCTATTGGATAATACGACTCTGGTGGGTGGGTGAGTGGGTGGGTGGGTGAGTGGGTGGGTGGGTGGGTGAGTGGGTGGGTGGGTGAGCGGGTGGGTGAGTGGGTGGGTGAGTGACTGAGTGAGGAAGCCCTAGGCACAGTACCTACTACAGTGGCCTATTGGATAAAACTGCCCTGGTGGGTGGATGACTGAGTGGGTGAGTGGGTGGGTGAGAGGGTGGTTAAGTGAGTGCGTGGGTGAGTGGGTGAGTGAGTGGGTGAGTGGGTGGGTGAGTGGGTGATTAAGCTCTAGGCACAGTGTCTAACTATGGCCTAGTGGATAATATGGCCCTGCATGTTACAGCATTGTCAAAGGGTATATGCGGTGGCTTTTCAAGAGGGAAAAAAAAGACTGCCATCTGCAGTCCTGATGACATCCCTATTGGTGCTGTCTGTGATGAGTGGACAGTTCAAGAATGCCTCCCCCTCGTTTCTTAACCAGTATTTGTGTTATGAAGAGTGAGAGAAAGCATTGTGAATCACTTTAGAAAGAACCAGGCTACTGAGGAGTCCACTGATAAGTCTGATGTCTACTGATAAGTCTGATAAGTCTACTGATAACTCTGATAACTCTACTGATGAGTCTAAGTATACTGATACGTCTACCGATAAGTCTACTTATAAGTCTGATGTCTACTTATACGTCTGATAAGTCTACCGATAAGTCTGATAAATATTTTGATACATCTACTGATAAGCCTATTGATAGTTCTACTGATAATTCTACTGATAAGTCGACTGATGAGTCTGATAAGTTCACTGATAAATCGTACGTCTACTGATGAGTGTGCTATTGTTCATCACGTTGGAAAGAACCAGACTACTGATGAGTCTAGCCCTTCGTAAGGGGACGAGTTTGATCTGGCACTGTAATGGAGCCCAAAGTGCAACCATGATGCACCACGGGTAACGATCAGTGCTGGGAAAAAGTTTAACACGCATACATGCACACTACACAACACACTACTATAAACTACACTATAACACTACACTACCATACACTACACTGCTATACACTACTAAACACTACATAAGGTTTCATTTTTTTCATCAAACAACCAAAAATGACATAGCCAAAATGTTTTTCGTAGGCCCTGGGCAGAGCCTACTTTGGCCAGTTGGATCATACGGCCCTGACCACCATCACCACCACCATCACCACAACCGCCATCATCACCACCACTACCATCACCACCGCCATCATCACCACCACTACCATCACCACCGCTATCATCACCACCACTACCATCACCACCGCCATCATCACCACCAGGCACCATCATCATCATCACTACCATCTCCACCATCACTACCACCACCACCGCCACCCATCATCAACACCACTACCATCAACACCACCAACATCACTACGATCACCACCACCGCCATAATTATCTCCACCATGACCTCCACCAACACCACCACCTGTTAGAAATCAGGAAACAGAGACCATCACCACCCAGGTGTTAACACCCTCGCTTGGTATGCAGGAGGTCTTGGGTTTGATCCGGACCCCGACTCCTCACACACACGCCGCTAGGAGATCACGAAGCCGTAGTTGACCAGCTTCTTCCTCCCTCTCTCCCTCATCTCACTCTCTCTCTCTCATCTCTCTCAACCTCTCTCTCTCTCCCTTCCTCTCTCCTCCCTCTCTCGCCACCCAGTGGCAGCAGATGCACAAGCCTCTCGTAGCCAAATGCCGCCGTGTGACCTCCGGCAGAGGACGGCTCGGCCGTGCGGCTCGGCAAAAACCCACCCCCAGGAGCACCAAACTCTTGCTGGCGCATTCTGCCGAGCCAGGGAGGCTCTGGCCCACCCCGCCAGTACTTGGGGGGGGGTGTCCAGCGGCTCAACCCGCAACGGTGCGGCTTTTGGGGTCCATTTTCAGGCGGCTGGAGGTGCCTTTTTACAAAAGCTATTTCCTACACGGGTTGTGGCGTGGGCGGGCGGGCGGGCGGGCGGGCGGGCGGTGGTGGTTGCCCTATACCCGGCCGGTAAGCGCCACGCTCTCGCAAAACTTCGCCTGTGCCCCGGGGGGCGAAGTTGGCGCGTGGGGCTTCACGGGGCCAGGGGGAAATAAATACGCCACGAGGCAACAACCGACAGCCGCTCTAACGGTGTGGTGGTGGTGGTGGTGGAGTGGTGGTGGTGGTGGTGGTGGGGGAGGCCCTGGCTCAAGGCACGGCTCTGGCTGGACCACGCCGTGCCACTCGCACCACCTGGGGGTGGACGCGCGCCCTGGTTCTTTGAACGACGGGGAGGCTGTACCCGATGCGACTTTGTATTTCGATTTGAAGCTTTCGTGACGGCAGGGATTCATGCATTCGGTACTTTCGGTAAAGTCACAGCCGTCGCCACCACCACCACCACGACCACCACCACCACGACCACCACCACCACGACCACCACCACCACCACGTAGAAGGGAAACGATAAAATAATGAAAATACGAAACGATGAAATTCTCACGATGTTTCGACTGCAACGCAATAAACAATCATCATCATTAGGTGTGAAAACGACACCACAGCAAAGGAAATTTTCTTGCTGTGGTTTTATATATTTATTATTATTTTATTGTTTCCCTTCAACGTGGTGGTGACTTTACCGAAAGAACCAAGAATAATAATTTTATTGTTTTACAATAATTGTATTGTTTTATATTTTTATTATTTTATTGTTACCCTTCTAACGTGGTAGTGACTTTACCGAAAGAACCAAGAATAATAATTTTATTGTTTTACAATAATTTTATTGTTTTATATTTTTATTATTTTATTGTTTCCCTTCTACTACGTGGTGGTGACTTTACCCAAAGAACCAAGAATAACAATTTTATTGTATTACAATAATTTTATTGTTTTATATTTTTATTATTTTATTGTTTCCCTTCTACAAAGTGGTGGTGACTTTACCGAAAGAACCAAGAATATAAATTTTATTGTTTTACAATCATTTTATTGTTTTATATTTTTATTATTTTATTGTTTCCCTTCTACGTGGTGGTGACTTTACCGAAAGAACCAAGAATATTAATTTTATTGTTTTACAATAATTTTATTGTTTTATATTTTTATTATTTTATTGTTTCCCTTCTACGTGGTGGTGACTTTACCGAAAGAACCAAGAATATAATAATTTTATTGTTTTACAATAATTTTATTGTTTTATATTTTTATTATTTTATTGTTTCCCTTCTACGTGGTGGTGACTTTACCGAAAGAACCAAGAATAATAATTTTATTGTTTTACAATAATTTTATTGTTTTATATTTTTATTATTTTATTGTTTCCCTTCTACGTGGTGGTGACTTTACCGAAAGAACCAAGAATATAATAATTTTATTGTTTTACAATAATTTTATTGTTTTATATTTTTATTATTTTATTGTTTCCCTTCTACGTGGTGGTGACTTTACCGAAAGAACCAAGAATAATAATTTTATTGTTTTACAATAATTTTATTGTTTTATATTTTTATTATTTTATTGTTTCCCTTCTACGTGGTGGTGACTTTACCGAAAGAACCAAGAATATTAATTTTATTGTTTTACAATAATTTTATTGTTTTATATTTTTATTATTTTATTGTTTCCCTTCTACGTGGTGGTGACTTTACCGAAAGAACCAAGAATATAAATTTTATTGTTTTACAATCATTTTATTGTTTTATCTTTTTATTATTTTATTGTTTCCCTTCTACGTGGTGGTGACTTTACCGAAAGAACCAAGAATATTAATTTTATTGTTTTACAATAATTTTATTTTTTTATATTTTTATTATTTTATTGTTTCCCTTCTACGTGGTGGTGACTTTACCGAAAGAACCAAGAATATAATAATTTTATTGTTTTACAATAATTTTATTGTTTTATATTTTTATTATTTTATTGTTTCCCTTCTACGTGGTGGTGACTTTCCCGAAAGAACCAAGAATAATAATTTTATTGTTTTACAATAATTTTATTGTTTTATATTTTTATTATTTTATTGTTTCCCTTCTACGTGGTGGTGACTTTACCGAAAGAACCAAGAATATTAATTTTATTGTTTTACAATAATTTTATTGTTTTATATTTTTATTATTTTATTGTTTCCCTTCTACGTGGTGGTGACTTTACCGAAAGAACCAAGAATAATAATTTTATTGTTATACAATAATTTATTGTTTTATATTTTTATTATTTTATTGTTTCCCTTCTACGTGGTGGTGGTGACTTTACCGAAAGAACCAAGAATAATAATTTTATTGTTTTACAATAATTTTATTGTTTTACAATAATTTTATTGTTTTATATTTTTATTATTTTATTGTTTCCCTTCTACGTGGTGGTGACTTTACCGAAAGAACCAAGAATATAAATTTTATTGTTTTACAATCATTTTATTGTTTTATCTTTTTATTATTTTATTGTTTCCCTTCTACGTGGTGGTGACTTTACCGAAAGAACCAAGAATATTAATTTTATTGTTTTACAATAATTTTATTGTTTTATATTTTTATTATTTTATTGTTTCCCTTCTACGTGGTGGTGACTTTACCGAAAGAACCAAGAATATAATAATTTTATTGTTTTACAATAATTTTATTGTTTTATATTTTTATTATTTTATTGTTTCCCTTCTACGTGGTGGTGACTTTCCCGAAAGAACCAAGAATAATAATTTTATTGTTTTACAATAATTTTATTGTTTTATATTTTTATTATTTTATTGTTTCCCTTCTACGTGGTGGTGACTTTACCGAAAGAACCAAGAATATTAATTTTATTGTTTTACAATAATTTTATTGTTTTATATTTTTATTATTTTATTGTTTCCCTTCTACGTGGTGGTGACTTTACCGAAAGAACCAAGAATAATTATTTTATTGTTATACAATAATTTATTGTTTTATATTTTTATTATTTTATTGTTTCCCTTCTACGTGGTGGTGACTTTACCGAAAGAACCAAGAATAATAATTTTATTGTTTTACAATAATTTTATTGTTTTATATTTTTATTATTTTATTGTTTCCCTTCTACGTGGTGGTGACTTTACCGAAAGAACCAAGAATAATAATTTTATTGTTTATATTTTTATTATTTTATTGTTTCCCTTCTACGTGGTGGTGACTTTACCGAAATAACCAAGAATAATAATTTTATTGTTTTACAATAATTTTATTGTTTTATATTTTTATTATTTTATTGTTTCCCTTCTACGTGGTGGTGACTTTACCGAAAGAACCAAGAATAATAATTTTATTGTTTTACAATAATTGTATTGTTTTATATTTTTATTATTTTATTGTTTCCCTTCTACGTGGTGGTGACTTTACCGAAAGAACCAAGAATAATAATTTTATTGTTTTACAATAATTTTATTGTTTTATATTTTTATTATTTTATTGTTTCCCTTCTACGTGGTGGTGACTTTACCGAAAGAACCAAGAATAATAATTTTATTGTTTTACAATAATTGTATTGTTTTATATTTTTATTATTTTATTGTTTCCCTTCTACGTGGTGGTGACTTTACCGAAAGAACCAGGAATAATAATTTTATTGTTTTACAATAATTTTATTGTTTTATATATTTTTATTATTTTATTGTTTCCCTTCTACGTGGTGGTGACTTTACCGAAAGAACCAAGAATATGTGATCTTCTTTGGTTCTTTCGGTAAAGTCACCACCACGTAGAATGAGACTAAAATAATAAAATAAAACAATAAAATTCTCACGACGTTTCACCCACAAACACAAGTGGCCTTCTTCAGGTGAAAGGGACAGACCTGTTGGGACGACAGAGCTTCAATGAAGCCTGTTGGGACGACAGAGCTTCAATGAAGCTTCATTGAAGCTCTGTCGTCCCAACGGGTCTGTCCCTTTCACCTGAAGAAGGCCGCTTGTTTCGTGGCCGAAACGTCGCGAGAATTTTATCGTCTTATTTTATTATTTTTTATTCTCATTCCACGTGGTGGCGACTTTACCGAAAGAACCGAAGAAGATGAATCCTTGCAGTCACGAAAGCTTCAAATCGAAAAAAAATAATAATAATAATAACATGCGAGTTAGTTTTTTGTATCTCAATCGGCTCCAGTGCTGCTTCTGTTGCCGGCAGCAATACAAATGGTTTAAAACTCTCGCTCGCTCTCTCTCTCTCTTTCTCTCTCCAGCCCTCTCCCCCACCTTGGCCGCGAGGATTTTCTGCACCGAGTCTGCGTCGCTGAAGATCACGAAGCCATAGTTGGGCAGCTTCCTCCCCGTCACTGCCGAGGCGCCCTGGGTGTTGATGCGCACGCTCAGCACCGTCCCGTACGCTGAGAGAAAGAGAGAGAGAGAGCGATGAACGACTACAGAGAGAGAGAGAGATGATCATCTGTACAGAAAGAAAATGCATATCCAGAGATAAGATATCTATAGAGATAACTATATATCTATAGAGATAAAGGTGTATAGAGGCAGAGATAGATATCTATAAAGAAACATGGATATACAGAGATGAATATCTACAGAGAGAGAGAGAGAGATGTATATCAATTGAAAGAGTTAAATGCCCATACAGAGAGGGAGAGACGTACCAATACATTTCGACAGAGAGATACAGCGAGAGACAGAGATTTGCCTCAATAGACATTACGGCAAGCTACAGGGATGCAAGGCAAAGGGAGAGAGTGAGATAAATACTGGTAGAAAGAGAAACACAGAGAGACATACGCGAGTGAGTCTCTCCGGGTGAAGTACGTGAGCGAATCTCTATTTGAGCGAGTGAGACTCTGAGTAAGTCTCTGAGTGAGTCTCTGAGTCTCTGTATCCGAGTCTGAGTGAGTCTCTGTATCTATGTGAGTCTGAGTGAGTCTCTGTATCTATGTGAGTCTGAGCGAGTCTCTGTATCTATGTGAGTCTGGGTGAGTCTCTGTATCTATGCGAGTCTGAGCGAGTCTCTGTATCTATGTGAGTCTGAGTGAGTCTCTGTATCTATGTCAGTCTGAGCGAGTCTCTGTATCTATGCGAGTCTGAGTGAGTCTCTGTATCTATGTGAGTCTGAGTGAGTCTCTGTATCTATGTGAGTCTGAGTGAGTCTCCATATCTATGCGAGTCTGAGTGAGTCTCTGTATCTATGCGAGTCTGAGTGAGTCTCTGTATCTATGTGAGTCTGAGCGAGTGTGTGCGTGTCTCTGCGAGTCTGAGTGAGTCTCTGTATCTATGTGAGTCTGAGTGAGTCTCTGTATCTATGTGAGTCTGAGTGAGTCTCTGTATCTATGTGAGTCTGAGCGAGTCTCTGTATCTATGTGAGTCTGAGTGAGTCTCCGTATCTATGTGAGTCTGAGCGAGCCTCCGTATCTGTGAGTCTAAGTGAGTCTCTGTATCTATGCGAGTCTGAGCGAGTCTCCGTATCTGTGAGTCTAAGTGAGTCTCTGTATCTATGTGAGTCTGAGCGAGTCTCTGTATCTATGTGAGTCTGAGTGAGTCTCTGTATCTACGTGAGTCTGAGCGAGTCTCCGTATCTATGTAAGTCTGAGTGAGTCTCTGTATCTATGTGAGTCTGAGTGAGTCTCTGTATCTATGCGAGTCTGAGTGAGTCTCCGTATCTGTGAGTCTGAGTGAGTCTCTGTATCTATGTGAGGCTGAGTGAGTGTGTCCGTGTCTATGTGAGTCTGAGTGAGTCTCCGTATCTGTGAGTCTGAGTGAGTCTCTGTATCTGTGAGTCTGAGTGAGTCTCTGTATCTATGTGAGTCTGAGTGAGTCTCTGTATCTATGTGAGTCTGAGCGAGTGTGTCCGTGTATGTGAGTCTGAGCGAGTCTCTGTATCTATGTGAGTCTGAGTGAGTCTCTGTATCTATGTGAGTCTGAGCGAGTGTGTCCGTGTATGTGAGTCTGAGCGAGTCTCTGTATCTATGTGAGTCTGAGTGAGTCTCTGTATCTATGTGAGTCTGAGTGAGTCTCTGTATCTATGTGAGTCTGAGTGAGTCTCTGTATCTACGTGAGTCTGAGTGAGTCTCTGTATCTACGTGAGTCTGAGTGAGTCTCTGTATCTATGCGAGTCTGAGTGAGTCTCTGTATCTACGCGAGTCTGAGCGAGTGTGTCCGTGTCTATGTGAGTTTGAGTGAGTCTCCGTATCTATGTGAGTCTCCGTATCTATGTGAGTCTGAGTGTGTCCGTGTCTCTGCGAGTGGTCTTACAGGAGAAGAATTCTCGAAGGGAAGCCTCCTCCATGCTGTAGGGGAGGTTCCCCACAAACAGCTGCTGCGAGTCTGCGTAGCGAGGGAAACGTCGCGTTTCCCCATCCACGGACGGATCCGCTTCACCGCCTCCTCTCACTGCCAGCACGGAGACGCATGGATAGAAAGACAAGGACAGAGAGACATGGACAGAGAGAAACAGAGAGAGACACGGACAGAGAGACAAACGGAGAGAGATGTAGAGAAACACAGAGAGAGACACGCGGACAGAGAGACACGGAGAGAGACAGAGAAACACGGACAGACACAGAGAGAGAGACACGGACAGAGACACGGACAGAGACACGGACAGAGAGAGAGACACGGCGAGAGAAACAGAGAGACACGGAAAAAGACACATAGAGATGGAGAAAGAGGGACATGGAAAAAGAGGCAAGGAGAGAGAGACGGAGAGACACGGATAGACAGACACGAAGAGAGAGACACAGAGACAGACACATGGAGAGACAGACAACGGAGAGACACAGAGACACAGGGAGAGAGAGACACAGGGAGAGAGACACAGGGAGAGAGAGACACAGGGAGAGAGACACAGAGAGAGAGACACGGGGAGAGACACAGGGGGAAAGAGAGACACAGGGAGAGAGAGACACAGGGAAAGAGAGACACAGGGGGAGAGACACAGGGAGAGAGACACAGGGAGAGAGACACAGGGAGAGAGACACAGGGAGAGAGACACAGGGAGAGAGAGACACAGGGAGAGACACGGAGAGAGACACAGGGAGAGAGACACAGGGAGAGAGACACAGGGAGAGAGAGACACAGGGAGAGAGAGACACAGGGAGAGAGACACAGGGAGAGAGACACAGGGAGAGAGACACAGGGAGAGAGACACAGGGAGAGAGACACAGGGAGAGAGAGACACAGGGAGAGACACGGAGAGAGACACAGGGAGAGAGACACAGGTAGTTAAGATCTCCGAGCCACCGTGATGATGAGAGAGAGAGAGACGCGCACACTCCAAATATACAGGGTGGGGCTTGAACCCACGACCTCCTGTATACCGGGCGAGGTAGTTAACATCTCCTAGCGGTGGTCCTACCTCGCCCTGGTGTACAGGAGGTCTTGGGTTCGATCCCGACCCTGACGATGCCCGCTGCTGTATATTTGGAGTCTGCTCATCTCTCTCTCTCTCTCATCATCATCATCATCACGGTGGCTAGGCGATGTTAACTAGAAGGTGTAGTCAGGGTCGGCCTAGAACTCACTACCTCCTGTAAACCAGGCGAGGTAGTTAACATCTCCGAACCACCGTGATGATGAGAGAGAGAGCGAGAGAGAGACGCGCAACACTCCAAATATTCAGGGTGGGCGCTTGAACCCACGACCTCCTGTATACCGGGCGAGGTAGTTAACATCTCCTAGCGGTGGTCCTACCTCGCCCTGGTGTACAGGAGGTCTTGGGTTCGATCCCGACCCTGACGATGGCCGCTGCTGTATATTTGGAGTCTGCTCATCTCTCTCTCTCTCAACATCATCATCATCACGGTGGCTAGGCCACGTTAACTAAAAGGTGTAGTCAGGGTCGGCCTAGAACTCACTACCTCCTGTAAACCAGGCGAGGTAGTTAACATCTCCGAGCCACCGTGATGATGAGAGAGAGAGCGAGAGAGAGACGCGCAACACTCCAAATATACAGGGTGGGCGCTTGAACCCACGACCTCCTGTATACCGGGCGAGGTAGTTAACATCTCCTAGCGGTGGTCCTACCTCGCCCTGGTGTGCAGGAGGTCTTGGGCTCGATCCCGACCCAGACGATGCCCGCTGCTGTGTATTTGGAGTCTGCCGTCTGTCCCGATGGTGGTCACCGCGTGGATTTTTAGGCCGGGGTCCTCCCGTTTTTTTTTTTCTTTTTTCCCCCCTCCACATTTAGAATCAACGTCACCGCGCGTCCAGAGGGGGCATTGGGCTGCTGCTATAAATTCCCGCACGACGACAACGACAACGACGACGACGACGATGATGACGTCGGCCAGCTCGTCGAGCTATTATTTGCGATGACCAGGTGGCTTCTGAGAGAGAGAGAGAGAGCCACACAGCAGCTCAGTGGGGCTTTACACCTGGTAAAATGAATGCAAATAGTTGCAATAGGTAAGAGAGAATAGCCGCTGGTAGGCCACGGGACAGACCCAGCCGGGTGCAATAGGTTTTGGGCTGCCGTGCCAGGCTAGGTGCACGAGGAGGAGGTCACGGGACAGACCCAGCGGGTGCCGTGGGTTGTACTGCTGTGCCAGGCTAGGTGCAGGAGGAGGTCACGGGACAGACCCAGCAGGTGGAATAGGTTTGGGCTGCCGTGCCAGGCTAGGTGCAGGAGGTGATCACGGGACAGACCCAGCGGGTGCCGTGGGTTGTACTGCTGTGCCAGGCTAGGTGCAGGAGGTGATCACGGGACAGACCCAGCGGGTGCCGTGGGTTGTACTGCTGTGCCAGGCTAGGTGTAGGAGGAGGTCACGGGACAGACCCAGCAGGTGGAATAGGTTTGGGCTGCCGTGCCAGGCTAGGTGCAGGAGGTGATCACGGGACAGACCAGGTAGGTGCCGTGGGTTGTACTGCTGTGCCAGGCTAGGTGCAGGAGGAGGTCACGGGACAGACCCAGCAGGTGGAATAGGTTTGGGCTGCCGTGCCAGGCTAGGTGCAGGAGGTGGTCCACGTGACAGACCCAGCAGGTGCAATTGGTTGACTGCTGTGCCAGGCTAGGTGCAGGAGGTCACGGGACAGACCCTGCAGGTGCCACGGGTTGACTGCTGTGCCAGGCTAGGTGCACGAGGTCACGGGACAGACCCTACAGGTGCAATTGGTTGACTGCTGTGCCAGGCTAGGTGCACGAGGAGGTCACGTGACAGACCCAGCAGGTACCATAGGTTGACTGCTGTGCCAGGCTAGGTGCAGGAGGTCTCGGGACAGACCCAGCAGGTGCCATGGGTTGACTGCTGTGCCAGGCTAGGTGCAGGAGGACGTCACGTGACAGACCCAGCAGGTGCAATAGGTTAGCTTCTGTGCCAGGCTAGGTGCAGGAGGTGGTCCACGGCTCAGACCCTACAGGTGCAATGGGTTGTGCTGCTGTGCCAGGCTAGGTGCAGGAGGAGGTGGTCACGGGAGAGACCCTGGCAGGTGCCGTGGATTCATAGACCGATGACAGATGAGCAATTCAAGCTAAAACTATTTTGTCGTTGACCAGGCAAGGCCCACCTGGCCATCCACGAAATGACGTCTCAACGAAGCGGCTCGTCGCCATCACGTCGAAACGTACGGCAGCGGTGATTCTAACTGTGGAGGGAAAAAGGGACCCCGAGAAAAATCCCCGAGACCACCACGGAGAGAGAGAGAGAGAGAGACGCAGAGCCGAAATATAGAGCGGGCGTCAGGGTTGGGATCAAAAGCCACGTGTGATCTCCCATGTACCCCAGGGCGAGGTGGTTAACATCTTTTAAAAATCCACTGCGGTGCCGCCCCCCCCCCCCCCCCCGTGCCCGCAGCTGTGACAGCTTGATACTTTTGAGCCGCCCCGGCGCTCCGCTCTTCGTTGCTAAGCATCTCTCCTCCGCTGTTGCCGGAGGGCGACACTGCCTCCCAAACTGCCCACCGGCCTCGAGATGCACCTAGCCTGGCACTGCCCAGTCGTATCCTTCACGATCCTCCCTCCTCCTCCTCCTCCTCCCTCTACAGAGGGCCGATCCTGAGCACCGCTGGTACCGTCCGTCGGCAAGTAAAATCTATGGCAGGGGTCATCTTACAGACGACGGGCTCCATACCCATGTTGTGGCGTCAAGGACATGGGTGTGAATCCGCTGTTCCGTCACTACGTAGTCCAGCAGGTGGTCTTGCTTGGACCCGGCGTGCATCCGTGATGTCGTGTGGATGCGCCGATGCCGGAACAGCGCGTTTGGTAGTTACGTAAGCCCATGGACTGCACAGAAGTTCTAGCAGCCTCCTATACCGTTGTTATTGAGGTGATCTGGCCCATGCCTTCCAATCATTCCGACGCCCTACCCAACCACCCACCCACCCACTCACCCACACACTCACACTCACACACCCAAACACCCACCCCCCCCCCACTCACCCCCACCCACACACTCACACACCCAAACACCCACCCCCCCCCACTCACCCCCACCCACACACTCACACACCCAAACACCCACCCCCACTCAATCATTCCGACACCCACCCAACCACCCACCCACCCACTCACCCACCCACACACTCACTCACCCAAACACCCACCCCCCCCCCACTCACCCCCACCCACACACTCACACACCCAAACACCCACCCCCACTCAATCATTCCGACACCCACCCAACCACCCACCCACCCACCCACTCACCCACCCACCCAAACACCCACCCACACACTCACCCACACACCCACCCCCCCATTCACCCACCCACACACTCACCCACCCCCACTCAATCATTCCGACACCCACCCAACCACCCACCCACCCACTCACCCACCCACACACTCACCCACCCACACACTCACCCACACACACCCACCCACCCACCCACTCACCCACCCACCCACTCACCCACCCACCCACTCACCCACCCACCCACTCACCCACCCACCCACTCACTCACCCACTCACCCACCCACCCACTCACCCACCCACTCACCCACCCACCCACCCACTCACCCACCCACCCACTCACCCACCCACCCACTCACTCACCCACTCACCCACCCCCCCACTCACCCACACACCCACCCATCCACCCCAACTCACCCTGCCTAGGTGGGGGCCGTGATTGGAGGGGGGGACCCCCAGGCCGCCCCTCGCCTCGGGGACCACGAGGGGTCTCGGCTTTGGGCTCCACGTTGGCCTGGACTCACGAAACACACAGACACACACACAGACACACACACAGAGAGAAAGAGGCACACAGGCAATGCACGCACATCGCCATCGAGTCTGCGAGCCTCAGCACGAGTCTGTGGTCCTCGCACAGGTGTCAAAACAGGCAAATACAAAGATCCCCCGTGTTAGCCTGTCTTACAGACTTTCGGGGCAAGTGCTGTGAGCGAGCGGCATACTGTGAAGGCTACCGGGCTCTGTGGTGCACGAGGGGGTGGGGTGGCCAGCAACCACGCCCGGCCGCCTTTGTCTCCCCCCAGTGGCGATGTTCACTACACACCGCACCACCAGGCACTCATTTGAAGGCTTAGTAGACCTAGGGGAGGCCCAGGACCGGTTCAGATGATCGTTCCCTGGTGTGGGCCACGAGCGGGAATCAAACTCGGGTCGCCGGGTTTGCTGCAACAACAACAACAACCGCCATTCGCAACGAAGTGGCGGTGCCGTGTCACTTGTGCCAGGCTAAGTGCACTTGAAGGCCAAGTGATGTGTTGAACGCCCGCTGGCAGGTCATGGGATCGACCCCAGGTGCCATAGGTTCATTGACTGAGATGACTGGCAGACGCACCACCTGTGCCCCCGACCGTGTCAACTTGCTGTGCTTTAGCCGCCCGGCGCTCCGCTCGTTGTTGTGAGCGTCGCTCCTCCGCCCTCCGTTGTTGTTGGAGGGCGACTGCCTCGCAACTGCCCAGTAGCAGCGTCCTTCACGAGCCTCCTCCACAGAGGCCGATCTTGACACCGCTGGTACCGGTCATCGGCAAGTGCAGTCAGCTCCACATCCTCTTGTACCACATCACTCCATCTGTTCTCCAGCCCGTGCCACGCCCGTTTAGCCCCCCTCTATCCGACTGAACAAAAGCTGTTCAGGCATGCGGTGGGCATGCGGGCTAAATGACCCAGCCAACGCATCCTTGCCTGCCGGAGGAGCTCACCGATGGGACTTTGTCCAGATATTTCAAGGATTTGCGAACTCCTCACACAATCCAGCCTGCAGGTTAAACCCAGAATGGATCGTAGGCAGGCGAGCCTAAATGTTTACAACTGGCACAGATGTTCCATTAGGGGGGGGGGGGGAGTCCACGTTTTTCAAGCATAGACAAGGGAGGGCATGACTGTGGCTGAGAAAACCCGAAGCTTCGTGTGGAGCAACAGACCAGGTAGCTTCCACACAGCGTTACGCAGCCTATGAAAAGATAATGCCGCTGGACTGTTTTGGAGTGAGACCTCTGCTGTCAAACCGGAGGTGGTCATAAGCACCCTGCACCATCACCAATTAGGAGTTGTGGGGGTGGAGTGTCTGATGGCACTTAATACCCAGGCAGGTGCTTAGATTTGGGGGGGCTGATGGTAAGGCCCCCACCTCTTAGTGGCACGCTCCAGGTTCAGCAGCAACGCCTCCAACTCCCCCTCTGAGTGAGCAACAATCACCAGATCATCAGCATACATAACATGGTTGACCAATAGGGGAGCCATCCCTTGACCGCACCCGGGCATCGATCAGCCTTCCATTGTACCTGTGCCAGATGGAGATTCTTCCGGTACAGCCATCGAAGGCGTCACAAACTACATGGGCAAAAAAGCTGTCGCACCCCGAGCTGAACAGGGAATGGCTCCGACTCCTGGCCACGTAGTTTTACCCGAGTCTGCTCACCATCATGAAAGTCATTAACGAATGTGAGCAGAGTCAGGGACTCTAAAAGCACAAAGATCAACCCAGAGCCCAGGCCTATTGATGGTAGCATAGGCCTTGACCAGATCAATAAAGCAGAGATGTAGGTCTTGTTGGAATTCCCTACACCTCTGCTGTAGCAGCCGGACGTAAAATATGGCATCTGTGCAGGACCGCCCTTTCCTGAAACTGCATTGGGGCTCTGCAAGCCTCTCCTCAGCGCGCCTGGCAAGGCAATGTTCAATAATCCTTGCCAGGACCTCTCCCAGCACGCTGAGGAAGGATATGCCCCTGTAGTTGTTACAGTCTGTGCAGTCCCCCTTCTTAAAGAGGGCGACCACCAGGGCATCCTTCCAATCCTGCACAACCTGTCCAGTGGTTCAGGCTGTTATTATGTTGTCACATAAACGCCACCCTCCCTCAGCATTTCGCTTGGGTATTCATCTCTGCCCGGTGGCTTTCCTGGCCACAGACTCCGGATCGCCTTCAGCACTTCCTCAACAGATGGCACCTCAGCCAGCTACTCACAGGGGGTGACTTCTTCCAATATTTGAGGCACCGCAGCCCTCAGCAGGATCGTCCTCACTTTGCCCCATGATGTTTTCCGGGGCTGAGGGATTTCCCCTCCGAAAATCTGCAAACCTGCCCCTGGGGGTCAGGGGTCGGATCACCTTTCTTTCCCCTAATGGTGGCGATAGGTGCGCCTTTGCACGTTACTTTTTTGATGGCGTTTGTGATTGCGGGCTACTGAGGCAAACTCCATTTTTCTCAGCAACCCGCGACCAACACCCATCCTTGCAGCGCCGCACGGCTCTCCGAACCTCCGAGCGAAGGCTGCCGGTAAAAGCCTCCTCATTTTCCGACGTGAGAGATGCTGTAGACGGTGGGGAAGTGGGTTTGTCGCTTTTTCTCAGCCAGCCAGAACACCTCCTCCATCAGCCCAGGGTCTCTGGGGAAGTTTGGACCGTGTACCCAAATCAGCCATTACAGCTGCATGAGCCACAGTCCAAAACCTCGCCCATTTCCCCTCGGCATCAGGAGGTGGGGGGGCGGGGGAACGATGCCAACCCAAGCTGCAAGCGATGATGAAATTCTCGCGTGCAACTTTCATTAGCTGGCCGAGACCAGGTTACTGTGGGCTTGAATGGGGTCCTGGGTGTAGACCCACCACCCGAGTGGAAGAATGGCATGTGCATCTTACAGATGATAAGCCGACGGTCAGTGGGCAGCAGATCAAGCTCCACGGTAGGTTCTCATGTCAAGGACATGGGCCCGCATCCGCTGCCCCGTCACTATATAGTCCAGTCGGATGTTCTTGCCTGGACGCGGCATGCATCCATGACGTTGTGTGGATGCGTCGATGCCGGAACAGCGCGTTGGTAATTACAAGCCGATGGACTGCACAGAAGTCTAGCAGCCTCCTACCATTGTTCTTGAGCTGATCTGGCTCATGCCTTCCAAGCACTCCAACGCAGGTGCCAGCATCATGACCCATCGGGCATTAAAGTCATCCAACAAGATGACTATCCCAAGGGGCCACTTTAGTTAGCACCTCTTGACAGGTCATAGACGGCATCTGACTCATCGGCCTTGCTTGCATCTTTCCACCGATGTTCATCTTCGGTGGGGGCCAACGAGTAACAAACGCCACTCGTCGCCTCCGGTTGATGTGAATGCGAGCCCACAGTAGCCTGGGGCTCTTACAGCTTCCCACACCTCACCGGTCACGCAACTCCCACGGCTCCCCCTTCATTATTTTGTTCAAAAGAAGAGCCGCTCCCTTTTGTTTGGCAGCCTCCTGTCCGAGCGGAGGACTGTCCACCCCCCCCTCTCACGGTGACTCAAGCCAACGCCAGTCCACCGGACCTCCTGAATACCGCAAAGAGCTCCTGACAGAGGAGCGGGCAGCCTCTCTCCTCTGCGGTCGGCGTTCGAACATTCCACGTGGCCACTCGCAGTGGCTTTCTTTGCGGTTTTCCCGAAGAACCCCGAGCTAAAGGATTCAATCTTGACTTAAAGCTTTTGCGACTGCAGGAATTCATATTCTTTTGGGTCTTTCGGCAAAGCCACGGAGATATGTTTAACACGTAGCAAGCTTTCGCGACGAATATTATTCATAATAATAAAGGTTGTTTTTGGGTTAGATCGCGTTTATTTATAAATGTGTCGTAAACCCTCCACCACCCGACACGGCCAATCAGCAAAAAAAAAAGTGTCACGTTGACAAAAAGACACAAATAGTTCACTACTTTAGCCCACCGGTGTGTTGTTGAAGAGTGAATCCACAACATTTACAGTTTGAGTATGACGTTTCGCTGGTAAATACACCCAGCATCATCGGGCAATTCGCCAGAATGGTAAAGCCCTCGCTTGCTCCCGGTTTTACCATTCTGGCGAATTGCCCGATGATGCTGCTGGATGTATTTACCAGCGAAACGTCACAGTACAACTCAAACTGTAAATGTTGTAGAGATTCACTCTTCAACAACACACCGGCGAGGGGCTAAAGTAGTGAACTATTTTTGTCTTTTTGTCAACGTGACACTTTTTTTATTTTGCTGATTGGCCGTGTTCGGGTGGTGGAGGGTTACGACACATTTATAAATAAACGCGATCTAACCCAAAAACAACCTTTATTATAAACAAAACAAAAAAACGACGTCTCGATGGCGACACATTCGTTCGTCGTAAGGAAGAGGGCGTTGTGTAGCTTCTAAACGTAAACCGTTCATAGAGGTTTGAAATTGGCGTGGCCCAAATGTCCGCAAGCAACCAATGTTAATGCGGGTGGCGTGCAGCGACCGCGACGGTGCTGGGTTTTCCACCAATCAGAAAGGCCGCCGGGTAAAAATTAGCATGTTGACGTAAGGTACCTCGAGAGGCATCCACGGCAGGCGCCCCGAGGTGGCTATTGTTAATGCGAGAGATGTTAATGCGAGAGACGTTAATGCGAGAGATGTTAATGCGAGAGACGTTAATGCGAGAGATGTTAATGTGAGAGACGTTAACGCGAGAGATGTTAATGCGAGATATGCTAATGCGAGAGATGTTAATGCGAGAGATGTTAATGTGAGAGACGTTAATGCGAGATATGTTAATGCGAGAGACGTTAATGTGAGAGATGTTAATGTGAGAGATGTTAATGTGAGAGACGTTAACGCGAGAGATGTTAATGCGAGAGATGTTAATGTGAGAGATGTTAATGTGAGAGATGTTAATGCGAGAGATGTTAATGTGAGAGACGTTAATGCGAGAGATGTTAATGCGAGAGATGTTAATGCGAGAGATGTTAATGTGAGAGATGTTAATGCGAGAGATGTTAATGCGAGAGATGTTAATGCGAGAGATGTTAATGCGAGAGATGTTAATGTGAGAGATGTTAATGCGAGAGATGTTAATGCGAGAGATGTTAATGCGAGAGAAGTTAATGCGAGATATGTTAATGCGAGAGACGTTAATGCGAGAGATGTTAATGCGAGAGATGTTAATGTGAGAGATGTTAATGCGAGATATGTTAATGCGAGAGATGTTAACGCGAGATATGTTAATGCGAGAGACGTTAATGTGAGATATGTTAATGCGAGAGATGTTAATGCGAGAGATGTTAATGCGAGAGATGTTAATGCGAGAGATGTTAATGCGAGAGACGTTAATGCGAGATATGTTAATGCGAGAGACGTTAATGTGAGATATGTTAATGCGAGAGATGTTAATGCGAGAGATGTTAATGCGAGAGACGTTAATGTGACAGACGTTAATGTGAGAGTCAAGGATGAAGTCTCCTGGCTCCGCCAAATGGGGTTTGGCTAGGAGACGTCATAGGCGTCTGTGCCCCCGGGGGGCCTATGGCACAAGCTTAGTTCGACGTTTTTCCACGTGGGTTGGATGGTACTTAGGTTGAAGGTGGAAGGGGGGGGGTTACCAGCTCCTCGCACGCGTCCAAACGCCACTCATTTACACACTCACACACAGACCCACGTCACCACCACCACCATCATCATCATCACACCTGTGTTGGCACCACCTTGTGATGAACGAAGGTGGTGGCTGTCTGGGCGGGTAGCCCCCCTCCCTGGGAGAGGTTTTTGCTGGTCACGGATGCCCACGAGAATGGCTGTTTGGTGGGTAGGGGGCACGGGGGGGGGGGGGGGGGCATGAACAACGACTCGGTTACATGGTCAGTCGTCTCCTAGTCACTGTTCTGAAGCTGCTGCTATTACTAAAGCTGCTGCTGCTGCTACCACCACCGTGGCGGATACTGTTCCGGTGAACCTCGCCAACTCATCCAGTCGATCAACCGCACGCTCGCAAATTAATCCGCTCACCCGCCCACCCACTCACCCGCCAATTCACCCACCCACCCACCCACAAAGCCGCTCACTCGCACGTCAATTCACCCACTCACCCAAACACTTCACTTACCTACTCACCCACCCACCCACTCACCCACCAATTCACTCACCCACTCACTTACCCACCAATTCACCCACCCACCCACTCACCCACCAATTCACCCACCCACCCACCCACAAAGCCGCTCACTCGCACGTCAATTCACCCACTCACCCAACACTTCACTTACCTACTCACCCACCCACCCACTCACCCACCAATTCACTCACCCACTCACTTACCCACCAATTCACCCACTCACCCACCAATTCACTCACCCACCCACCCACAAAGCCGCTCACTCGCACGTCAATTCACCCACTCACCCAACACTTCACTTACCTACTCACCCACCCACCCACTCACCAATTCACTCACACACCCACCCACCCACCCACAAAGCCGCTCACTCGCACGTCAATTCACCCACTCACCCAACACTTCACTTACCTACTCACCCACCCACCCACCAATTCACTCACCCACTCACTTACCCACCAATTCACCCACCCACCCACTCAGCCACCAATTCACTCACCCACTCACTTACCCACCAATTCACCCACCCACCCACTCAGCCACCAATTCACTCACCCACCCACCCACAAAGCCGCTCACTCGCACGTCAATTCACCCACTCACCCAACACTTCACTTACCTACTCACCCACCCACCCACTCACCAATTCACTCACACACCCACCCACCCACCCACAAAGCCGCTCACTCGCACGTCAATTCACCCACTCACCCAACACTTCACTTACCTACTCACCCACCCACCCACCAATTCACTCACCCACTCACTTACCCACCAATTCACCCACCCACCCACTCAGCCACCAATTCACTCACCCACTCACTTACCCACCAATTCACCCACCCACCCACCCACTCAGCCACCAATTCACTCACCCACCCACTCACCCACCAATTCACCCACCCACCCACCCACAAAGCCGCTCACTCGCACGTCAATTCACCCACTCACCCAACACTTCACTTACCTACTCACCCACCCACCCACTCACCCACCAATTCACTCACCCACTCACTTACCCACCAATTCACCCACCCACCCACTCACCCACCAATTCACTCACCCACCCACCCACAAAGCCGCTCACTCGCACGTCAATTCACCCACTCACCCAACACTTCACTTACCTACTCACCCACCCACCCACTCACCCACCAATTCACTCACCCACTCACTTACCCACCAATTCACCCACCCACCCACTCACCCACCAATTCACCCACCCACCCACCCACAAAGCCGCTCACTCGCACGTCAATTCACCCACTCACCCAACACTTCACTTACCTACTCACCCACCCACCCACTCAGCCACCAATTCACTCACCCACTCACTTACCCACCAATTCACCCACCCACCCACTCAGCCACCAATTCACTCACCCACTCACTTACCCACCAATTCACCCACCCACCCACCCACTCAGCCACCAATTCACCCACCCACCCATTCACCTTTGGTGGTGCAGGTTCCACAGCTGCTGTTGCTGCTGATGCTGTTGCTGCTGTTGCCGATGCAACTGCTGCCGCCGCTGCTACCACTGCCGCTGCCGACGTTGCTGCTGCTGCTGCTGATGTTGATGACGATGCAGTGTGGGTCTCAATAGTTGTTGGCGACACCTCCTCCTCCTCCTCCTCCGCCTCTTCCTCCTCCTCCACCTCCTCCACCGCCTCATCAGCATCACCTCCTCTACCGGCCGCGTCTCCCCGCATCTCATCCTTTGGCAACTGATGAAGTTGCTGCTGCTGCTGATGTTGTTGCTGCTGCTGCTGCTGTTGTTGCTGTTGTTGCTGATAATGATGTTGGGTGTTGTTTGAGATAGGTTGTGTCATATCGGAAGGCGCGTTGCTGTTAAAGAGAGGGAACATCGTTGAACATTAGGCAGCAGCAATATCATCAGCTTGCAAATCCTTGAAAGATCCGGACACAGTCCCATCATCGGTGAGCTCCGCCGGCAGGCAAAGAGGCTGCGTTGGCTGGGTCGTGTAGCCCGCATGCACAGCCAGCGCATGCCTAAACAGCTTTTGTTCGGCCGGATAGAGGGAATTAAACTTGAACAAAACGGCCTGGAGAAGAGACGGAGTGATGTGGTACAGGAGGACGTGGAGCTGAGTGGACTTCGCCGATGACTGGTACCAGCGGTGTCAAGATCGGCCTCAGTAGAGGAGGCTCGTGAAGGACGCTACTGGGCAGTCGCCCTCCAGCAACAACGGAGGGCAGAGGAGCGACGCTCACAACAATGAGTGGAGTGCTGGGCGGATAAAACGCAGCAAGTTGGCGCAATAGGGGGCACAGCTGGTGCATCTGCCCGTCATCTCAGTCTCAACTAAAAACTAAACTATGTTTTAGTTTACCAAATAAGGGCCACTGAACTATGCAGCTCTTTTCTAGAAGCGACCTGGCAACAAATGATTGCTCAAAAAGTGGCTTATCATCAAGTGAAAAAGTGTAGCACCGAAATTACTCTAAATGCGTGATGTTGATTATAAATGTGGAGGAGAAAAATCCACCCAGTGACCACCGCAGACAGAGAGAGAAAAAGATGTGAACTTCAAATATATATATATCAGCAGGCACCAGGAGTCAGGATCGAACCCACGACCTCCTGCATACCAGAGAAGGAAGATAAACACAAAGATCCTCCGTGTAGCCTTAACAGACTGTTGGGGCAAGCGCTGCTAGCAGCAGAACCTATGAAGCCAGCGCCACGCCCGGCCGCATTTACACACCGCACCAGGTACTCATTTGAGGCTGAATCGACCTGGGCGAGGCCCAGCACCGGTTCAGATAATTGTCACTGGCATTGGTGGCTGTGATGCGAGATTCAGGCACACACACGCAGATGATGCCAGACCCAAGGCTTGAACCCAGGATATCGAGTGTCTCCGACACGGCCATCGTGAACCACACCACACAGCCCATTGCGAACCCACTCACAAAGACACGGCCATCGTGAAACCCCACCGGACAAGGCGATCGTGAACCCACTCACACCGACACGGCCATCGTGAACCCTACCACCCACACGGCCATCGTGAACCCACTCACCCGGGTGAGTGAGTCTCGTAGAGAGGAGAGCCGTTCTCCGCTTCAGAGTCTCCCTCCCCTTCCTCCTCCTCCTCTTCTTCCTCCTCCAGGTCTGCAGAGGCAACGGGGGACAGAAGCACCATGGCACTGCGGGTAACGGGCGTCACCACGGTGGCTCAGGGATGTTAACTCCCTCGCCTGGTGTGCAGGGGTTCGTGGAATCGATCCCCCACCGTGACCGTTGCCTGCTGATGTATATTTTGAGTTTGCGGTATGACGAGATGTTAACTACCCCGCCTAGCATGCAGGAGGTCGTGGGTTCGATCCCGGCCCTGACAATGCCTGCTGCATTATATTTCGAGTTTGGGTCTCTCTCTTTTTATGTGGTTGCGTGAATTTTTTCTCCGGGACCCCCCGGTTTTTCTCCTCCCACATTTAGAAACATCGCGCGTTTAGAGAGTATTTGGCTGCTGCTATGAATCTCCACGTGATGATGATGATTGATGATGATGAAAAGCCGCCACTTCATTGAGATGCTGTCATTTGTGCATGTTCACAAGTACCGTGGATGTGGGTAATGCATTAACTTGATTCCTTGCAACATCTTAACACCTAAATTTTGATTTAAAGCTTTCGTGACTGCAGTAATTCATATTCTTAGCTCTTTCGGTAAAGTCACGTTGAAGGGAAACAATAAAATAAGAAAATGTATATTTTATTATTTTATAAAATAATAATAATATATTTTAACAATAATATATACATTAAACAAATATATTTTATTTTATAAAATATATATTTTATTCTTTTATTGTTTCCCTTCAACGTGACTTTACCGAAAGAGCTAGGATTATCTTAACACCTGTTTTATTGCCAGAAAGGGTAAAACCTATTCTTGTTTCTGTCATATCTCTCGTTTGTCTGTGTATATCTGTGTCTCTGCATATGTCTCTGTATATCTCTGTATACGTCTCTGTATATATATAAAAAGGTGTAAAAGCAGGGAGACCGACCGGGAGCCAGTTGCAGCAATCGAGACGAGCGAACACGAGGGGAGGGCATGAGGAGTTCGGCAGCGATAGGAGTGATGAGGCCAGACGTTGATGATGCTGTGCAGATGGTAATAGCGTGTGCGAGTGCCGTTGGCAATGTGTGGAAGTGAAGGAAAGCATCGCCGCTGTCCACCCCTTATCAGTGCCCTACCTTAAGTCTAGACCAATTAGAGACCTTATCGGTCACTCCGTGCCCCTGATAAATCTCAACGCTCATCCTACGAAGCACCATCTCAAGGGGAAAAACACAAATAGACAATCACCATGACTACACTCACCACTAGTACACACAACACTCACCACTACACTACTACACTACCTGTCAACCTCCTTATCAATGCCCTACCTTATCACAAACCAATTCAGATCTTATTGGTCACCCCCGTTTCCACCTGCCCCTGATAAATCTCAACGTTCATCCTACGAAGCACCATCCCAAGGGGAAAAACACAAATAGACAATCATCATGACTACACTTCACCACTAGTACACACAACACTCACCACTACACTACTACACTACCTGTCAACCCCCTTATCAGTGCCCTACCTTATCACAGACCAATTAGAGACCTTATTGGTCACTCCGTGCCCCTGATAAATCTCAACGTTCATCCTACGAAGCACCATCCCAAGGTGAAAAACACAAATAGACAATCACCATGACTACACTCACCACTAGTACACACAACACTCACCACTACACTACTACACTACCTGTCAACCCCTTATCAGTGCCCTACCTTATCACAAACCAATTCAGATCTTATTGGTCACCCCCCGTTTCCACCTGCCCCTGATAAATCTCAACGTTTATCCTACGAAACACCATCCCAAGGGGAAAAACACAAAGAGACAATCACCATGACTACACTCACGACTAGTACACACAACACTCACCACTACACTACTACACTACCTGTCAACCCCTTATCAGTGCCCTACCTTAGTCTAGACCAATTAGAGACCTTATCGGTCACTCCGTGCCCCTGATAAATCTCAACGTTCATCCTACAGAGCCCCATCACAAGGGGGATACACACAAATACTCACCACTAGTACACTCACCACTACAAACCTGTCAACCCCTTATCAGTGCCCTACCTTATCACAAACCAATTCAGACCTTATTGGTCACTCCCTGCCCCTGATAAATCTCAACGTTCATCCTACGAAGCACCATCCCAAGGGGAAAAACACAAACAAAGAGACAATCACCACGACTACACTCACTGAGGGTTGGGGGGGAGAAAGAGATGAGAGGGTCACAAGGAAGGAGGGCTGAGCAAGAGGTTGGTAATAAAACAACCAATGCTTCGGAAGGATCGAGGGACAGGACAAGTCCACGGGTCATCCAAAGCTCAAGACGGCTGTGCAGGCGGGACGAGATGCGGAGGGAAAGATCCGGGGGGGGGGGGGGGGGGCGAGTGGCGTGGGGTGGGAACTAAATTTTGAAGGAGTCGGAGCGGAGAATCTGAGCGTCAACCTGGCAAATGAGCGGTGGTGGGAGATATCGAAGGACGGAAGGAATTGAGTCGAGGGGGAGACGCGTTCCACGGAGAATCGTACCGAGCCCCCGCCCACCCCATCCGGGGGGACACCGACCGTGGCAGGGGAGGAGTTTTTGGAGGCGGTCGATGGGAGCGGGAAGTTAGGGCAAAGGAACGGCAGCCAAAGAGAGAGAAGAGGGGAGCGTCGAGAGAGCGGCGAAGAGGTTAAGGGGTGTCGGAAGAAAAGAAGACGAATCATCATCATCATCATCATCGTCGACAGAGAGAGAGAGATAAAGGACGGATCACCGGAGCGACACGAGTTGGCCGGGCGCTTGTAGAAGCGATCTGGTGGGGGGGCGGGGGAAACCGAAGCTGTTCATGGGGGCCGGGGGGTTTGGATAAAACAAGCGAGGGAACGGCAGGCGTGCGACAGTGTCCAAGGAGCCAGAATGGACCTCGAGAGGAGGAGGAGGAGGAGGGTCTTGGAAGCGGCTGGGGAAAACGCTGGAGGGGAGGGGAGGGAAAAGAGTCCAAGGGAGCCAAGAGGAACGGGATAATAATAATAATAATAGGGGTTTTTCACCTTTTCTGGCAACAAAACTTCAAGTTGTTTTTTTTTGTTTTACGAGGATTCATATTCACTGCATTAACCACAATACTTGCAGTCAAACTGAAAGAACAAAAAAAACACACACTCTCTGATAATATGTGACGCATTGTCCTTGAAACTGATTGGTCCACACACCAGAGACGGCTTTCTTTAGAGCCTAGTCTCAGTTGGTGCTAGACCAGATGACGCCAAAAGGCGCCTTTTTGCTGGCTATTCTTCTCAGCTCCTTCGCACACAGCGTCTTCGCACACTCCGTACACAGCGTTTTCAGCTCCGCTATCGCTACGCTCACTCCACTGCTAACTGCTCCGTCTTGCTTCACACTCTGTTCCAACTCCGTTTCCCACTCTGTCTCCAAACGCTGTCTCCAAACGCTGTCTCCAAACGCTGTCTCCAAACGCTGTCTCCAAACTCTGTCTCCCAACTCTGCCTCCAAACTCTGTCTCCAAACTCTGACTCCAAACTCTGTCTCCAAACTCTGTCTCCAAACTCTGTCTCCAAACTCTGTCCCCAAAACTCTGTCTCCAAACTCTGTCTCCAAACTCTGTCTCCAAACTCTGTCTCCAAACTCTGTCTCCAAACTCTGTCTCCAAACTCTGTCTCCAAACTCTGTCCCCAAAACTCTGTCTCCAAACTCTGTCTCCAAACTCTGTCTCCAAACTCTGTCTCCAAACGCTGTCTCCAAACTGTGTCCCCAAAACTCTGTCTCCAAACTCTGTCTCCAAACTCTGTCTCCAAACTCTGTCTCCAAACTCTGTCCCCAAAACTCTGTCTCCAAACTCTGTCTCCAAACTCTGTCTCCAAACTCTGTCTCCAAACTCTGTCTCCAAACTCTGTCTCTGAAATCTGTCTCCCAACTCTGTCTCCAAACTCTGTCTCCAAACTCTGTCTCCAAACTCTGTCTCCAAACTTGTCTCCAAACTCTGTCTCCAAACTCTGTCTCCAAACTCTGTCTCCCAACTCTGTCTCCAAACTCTGTCTCCCAACTCTGTCTCCAAACTCTGTCTCCAAACTCTGTCCCCAAACTCTGTCTCCAAACTCTGTCTCCGAACTCTGTCTCCAAACTCTGTCTCCAAACTTTGTCTCCCAACTCTGTCTCCAAACTCTGTCTCCAAACTCTGTCTCCAAACTCTGTCTCCGAACTCTGTCTCCAAACTCTGTCTCCAAACTCTGTCTCCCAACTCTGTCTCCAAACTCTGTCTCCAAACTCTGTCTCCAAACTCTGCCTCCAAACTCTGTCTCTAAACTCTGCTTCCAAACTCTGCCTCCAAACTCTGTCTCCAAACTCTGTCTCCAAACTCTGTCTCCGAACTCTGTCTCCCAACTATGTCTCCAAACTCTGTCTCCAAACTCTGTCTCCAAACTCTGTCTCTGAACTCTGTCTCCAAACTCTGTCTCCAAACTGTCTCCAAACTCTGTCTCCAAACTCTGTCTCCAAACTCTGTCTCCAAACTCTGTCTCCAAAACTCTGTCTCCAAACTGTCTCCAAACTGTCTCCAAACTGCTTCCAAACTCTGCCTCCAAACTCTGTCTCCAAACTCTGTCTCCAAACTCTGTCTCCAAAACTCTGTCTCCAAACTCTGTTTCCAACTCCACGTCTTCCTCGTCCAGCTCCCAACTCCAACCAACCCCCCTGTCTCTCTCTGTGCGTCTCCCCCCAATTTATCCCCATTCTCATTATCGCTAATTAATCGGCCCGCGTGCCTCCGTACGCTTCGCCTCCTCGAACGCCTGTCCTTCTTCTCCAGACATCTCGACGCCCCCTCGCCCCTGACAACAGCCACAGCCAATCGCCGCCGTTGCTGAGCCTCAGGCTCAATTGGCCCGACCGTTACCTCATCATCCCGGCCCTTGCACCTGGCTGTCCTAACACGACCCACGCTGTTTTCGCCTTCTCCACAGGCTGACCCCAGATAACCCCACACTGTCCGTGTGATCATGCAATCGCGCATTTTCCACAACACACCTTCATACGCCACTACATATCTATACATCTCTCTGTATATATATGTCTCTCTCTCTCTCTGTGTGTCTATATATGCATCTCTATCTCTCTGTGCATCTTTCTGTGTCTCTGTATATCTATATCTCTCTATCTATCTATCTCTCTCTCTGTGTGCGTCTCCGTACCTTCACTGTGGTCGCTGTCCGTGAAGACCTCGTCCTGGTAGCGGAAGATGTCGTTCTGAACAAAGAACTTGTTCTGAACAGAGCCCTGCTCACCGCAGGAGACAGGTGGGACGGTGGGCGGGTGAGCGAGTGGGTAAATGAATGAGCGAGCGAGCGAGCGAACAACTGAGCGAGCGGGCGAATGAGCGAGCGAGCTAATTAGCGGGCGAGCAAGCGACTGGGCGAACAAATGAGCGGGTGGGCGAGCGAATGAATGACCGAGCGAGCGAGCGAGCGGGCGGGCGGGCGGGCGGGCGATGGGGGAGCGAGCGATCCGTTCACCTCGGGCGCGAGGATGAAGGTCTGGAGGAATCTGCGCATGGCACCGCCGGCGTTGCTGAGCTCTCCCAGAACCTGCACCACCACAGCACCACCCATTGTCGCCTGAGAGTCGACCGCGCGGATCTTGGTGCGGCAGTCGCGGAAGGCTAGAGACACGATCCTGGCGTGGATCTCCTAAAGGTTGGAGGGGAGACACACAGGAGATGCGGGGGGGGAGTGTGAGACAGAGACATCGAGACACACAGAGAGAGAGAGAGACAGTGTGAGAGAGAGTGACAGAGAGAGTGACAGAGAGAGACAGTGTGAGAGAGAGTGACAGAGAGAGTGACAGAGAGAGACAGTGTGAGAGAGAGTGACAGAGAGAGACAGAGACACGATCCTGGCGTGGATCTCCTAATGGTTGGAGGGGAGACACACAGGAGATGCGGGGGGGAGTGTGAGACAGAGACATGGAGACACAGAGAGAGAGAGAGAGAGACAGTGTGAGAGAGAGTGACAGAGAGAGTGACAGAGAGAGACAGTGTGAGAGAGAGTGACAGAGAGAGTGACAGAGAGAGACAGTGTGAGAGAGAGTGACAGAGAGAGACAGAGACACGATCCTGGCGTGGATCTCCTAATGGTTGGAGGGGAGACACACAGGAGATGCGGGGGGGAGTGTGAGACAGAGACATCAAGACACACAGAGAGAGACACAGTGTGAGACAGACACAGAGAGAGAGTGACAGAGAGACAGACACAGAGAGAGTGACAGAGAGAGACAGAGACACGATCCTGGCGTGGATCTCCTAAAGGTTGGAGGGAGACACACAGAGATGCAGGGGGAGTGTGAGACAGAGACATGGAGACACAGAGAGAGAGAGAGATACAGTGTGAGACAGACACAGAGAGAGTGACAGAGAGAGACAGACACAGAGAGAGTGACAGAGAGAGACAGAGACACGATCCTGGCGTGGATCTCCTAAAGGTTGGAGGGGAGACACACAGGAGATGCGGGGGGGAGTGTGAGACAGAGACATCAAGACACACAGAGAGAGAGACAGTGTGAGACAGACACAGAGAGAGACAGTGTGAGAGAGAGTGACAGAGAGAGACAGAGACACTATCCTGGCGTGGATCTCCTAAAGATTGGAGGGAGACACACAGGAGATGCAGGGGGAGTGTGAGACAGAGACATGGAGACAGAGAGAGAGAGAGACAGTGTGAGACAGTGTGAGAGAGAGTGACAGAGAGAGACAGAGACATGAAGACACAGAGAGAGAGAGACAGTGTGAGAGAGAGTGACAGAGAGAGTGACAGAGAGAGACAGAGACACGATCCTGGCATGGATCTCATTAGAGACACAGAGACACGGGGAGGGAGACAGGGAGACATGGAGAGAAGACAAGAGGAGACACACGGGAAGACATACATGGGTAGGGAGAGAGACACGGGGAAGAGACAAAGGGGGAGAGACACGAGGAGAGATACGGGAAGAGATAGACACAAAGGGGGAGTGAGAGACGTGGAAAGAGACACGGGGGAGTGTGAGATAAGAGGAGAGACACGTAGAGACGGATGGAGAGAGGACAGAGAGACACGGAAAGACACACGGAGGGAGACAGATTGAGAGAGACACGGACTGAGAGACACGGACAGAGAGACACGGATTGAGAGACACGGAGTGAGACACGTAGAGACGGATGGAGAGAGGACAGAGAGACACGGAAAGACACACGGAGAGAGACAGATTGAGAGAGACACGGACTGAGAGACACGGACAGAGAGACACGGATTGAGAGACACGGAGTGAGACACGTAGAGACGGATGGAGAGAGGACAGAGAGACACGGAAAGACACACGGAGGGAGACAGATTGAGAGAGACACGGACTGAGAGACACGGACAGAGAGACACGGATTGAGAGACACGGAGTGAGACACGTAGAGACGGATGGAGAGAGGAGAAGAGAGACACGGAAAGACACACGGAGAGAGACAGATTGAGAGAGACACGGACTGAGAGACACGGACAGAGAGACACGGATTGAGAGACACGGAGTGAGACACGTAGAGACGGATGGAGAGAGGACAGAGAGACACGGAAAGACACACGGAGAGAGACAGATTGAGAGAGACACGGACTGAGAGACACGGACAGAGAGACACGGATTGAGAGACACGGAGTGAGACACGTAGAGACGGATGGAGAGAGGAGAAGAGAGACACGGAAAGACACACGGAGGGAGAAAGATTGAGAGAGACACGGACTGAGAGACACGGACAGAGAGACACGGATTGAGAGACACGGAGTGAGACACGTAGAGACGGATGGAGAGAGGAGAAGAGAGACACGGAAAGACACACGGAGGGAGACAGATTGAGAGAGACACGGACTGAGAGACACGGACAGAGAGACACGGATTGAGAGACACGGAGTGGGAGAGACACAGCGAGAGAAACGGATAGAGGCCATACCCACCATTTGCCCCACCACAGGCTCGGAAGGTTTTCCGTTTGCATCGACTCCCCCGTGGACGAAGGTGGAGTCCTTGCCATAGAACCTGCGGAGAGACCCACCCACAACACAGGTTAATATAAACGCAGTAGGCTCACATGCCATTGACTTTTCCAAGACAGAGGTTCTTTGTAAGCCATCTGGCTTCCATGAGAGATTCGTTCATGAGGCTATCCACATATACAAGCACAGAGACAATTTCAACCGAGAAGATGGATTCTGGCTTAGCAACCATTGGAAAGATTTGATAAACCATTTCAGTTCTTAATTGATTGTTCACGCTTACAGTGGCTTTCAGACAGCATACATTATAAACAATTTCGTCTCCCCCCTCCTCTTTTCAGAATATAGATGGACTAGTCCTAAATAATCTGCCAAATCGTTGCGCAAACGTTTTTTTAATAAATAAATAAATGCGCCGTTTAAAAAAAATTAATGCAAACCAACACACCTGAAGATGACCGTTTGTGTTATGGTCGAAACGTCGTGAGAATTTTTTTTATTGTTTTATATATATTTTATTATTTTGTTGTTTCTCTTCAACGTGGTGACTTTACCGAAAAAACTAAGAATATGAATATAAATGTTGTGTCGTTAAACCCGCCACCACCCGACACAGCCAACTAGTAAGGTTTGTCACGTGAACAGAACGTGGCCAATTCGTTACTTAGTACAGCACACCGGTTGTGTGTTGGAGAGTAAACCCACAACATTTACCATCTGAGTACGTCGTTCCGCCAGTAATTACAACCAGCATTGTCAAGACGACAAATCTGGCTGTCACTAAATCATCGCTACTCAACAAAGTGGCTATCACCATCATCATCACCATGTGCACATTTATAGCATCAAAAATAATATAAATAATCTCAATGCTTGTTTCTAAACTAATTAATTTGCATCTCATCAGGTAAAGCCCACTGAGCTAATTAACTTATTTTTCAGAAGTGGACCTGGCCATCACTATAAATAATCAAAATAATCCATAATACAGGTTTTTTTAAGGGTGAATAAAAAAAAACGTTGTGTTGTTAATCCCGCCACCACCCGGCACAGCCCAATTAGTAAGGCTTAGTGTCGAACATGGGCAATTCGTGACTAGTACAGCACTTACCTAGTGTGTTGGCTGTCGCCTCATGAAGCCGGTTGTAATTTCTGGCCGAGCGTCGTTACCCCAGATTGCAAATGCTGTGGATTTGCTTTCACAACACACCGGCGCAGTGCTGTGCTAGTAACGAATTGGCACGTTCTGTTTACGTGACAATCCCCCCCCCTTACGAATTTGCTGTGTCGGGTGGTGGCGGGTTTCACGACACATTTATATTTACGCGATCTAACCCAACACAAACTGCATTATGAATGAGAATATTATTTTTTTGTCTTCTTTGGTTCTTTCGGTAAAGTCGCCACAATGTAGAATGAGAATAAAATAATAAATTGATAAAATAAAAATAACGCGATAATATTCTCACGGTGTTTCGGCCACGACACTTTACCCGAAAGAACCAAAGAAGATGAATCCTTGTAGTCACGAAAGCCTTTAAATCGAAATGAGAATACTGATCGTGAAAGCCTACTACACGTTAAACAGAAAACTCCCAGTCACTCACAAACACTAAGATCCCCCGTATAGCCTGTAACAGACTGTTGGGGCAAGTGCTGTTAGCGAGCACCTATGAAGGCCGGCACTGCGGCAGACGAGGGGGGTGGGTGGCCAACACCACGCCCGGCCGCCTTTGTCTCCCTAGTGGCAATGTTTACACACCGCACCAGGTACTCATTTGAGGCGGAGTCGACCTAGGGGAGGCTCAGAAACGATTCAGATAATCGTCACCGGTGTTGGGCCGTGAGCGGGAATCGAACTCAGGTTGCCAGGTTTGTAGTGCAGCGCGCAAACTGCTACTCAACCGCTCCCCACTCACTCAGCAACTCACTCACTCACCCAGTCACTCACTCACCCAATCACTCACTTACTCACTCAGTAACTCACTCACCCAATCACTCACTCACCCAATCACTTACTCACTCAGTAACTCACTCACCCAGTCACTCACTCACCCAATCACTCACTCACGCAATCACTTACTCACTCAGTAACTCACTCACCCAGTCACTCACTCATCCAATCACTCACTCACTCAGTAACTCACTCACCCAATCACTCACTTACCCAAGCACTCACTCACCCAATCACTAACTCACGCAATCACTCACTCACCCAATAACTTACTCACTCAGTAACTCACTCACCCAGTCACTCCCTCACCCAATCACTCACTTACTCACTCAGTAACTCACTCACCAGGTCACTCACCCAATCACTCACTCACTCAGTAACTCACTCACCCAGTCACTCACTCACCCAATCACTTACTTACTCACTCAGTAACTCACTCACCAGGTCACTCACCCAATCACTCACTCACTCAGTAACTCACTCACCCAGTCACTCACTCACCCAATCACTCACTTACTCACTCAGTAACTCACTCACCCAGTCACTCACTCACCCAATCACTCACTTACTTACTCAGTAACTCACTCACCCAGTCACTCACCTAATCACTCACTCACTCAGTAACTCACTCACCCAGTCACTCACTCACCCAATCACTCACTCACTCAGTAACTCACTCACTCAATCACTCACTTACTCAGTAACTCACTCACCCAGTCACTCACTCACCCAATCACTCACTTACTCACTCAGTAACTCACTCACCCAATCACTCACTCACGCAATCACTCACTCACCCAATCACTCACTTACTCATTCAGTAACTCACTCACCCAATCACTCACTCACCCAATCACTCACTCACCCAATCACTCACTCACACAATCACTCACTCACCCAATCACTCACTTACTCACTCAGTAACTCACTCACCCAGTCACTCCCTCACCCAATCACTCACTTACTCACTCAGTAACTCACTCACCAGGTCACTCACTCACCCAATCACTCACTTACTCACTCAGTAACTCACTCACCCAGTCACTCACTCACCCAATCACTCACTTACTCACTCAGTAACTCACTCACCAGGTCACTCACCCAATCACTCACTCACTCAGTAACTCACTCACCCAGTCACTCACTCACCCAATCACTTACTCACTCAGTAACTCACTCACCCAGTCACTCACCCAATCACTCACTCACTCAGTAACTCACTCACCCAGTCACTCACACACCCAATCACTCACTCACTCAGTAACTCACTCACCCAGTCACTCACCCAATCACTCAATTACTCATTCAGTAACTCACTCACCCAATCACTCACTCACCCACTCACTCACCCAATCACTCACTCAGGCAATCACTCACTCACCCAATCACTCACTTACTCACTCAGTAACTCACTCACCCAGTCACTCACTCACCCAATCACTCACTTACTCACTCAGTAACTCACTCACCCAGTCACTCACTCACCCGCCCGCCCATACACTCACTCATTCACCCACACGCCCGCCCGCCCACCTACTCACCGGTGCAGAAAGTCAGGGGCCTGGTGCAGCAGGGTGTAATACTGCCTCACAAACTCTCTCCCCACGTGCAGGGGATGAGGGGTTTCCATTACCATGGTGATGGGGCAGTTGGGAGGGAGGTCTGCACACACACACAAACAATACACACATAGTACACACACAATACACACATAGTACACATAGTACACACAATACACACATAGTACACACACAATACACACACAGTACACACAATACACACACAATACACACACAGTACACACAATACACACATAGTACACATAGTACACACAATACACACATAGTACACACACACAATACACACATAGTACACACACAATACACACATAGTACACACACAATACACACATAGTACACACAATACACACACAATGCACACACAGTACACACAATACACACATAGTACACATAGTACACACAATACACACATAGTACACACACACAATACACACATAGTACACACACAATACACACATAGTACACACACAATACACACATAGTACACACACACAATACACACATAGTACACATACACAATACATACATAGTACACACACAATACACACATAGTACACACACAATACACACATAGTACACACACAATACACACATAGTACACATACTATACACACATAGTACACACACACAATACACACATAGTACACACACAGCACATGCATAGTACACACACAATACACACATAGTACACACACAATACACACATAGTACACACACAATACACACATAGTACACACACACAATACACACATAGTACACACACAATACACACATAGTACACACACAATACACACATAGTACACACACAATACACACATAGTACACACACAATACACACATAGTACACATACTATACACACATAGTACACACACACAATACACACATAGTACACACACAGCACATACATAGTACACACACAGCACATAGTACACACACAAAGTACACACATAGTACACACACAGTACACACACAATACACACATAGTACACACACAGCACATAGTACACACACAAAGTACACACATAGTACACACACAGTACACACACAATACACACATAGTACACACACAATACACACATAGTACACACACAATACACACATAGTACACACACAGTACACACATAGTACACACACAAAGTACACACATAGTACACACACAGTACACACATAGTACACACACAGCACATACATAGTACACACACAGACACAAACACACTGACACAAACACACATAGTACACACACAAAGTACACACACAAAGTACACACACAGTACACACACATAGTACACACACACACATACCACGTCCGAGCGCCTTATTCTCCCCAGTTAGCGACGCTCACGACACACCACCACACCATTTTAGGCTGAGTCGACCTAGGGGGGAAGTAGGCTCCCAAGTAACCTGGGTTCAAGATAATCGCTATCACTGGATGATGGTGGTGATGGTAGTGGTTAGTGGTGATGGTGGCGATAGTAGTGGTGGTGGTAGTGATGATGGTAGTGATGGTGATGATGGTAGTGGTTAGTGGTGATGATGATGGTAGTGGTTAGTGGTGATGATGATGGTAGTGGTTAGTGGTGGTGATGGTGGCGATAGTAGTGGTGGTGGTAGTGATGGTAGTGGTGGTAGTGATGATGGTAGTGGTGGTGATGATGGTAGTGATGATGGTAGTGGTGGTGATGATGATGATGGTAGTGGTGGTGATAGTAGTGGTGGTAGTGATGGTGATGGTAGTGGTTAGTGGTGATGGTGGCAAGAGTAGTGGTGGTAGTGATGATGGTAGTGATGATGATGATGGTAGTGGTGGTGATGATGATGGTAGTGGTTAGTGGTGATGGTGGCGATAGTAGTGGTGGTGGTAGTGATGATGGTAGTGATGGTGATGATGGTAGTGGTTAGTGGTGATGATGATGGTAGTGGTGGTGATGATGATGGTAGTGGTTAGTGGTGGTGATGGTGGCGATAGTAGTGGTGGTGGTAGTGATGGTAGTGGTGGTAGTGATGGTAGTGATGATGGTAGTGGTTAGTGGTGATGATGGTAGTGGTGGTGATAGTAGTGGTGGTAGTGATGGTGATGGTAGTGGTTAGTGGTGATGGTGGCAATAGTAGTGGTGGTAGTGATGATGGTAGTGATGATGATGGTAGTGGTGGTGATGATGATGGTAGTGGTTAGTGGTGATGGTGGCGATAGTAGTGGTGGTGGTAGTGATGATGGTAGTGATGGTGATGATGGTAGTGGTTAGTGGTGATGATGGTAGTGGTGGTGATGATGATGGTAGTGGTTAGTGGTGATGGTGGCGATAGTAGTGGTGGTGGTAGTGGTGGTGATGATGGTAGTGGTGGTGATGATGGTAGTGGTGGTGATGATGGTAGTGGTTAGTGGTGATGATGGTAATGGTGGTGATAGTAGTGGTGGTAGTGATGGTGATGGTAGTGGTTAGTGATGGTGGCGATAGGAGTGGTGGTGGTAGTGATGGTAGTGATGGTGATGATGGTAGTGGTTAGTGGCGATGATGATGGTAGTGGTGGTGATAGTAGTGGTGGTAGTGATGGTAGTGGTTAGTGGTGATGATGATGGTAGTGATGATGGTGGTGATGGTAGTAGTTAGTGGTGATGATGATGGTGGTAGTGGTGATGATGGTGGTGGTGGTGATGATGATGGTGGTGATGGTAGTGGTTAGTGGTGATGGTGGCGATAGTAGTGGTGGTGGTGGTAGTGATGATGGTAGTGATGGTAGTGGTTAGTGGTGATGGTGGTAGTGATGATGGTGGTAGTGGTGATGATGGTAGTGGTGATGATGATGATAGTGGTGATGATGGTAGTGGTGATGGTGGTAGTAGTGGTGGTGATGATAGTAGTGGTGATGATGGTAGTGGTGATGGTGGTGGTAGTGGTGATGGTGGTAGTAGTGGTGATGGTAGTGATGATGGTAGTGGTGGTGATTGTTAGTGATGATGATAGTAGTGGTGGTGATGATGGTGGTAGTGGTGATGATGGTAGTGGTGGTGATGATGGTAGTGATGATGGTGGTAGTGGTGATGATGGTGGTAGTGATGATGGTGGTAGTGGTGATGATGATGATAGTGGTGGTGAATGTTAGTGATGATGGTAGTGGTGATGATGGTAGTAGTGGTGATTGTTAGTAATGATGATGGTAGTGATGATGATGATGGTAGTGGTGGTGATTGTTAGTGATGATGATGGTAGTGGTGGTGATTGTTAGTGATGGTGGTAGTAGTGGTGGTGATGATGGTAGTGGTGGTGATTGTTAGTGATGGTGGTAGTAGTAGTGGTGATGATAGTGGTGGTGATTGTTAGTGATGGTGGTAGTAGTAGTGGTGATGATGATGGTGGTAGTGGTGATGATTGTTAGTGATGGTGGTAGTAGTAGTGGTGATGATGATGGTAGTGGTGGTGATTGTTAGTGATGATGGTAGTGATCATGATGGTAGTGGTGGTGATTGTTAGTGATGATGATGGTAGTGATGATGGTAGTGGTGGTGATTGTTAGTGATGGTGCCCGTGAGCGGGAATCGAAACCCGGGGTGGGATGGTGGTGGTGGTGAAACTTTACTGACGGGTTCCCCTAAGCGCAACACCAGACCTCTTCCATCCTCCTTCTCTCTCTCTCACACACACACCAACACGAAAACAACAACAACAGAGAGCGCGAGCGAGGCTCATCTCCCGAAACGTCGCCGCCACCACCATCACGAACACCAACCACGTGGGCCGAGGCCTAAGGCGCCCACTTTAACAATGGCCGCTCGCCGCCTCGCTGCACGAGGCCAAACTTCGCTCGACTTCGTTTAAACATTTAGATTTAGAGAGCAGGAGGAGGAGGGGTCGAGGCGGTAGTTTTAGTTCAAGAGTAAAGGGTGGTGATGGTGGTGATGGGGGTGGTGGTGGTGGTGGTGGCGATTGGTGGTGGTGGTGGTGATGGTGGTGGTGGCGATTGGAGGTGGTGATGGGGGTGGCGGCGGTGATGGTAGTGAAGAGGGTAGTGGTGATGATAGTGATGGTAGTGGTGATGTTAGTGATGGTGGTGATGTTAGTGATGGTGGTGATGTTAGTGATGGTGGTGGTGATGTTAGTGATGGTGGTGATGTTAGTGATGGTAGTGGTGATGTTAGTGATGGTAGTGGTGATGTTAGTGATGGTGGTGATGTTAGTGATGGTGGTGATGTTAGTGATGGTGGTGGTGATGTTAGTGATGGTGGTGATGTTAGTGATGGTGGTGATGTTAGTGATGGTGGTGGTGATGTTAGTGATGGTGGTAGTGGTGATGATAGTGATGGTAGTGGTGATGATAGTGATGGTAGTGGTGATGTTAGTGATGGTGGTGGTGATGTTAGTGATGGTGGTAGTGGTGATGATAGTGATGGTAGTGGTGATGTTAGTGATGGTGGTGATGTTAGTGATGGTGGTGATGTTAGTGATGGTGGTGGTGATGTTAGTGATGGTGGTAGTGGTGATGTTAGTGATGGTGGTGATGTTAGTGACGGTAGTGATTATGTTAGTGATGGTAGTGGTGATGTTAGTGATGGTGGTGGTGATGTTAGTGATGGTGGTAGTGGTGATGTTAGTGATGGTGGTGATGTTAGTGACGGTAGTGATGATGTTAGTGATGGTAGTGGTGATGTTAGTGATGGTAGTGGTGATGTTAGTGATGGTGGTGGTGATGTTAGTGGTGATGTTAGTGATGGTGGTGGCGATGTTAGTGATGGTAGTGGTAATGTTAGTGATGGTGATGTTAGTGGTGATGGTGGTGATGTTAGTGATGGTGGTGGTGATGTTAGTGATGGTGGTGGTGATGTTAGTGATGGTAGTGGTGATGTTAGTGATGGTGGTGGCGATGTTAGTGATGGTAGTGGTGATGTTAGTGATGGTGATGTTAGTGGTGATGGTGGTGATGTTAGTGATGGTAGTGGTGATGTTAGTGATGGTGGTGATGATGTTAGTGATGGTGTTGGTGATGTTAGTGATGGTAGTGGTGATGTTAGTGATGGTAGTGGTGATGTTAGTGATGGTGTTGGTGATGTTAGTGATGGTAGTGGTGATGTTAGTGATGGTGATGTTAGTGATGGTGGTGGTGATGTTAGTGATGGTGATGTTAGTGATGGTGATGTTAGTGATGGTGATGTTAGTGATGGTGATGTTAGTGATGGTGGTGATGTTAGTGATGGTAGTGGTGATGTTAGTGATGGTGGTGATGATGTTAGTGATGGTAGTGGTGATGTTAGTGATGGTAGTGGTGATGTTAGTGATGATGGTGGTGATGTTAGTGATGGTAGTGGTGATGTTAGTGATGGTGGTAGTGATGTTAGTGATGGTGGTAGTGGTGATGTTAGTGATGGTGTTGGTGATGTTAGTGATGGTAGTGGTGATGTTAGTGATGGTGATGTTAGTGATGGTGGTGGTGATGTTAGTGATGGTGATGTTAGTGATGGTGGTGGTGATGTTAGTGATGGTGATGGTGATGTTAGTGATGGTGGTGATGATGTTAGTGATGGTGGTGGTGATGGTGGTGTTAGTGGTGATGTTAGTGATGGTGTTTAGTGATGGTGACAGTGGTAATGTTAGTGATGGTGGTGATGATGGTGATGTTAGTGATGATGGTAATGATGGTGACAGTGGTAGTGGTGATGTTAGTGATGATGGTGATGTTAGTGATGGTGGTGATGTTAGTGATGGTGATGTTAGTGATGGTGATGTTAGTGATGGTGATGTTAGTGATGGTGGTGGTGGTGATGTTAGTGATGGTGATGTTAGTGATGGTGATGATAGTGATGGTAGTGGTGATGTTAGTGATGGTGGTGGTGATGTTAGTGATGGTGATGTTAGTGATGGTGGTGATGATGGTGGTGTTAGTGGTGATGTTAGTGATGGTGTTTAGTGATGGTGACAGTGGTAATGTTAGTGATGGTGGTGATGATGGTGATGTTAGTGATGATGGTAATGATGGTGACAGTGGTAGTGGTGATGTTAGTGATGGTAGTGGTGATGTTAGTGATGGTGGTAGTGGTGATGTTAGTGGTGGTGTTTAGTGATGGTGACAGTGGTAGTGATGATGTTAGTGATGGTGGTGGTGTTAGTGATGGTGGTGATGATGGTGGTGATGTTAGTGATGATGATGGTTGTGGTGATGGTGGTGATGGTGGTGGTGATGTTAGTGATGGTAGTGGTGATGTTAGTGATGATGATGGTAGTGGTGATGTTAGTGGTGATGTTAGTGATGGTGGTGGTGATGTTAGTGATGATGGTAATGATGGTGACAGTGGTAGTGGTGATGTTAGTGATGGTGGTGTTGATGGTCGTGTTGATGGTGGTGATGATGGTTAAGACTTAAACACGAAACAAATTTGATTGAAACAGAAGGAAGGAATAGAATAAAGACTTAATAAGAATAAAGAATGAAGAAGAATAAAGAATTAAGAAGACTTAATAAGACTTAAGAATGATAAAGAATGATGATGATAAAGGCGCCGACCTCGGTGAGGCCGCGAGGTTCCAACGCCGCCTCCGTTCGCTAGGCCGCACAGCGAGAGAAGGAGGGGGGAGGGGCGGGGGGGAGGGGTGGGGGGAGGGGCGGGGGGAGGGGCGACGTGAGAGGGGGCGGGGAAAGGGGCGTGGTGAGAGTTGTTGGGGTGGGGTGGGGGGAGGGGTGGAGAGGGGCGTGGTGAGAGTGGGTGGGGTGGGGGGAGGGGCGTGGAAAGGGGCGTGGTGAGAGTGGTTGGGGTGGGGTGGAGAGGGGTGGAGAGGGGCGTGGTGAGAGTGGGTGGGGTGGGGGGAGGGGCGTGGAAAGGGGCGTGGTGAGAGTGGGTGGGGTGGGGGGAGGGGCGGGGAAAGGGGCGTGGTGAGAGTGGTTGGGGTGGGGTGGAGAGGGGTGGGGGGAGGGGCGTGGAAAGGGGCGTGGTAAGAGTGGGTGGGGTGGGGGAGGGGCGTAGAAAGGGGCGTGGTGAGAGTGGTTGGGGTTGGGTGGAGAGGGGTGGGGGGAGGGGTGGAGAGGGGCGTGGTGAGAGTAGGTGGGGTGGGGGGAGGGGCGTGCAAAGGGGCGTGGTGAGAGTGGTTGGGGTGGGGGGTGGAGAGGGGCGAGGGGGAGGGGCGTGGAAAGGGGCGTGGTAAGAGTGGGTGGGGTGGGGGAGGGGCGTAGAAAGGGGCGTGGTGAGAGTGGTTGGGGTTGGGTGGAGAGGGGTGGGGGGAGGGGTGGAGAGGGGCGTGGTGAGAGTAGGTGGGGTGGGGGGAGGGGCGTGCAAAGGGGCGTGGTGAGAGTGGTTGGGGTGGGGTGGGGGGAGGGGTGGAGAGGGGCGGGTGGGGGTAGATGGGGTAGAGAGAGGGGGGAAAGGAGTTGAGTGGGGGGAGTCGAAGGATCGATTATTTCGACGATTCCGGCTCCTAAGAATAAATTCATTATTATATCGAATCAGCACCACACCCACCGCACGCAACAATAACAGAATCGCTACTTCGGTGATTTCACCCCCTGGAATCGATTCCCGATCCAGGGGGGTTCCCACCCCCTCCCAGCCAAGAATCGATTCGACCCACAAACACGACGACTCCGCCCGATACGAAGCGATTTAATTACCTCGGCGATTCTTCCTCCCAAGAATCTATTCACGATATCGACGATTCACTCTCCTACTCGCTGTATCAATTAGGAAGAATCGATTCTTCATCTCGCTGCCTCCCCCCACCACCACACTCCTCATCCTCCTCCGACCGCGCACGAATCGATTCGAAGGGTTCGCGAGCGATTCTCGCTATTAAGTAACCAGGCGCAATCGATTCACGATTATGATTCCGCGAATCGGAAGCTAACGGGAATCGGAAGCTTACTGGAATCGGAAATCTTTGTATTTTGAATGACTGCAGGAGCAATCCGATGAGCTGGAAAGCTCTTTGCCGTCTACTCTAAACCACCTTTTATTATTTCGCCAGGTCCAAGGGCCCCTCCCCCCTCCCCCCCTACGGCGAGCTGCTGCGTAGTAGCTCTTTGTTTCGGACAAAGCCACCTGGGCCATCGCCACAATGGTGGCAAGGTTTAATTTAATTCAATTCCATTTGGTTTAGCCCTGTGAGCCATTCGGCCCTTCGACCGGGTGCAACAGGAAACTGAAACGAAAAAAAACACCAACGAGAGAGAGAAAAAAAAACATCTTAAAGTGGCTTTGTCAACGAGGGAGGCTGCTGATGCCATCATCACCGTCACCCACGCGGGGCATTTGAACCTCATGGCTGGGACACCCCGTAATTAATTAACCCATTTATTTATTTATTTACTTGTGGGGGGGGGGGGGCCACTACCGTCACCCCCCACCGCGGTGCACCCGGACGAGGACCATTCTGCCGCCATGTCCAAGCGCAGCGAGAACAAACGGGCGGCGGAGCTGAACAAGCGAATGCATTCCTTGCTCGGGTATGGGCAGGCCCATTGGCGCTCGCTGCCGGCGTCCACCTTCGGCGAGTCGCTGGCCGCTCTCGAGGACTTCAGGAGGGCGTTCGGCGGCAATGCCGTCGCGAGCCGGTGGATGGAGCGCATCATCGAGTTTGTCAGCCTTTCCAGCGGCACGTTCCCGGCGGCAGCGGCGGCGTCTTGCCCGACATCATCGTCATCGTCATCATCGTCATCATCGTCATCATCGTCATCGTCATCATCATCGGTGACGGCATCGACGCCGGTGGCTACGCCGTCTGCCGTGACGTCGCTCCCGCCCTCGCAGCTGCCGACCCTCCCCGGCAGCGGCGGTTCGCGGCCCAGCGTCCCCGCGCCCCGTCAGGCTCGCGGACGTCGCGACCGCAAGGAGGCCGCGATGGCCCGAGCCGTCAGCATTCTCGGCGACGACGCCGTCCGCAGCATTCGCGACGAGTGGCGCTCGACGGAGGCGGCCCGGGGCGGATCCGAGTGGCGGCAGTCGGAGAGGATCGTCCTGCAGATGCTTCAGCGGGGCCTGTCGGAGAGGGTGATCCGCGCGGTCATCCCGGTCGGCGGCTCCCGCGTCCACCGCCTGCGGAAGGCCCTCGAGAGCGGCGTGGAAACGTCGCGCGCGAGGCGCCCGCCAAGGGTCCCGCATCACGCGCTCGCCGCCGACGACCTCGAGGCCATCAGGGAGAGCGCCTGCGCGTGGGAGGTCGAGGACGACTTTCCCTGCTCCCACCGTCGGCCTCGGCAGTACTCGGTTGAGCCCAACGTCACCTGGACCGAGCTCTATCGCCGGTACAAGGCCAATTTGGATGCCGTCGAGGGCAGCCGGGTCGTGTCGTATTCGCGCTGGATCCAGTACGTCCACGTGTTCTACCCCGGGCTCCGCTTGGCACGCACCGCGGACGACGCCTGCGACTGCTGCGCCCGCCTCGACGCCCGGCTCGCGCGCGGGGATCTCCCGGCGGACGAGCGCGAGCGCCTGCTGCAGGAGAAGAATTTGCCTCTCGCCGCGGCGGTCGCCCAGCGCCGGACGGTGTCCGCTTTCGTGAGGGAGTACGTCGAGCGGCACGCTCCCGGCCAGGACGTCCCGGCCGCCGTCGTTCCGGACCACTGCGACGACGGCGAGCCCGGCGCCGCCGACTCTGCCCGCGGACCGAGCCGCCCGCCGACCGTTCGGGTTCAGGTTGAGGGCTTTGGCGGGAGCTTCGCCATGCCGCACTGCGGCCACGTGCGGCCGTCCGCCGATCGCTTCGACTCGAGCCTGGCGCTGCGGAATTTCGTGCTGGCGGACGTCACGAGCGGCGTCAACAGCGTGATCTTCTACGACGAGCGTGGCCAAGGGAAGGACGCGGACGCGCTGTGCAGCCTCCGCTTCGTGCACCACATGCGGCTGCTCGGCAGGCGCCCGGGCGCGATGCCCACGACGCTGGTGGCCATTCTGGACAACCGCGTTGGCCAGGACAAGTCTCAAGTGGCGTTCATGTTCTTTGCGCTGCTGTCGGTCTTGTTCTACCGCAAAGTCGTTCTGTTGTACCTCCCGCCGGGCCACTCGCACAACCAGGCCGATAGGGTCGTCGCGTGGTGTCGCAATGCGATGAGGGGCAAGAACTTCTACACGCCGTGGGAAGTCGTCGACGCCGTCAACCTGATCAGCGGCGTCGAGGCGACGTTCTTCGACCATCGCGATGCCCAGCGCCCTTTCTACACGGGCTGGGAGAGTCTCCTGAAGAGGCACTTCAGGCCGATGCCGCCCCGATACGCGTCCAACTACTTCTTCGAGGTCGATGAAGGAGCGCTTCGCATGAGGCACCTGAGCTCGACTCCGGACGACGAGGTCACCTGCGTCCCGCTGGTCGCGCCGGGGAACGTCGACCTGCTTCGGCGATCCGTTCTGCGGGATATTTTTGGCGCCGACGTCGACACGATCGAGCAGGGGACGCTCGAGTCGGTCCGACTGCCGACTGCCCCCGTCGGCGGCCTGTCGGCCGAGCGGCTGGCCTCGCTGTCCAAGAAGTACTTCTCGATTCCGCCCGAGCACTTGCCGTACTACCCGGCCGCCCCGGGCGATGCCGGCCCGCAGATCGACGGCCGTCCGGTGCCCGAAGGAGGCCCCGGTCGCGCGACGAAGCGAAAGCTCGCCGCCGTTGACGCGACGGTGGGGCCGGCCGCTGAGATCGGTCCGGCAGCCAAGGCGAAATGAGAGCAGCTCCACCAAGTCGCTGATAGCATCATCGTCGTCGTCATCGTCATCATCGTCATTATCGTCGTCGTCATCATCGTCATCATAGTCGTCATCGTCGTCATCATCATCATCGTCATCGTCGCCACCACCGTGGGAATGTAGAGCTGCCAAAATAATCTAAACCTAGCCTGTTAACAGGCTGTCAGGGCAAGTGATAATTTATACTGCGGCAGGAGTAGGAAATCTGAAATGCTGTAAAGCTCTTTGTTTAGAGATGTTCCAGTAGGAGGCACACGGGGTCGGAACGTTGCAACAACAATATCAAGACACAAAACAACACCGAAAGGAGTACAAAGCCATAGGAAGGGTAAACACATCAGTTTAAATTTATTTACACAATTAAAATGACAACTACTTGTAAATTTTGGTTTAAAGCTTTCGTGACTGCAGGGATTAATATTCTTGGTTCTGTCGGTAAAGTCACGTAGAAGGGAAACAATAAAATAATAAAAATATAAATCAATAAAATTCTCACGACGTTTCGACTGCAAAACGAGCAATCATCAGGTGTGAAAACCACAGCAAGAAAATTTAATACCCACTAGAGGATATTAATATTGTTTGAGGATATTAATATCAATTTAGAATATTCATATTATTATAAGATATTAATTAGACTACCCTTTGTGGTCAGGTCGCGAGCTGAAATGTTTTATAACAGCTCAGTGGGGTCTTTACCTGATGAAGTAAAATAAATAAAACTAGTTTCTAGTTTAGTTTCATCAGCAGTCGCAGAGGCAGGCAATTGGCTTGAACCAGAGGGGGGCGCCACGGTGGCTAGGAGATGTTAACCAAGTCGCCTGGATTACAGGAGGTCGTGGGTTCCATCCCAATTCTGACTATGCCTGCTGCTGTATATCTGGAGTCTGTGTCTCTCTCTCTCTCCCTCTGATGGGATGTTAACTCCCTCGCCTGGTTTACAGGAGGTCGTGGGTTCCATCCTGACACTGACCGAGTCTGCTGCTGCTGTATATTTGGAGTCTGGTGGTGTTGGTGGTGTTGGTGGTGGTGGTGTTGGTGGAGGTGTTGGTGGTGTTGGTGGTGGTGTTGGTGGTGGTGGTGTTGGTGGTGGTGTTGGTGTTGGTGGTGGTGTTGGTGGTGATGTTGGTGGTGGTGTTGGTGGTGGTGTTGGTGGTGGTGTTGGTGGTGTTGGTGGTAGTGGTGGTGTTGGTGTTGGTGGTGTTGGTGGTGTTGGTGGTGGTGGTGTTGGTGTTGTTGGTGGTGGTGTTGGTGGTGTTGGTGGTAGTGGTGGTGTTGGTGTTGGTGTTGTTGGTGGTGGTGTTGGTGGTGGTGTTGGTGTTGGTGGTGTTGGTGGTGGTGTTATTGGTGTTGGTGGTGTTGGTGGTGTTGGTGGTGGTGTTGGTGGTGGTGGTGTTGGTGGTGGTGTTGGTGGTGTTGGTGGTAGTGGTGGTGTTGGTGTTGGTGGTGTTGGTGTTGGTGGTGTTGATGTTGGTGGTGTTGGTGGTGGTGTTGGTGGTGTTGGTGGTGTTGGTGGTGGTGGTGTTGGTGGTGGTGTTGGTGGTGTTGGTGGTGGTGTTGGTGGTGGTGGTGTTGGTGGTGGTGTTGGTGGTGTTGGTGGTGGTGTTGGTGGTAGTGGTGGTGTTGGTGGTGGTGTTGGTGGTAGTGGTGGTGGTGGTGTTGGTGGTGGTGTTGGTGGTAGTGGTGGTGTTGGTGGTGGTGTTGGTGGTGTTGGTGGTGTTGGTGGTGTTGGTGGTGGTGTTGGTGGTAGTGGTGGTGTTGGTGTTGGTGGTGGTGTTGGTGGTGGTGTTGGTGGTGTTGGTGGTAGTGGTGGTGTTGGTGTTGGTGGTGTTGGTGTTGATGTTGGTGTTGGTGGTGTTGGTGGTGGTGTTGGTGGTGTTGGTGGTGTTGGTGGTGTTGGTGGTGGTGTTGGTGGTGTTGGTGGTAGTGGTGGTGTTGGTGTTGGTGGTGTTGGTGGTGTTGGTGGTAGTGGTGGTGTTGGTGGTGGTGTTGGTGGTAGTGGTGGTGTTGGTGGTGGTGTTGGTGGTGGTGGTGTTGGTGGTGTTGGTGGTGGTGGTGTTGGTGGTGGTGTTGGTGGTGTTGGTGGTGGTGAGGCACGCGAGGTTCTAACACTTGGCCTGCGTTCGCTAGGCAGCACAGCCAGAAAAGGAGGGGGGAGGGGGTAAGGGGGGGAGGGGGTAAGGGGGGGAGGGGTGGGGGGAGGGGTGGAGGGAGGGGTGGGGGAGGGGTTAAGGGTGGGGGAGGGGTTAAGGGAGGGGGAGGGGTGGGGGGAGGAGTGAGGGGAGGGGTTAAGGGTGGGGGAGGGGTGGGGGGAGGGGGTAGGAGGGGTAGGGAAGGGGGATAGGAGTGGGGTGGAGGGAGTCGAGGAATCGATTATTTCTACGATTCCCGCCCCTAGGAATAAGTTATCATTAAATCGATTCACCCCCTACCACCCCACCACTTGCACACCGAGCATAGAATCGCTACCTCGACGATTCCACCCCCCTTAAATCGATTCACTATTCCGGGATTCACACTCCCACCAGCCAACAATCGATTCACTATGTCGACGAGTCCACCCCTTAGGAATCGATCCACAATCACGACGGCTCCGCCCCCTATTAAGCGATTTAATTTCCTCGGCGATTCTTCCTCCTTAGAATCTATTCATGATATCGACGATTTACTCTCCCTCCCGCTGTATCGTTTACGAAGAATCGATTCTTCATCACGCTGTCCCCAATGCTCCAAACACGCACGAATCGATTCCCGTAAGGATTTTTTTTGTGCGATTCTTGCTATGAAGCGCAGGCAGAATCGATTTAGAATCAATATTCCAGGAATCTGAAACTTACGGGAATCGGAATCAGAAATCTTTGTATTTTGAATGACTGCAGGAGCAATCCGATGAGCTGGAAAGCTCTTTGCCGTCTACTCTAAACCACTTTTTATTATTTCGCCAGGTCCAAGGGCCTCCCCCCTCCCCCCTCCCCCCCTACGGTGAGCTGCTGCGTAGTAGCTCTTTGTTTCGGACAAAGCCACCTGGGCCATCGCCACAATGGTGGCAAGGTTTAATTCAATTTAATTTGGTTTAGCCCTGTGAGCCATTCGGCCCTTCGACCGGGTGCAACAGGCAACTGAAACGAAAAAAAAACACCAACGAGAGAGAGAGAAAAAAAACATCTTAAAGTGGCTTTGTCAACGAGGGAGGCTGCTGATGCTATCATCACCGTCATCCACGCGGGGCATTTGAACCTCATGGCTGGGACACCCCGTAATTAATTAACTCATTTATTTATTTATTTTTGTGTGGGGTGGGGGGCGACTACCGTCACCCCCCCACCGCGGTGCACCGGACGAGGACCATTCTGCCGCCATGTCCAAGCGCAGCGAGAACAAACGGGCGGCGGAGCTGAACAAGCGAATGCATTCCTTGCTCGGGTATGGGCAGGCCCATTGGCGCTCGCTGCCGGCGTCCACCTTCGGCGAGTCGCTGGCCGCTCTCGAGGACTTCAGGAGGGCGTTCAGCGGCAATGCCGTCGCGAGCCGGTGGATGGAGCGCATCATCGAGTTTGTCAGCCTTTCCAGCGGCACGTTCCCGGCGGCAGCGGCGGCGTCTTGCCCGACATCATCATCATCATCATCGTCATCGTCATCGTCGTCATCATCGTCATCATCATCGTCATCATCATCGGTGACGGCAACGCCGGTGGCTACGCCGTCTGCCGTGACGTCGCTCCCGCCCTCGCAGCTGCCGACCCTCCCCGGCAGCGGCGGTTCGCGGCCCAGCGTCCCCGCGCCCCGTCAGGCTCGCGGACGTCGCGACCGCAAGGAGGCCGCGATGGCCCGAGCCGTCAGCATTCTCGGCGACGACGCCGTCCGCAGCATTCGCGACGAGTGGCGCTCGACGGAGGCGGCCCGGGGCGGATCCGAGTGGCGGCAGTCGGAGAGGATCGTCCTGCAGATGCTTCAGCGGGGCCTGTCGGAGAGCGTGATCCGCGCGGTCATCCCGGTCGGCGGCTCCCGCGTCCACCGCCTGCGGAAGGCCCTCGAGAGCGGCGTGGAAACGTCGCGCGCGAGGCGCCCGCCAAGGGTCCCGCATCACGCGCTCGCCGCCGACGACCTCGAGGCCATCAGGGAGAGCGCCTGCGCGTGGGAGGTCGAGGACGACTTTCCCTGCTCCCACCGTCGGCCTCGGCAGTACTCGGTTGAGCCCAACGTCACCTGGACCGAGCTCTATCGCCGGTACAAGGCCAATTTGGATGCCGTCGAGGGCAGCCGGGTCGTGTCGTATTCGCGCTGGATCCAGTACGTCCACGTGTTCTACCCCGGGCTCCGCTTGGCACGCACCGCGGACGACGCCTGCGACTGCTGCGCCCGCCTCGACGCCCGGCTCGCGCGCGGGGATCTCCCGGCGGACGAGCGCGAGCGCCTGCTGCAGGAGAAGAATTTGCCTCTCGCCGCGGCGGTCGCCCAGCGCCGGACGGTGTCCGCTTTCGTGAGGGAGTACGTCGAGCGGCACGCTCCCGGCCAGGACGTCCCGGCCGCCGTCGTTCCGGACCACTGCGACGACGGCGAGCCCGGCGCCGCCGACTCTGCCCGCGGACCGAGCCGCCCGCCGACCGTTCGGGTTCAGGTTGAGGGCTTTGGCGGGAGCTTCGCCATGCCGCACTGCGGCCACGTGCGGCCGTCCGCCGATCGCTTCGACTCGAGCCTGGCGCTGCGGAATTTCGTGCTGGCGGACGTCACGAGCGGCGTCAACAGCGTGATCTTCTACGACGAGCGTGGCCAAGGGAAGGACGCGGACGCGCTGTGCAGCCTCCGCTTCGTGCACCACATGCGGCTGCTCGGCAGGCGCCCGGGCGCGATGCCCACGACGCTGGTGGCCATTCTGGACAACCGCGTTGGCCAGGACAAGTCTCAAGTGGCGTTCATGTTCTTTGCGCTGCTGTCGGTCTTGTTCTACCGCAAAGTCGTTCTGTTGTACCTCCCGCCGGGCCACTCGCACAACCAGGCCGATAGGGTCGTCGCGTGGTGTCGCAATGCGATGAGGGGCAAGAACTTCTACACGCCGTGGGAAGTCGTCGACGCCGTCAACCTGATCAGCGGCGTCGAGGCGACGTTCTTCGACCATCGCGATGCCCAGCGCCCTTTCTACACGGGCTGGGAGAGTCTCCTGAAGAGGCACTTCAGGCCGATGCCGCCCCGATACGCGTCCAACTACTTCTTCGAGGTCGATGAAGGAGCGCTTCGCATGAGGCACCTGAGCTCGACTCCGGACGACGAGGTCACCTGCGTCCCGCTGGTCGCGCCGGGGAACGTCGACCTGCTTCGGCGATCCGTTCTGCGGGATATTTTTGGCGCCGACGTCGACACGATCGAGCAGGGGACGCTCGAGTCGGTCCGACTGCCGACTGCCCCCGTCGGCGGCCTGTCGGCCGAGCGGCTGGCCTCGCTGTCCAAGAAGTACTTCTCGATTCCGCCCGAGCACTTGCCGTACTACCCGGCCGCCCCGGGCGATGCCGGCCCGCAGATCGACGGCCGTCCGGTGCCCGAAGGAGGCCCCGGTCGCGCGACGAAGCGAAAGCTCGCCGCCGTTGACGCGACGGTGGGGCCGGCCGCTGAGATCGGTCCGGCAGCCAAGGCGAAATGAGAGCAGCTCCACCAAGTCGCTGATAGCATCATCGTCGTCATTGTCGTCGTCATCGTCATCGTCATCATCGTCATCGTCGTCATCATCATCGTCATCGTCATTATCGTCATCATCATCATCGTCATCATCGTCGTCGTCATCATCGTCATCGTCGTCGTCGTCATCATCATCGTTATCGTCGCCACCACCGTGGGAATGTAGAGCTGCCAAAATAATCTAAACCTAGCCTGTTAACAGGCTGTCAGGGCAAGTGATAATTTATACTGCGGCAGGAGTAGGAAATCGGAAACGCTGTAAAGCTCTTTGTTTAGAGATGTTCCAGTGGGAGGCACACGGGGTCGGAACGTTGCAACAACAATATCAAGACATAAAACAACACCGAAAGGAGTACAAAGCCATAGGAAGGGTAAACACATCACTTTAAATTTATTTACACAATTAAAACGACAACTACTTGTAAATTTTGGTTTAAAGCTTTCGTGACTGCAGGGATTCATATTCTTGGTTCTTTCGGTAAAGTCACGTAGAAGGGAAACAATAAAATAATAAAAATATAAATCAATAAAATTCTCACGACGTTTCGACTGCAAAACGAGCAATCATCATCAGGTGTGAAAACCACAGCAAGAAAATTGAATACCCACTAGAGGATATTAATATTGTTTGAGGATATTAATATCAATTTAGAATATTCATATTATTATAAGATATTAATGAGACTACCCTTTGTGGTCAGGTCGCGAGCTGAAATGTTTTATAACAGCTCAGTGGGGTCTTAACCTGATGAAGTAAAATAAATAAAACTAGTTTCTCGTTTAGTTTCATCAGCAGTCGCAGAGGCAGGCAATTGGCTTGAACCAGAGGGGGGCGCCACGGTGGCTAGGAGATGTTAACCACCTCGCCTGGGATACAGGAGGTCGTGGGTTCCATCCCAATTCTGACTATGCCTGCTGCTGTATATCTGGAGTCTGTGTCTCTCTCTCTCTCCCTCTGATGGGATGTTAACTCCCTCGCCTGGTTTACATGAGGTCGTGGGTTCCATCCTGACACTGACCGAGTCTGCTGCTGCTGTATATTTGGAGTCTGGTGGTGTTGGTGGTGGTGGTGTTGGTGGTGGTGGTGTTGGTGGTGGTGTTGGTGGTGTTGGTGGTGGTGTTGGTGTTGGTGGTGGTGTTGGTGGTGTTGGTGGTGGTGTTGGTGGTGGTGTTGGTGGTGGTGTTGGTGGTGGTGGTGTTGGTGTTGGTAGTGTTGGTGGTGGTGGTGTTGGTGGTGGTGGTGTTGGTGTTGTTGGTGGTGGTGTTGGTGGTGTTGGTGGTAGTGGTGGTGTTGGTGTTGTTGGTGGTGGTGTTGGTGGTGGTGTTGGTGTTGGTGGTGTTGGTGGTGGTGGTGTTGGTGGTGGTGTTGGTGGTGGTGGTGGTGTTGTTGGTGGTGTTGGTGGTGGTGGTGGTGTTCGTGGTGGTGTTGGTGTTGTTGGTGGTGGTGTTGGTGGTGTTGGTGGTGGTGTTGGTGGTGGTGTTGGTGGTGGTGTTGGTGGTAGTGGTGGTGTTGGTGGTGGTGTTGGTGGTGATGTTGGTGGTGGTGTTGGTGGTGTTGGTGTTGGTGGTGTTGGTGGTGGTGGTAGTGGTGTTGGTGGTGGTGTTGGTGGTGTTGGTGGTGTTGGTGGTGGTGTTGGTGGTGTTGGTGGTGGTGTTGGTGTTGGTGGTGTTGGTGGTGTTGGTGGTGGTGTTGGTGGTGTTGGTGGTGGTGTTGGTGGTGGTGGTGTTGGTGGTGGTGATGGTGGTGGTGTTGGTGGTGTTGGTGGTGGTGTTGGTGGTGTTGGTGGTGGTGTTGGTGGTGTTGGTGGTGGTGTTGGTGGTGTTGGTGTTGGTGGTGTTGGTGGTGGTGGTAGTGGTGTTGGTGGTGGTGTTGGTGGTGTTGGTGGTGTTGGTGGTGGTGTTGGTGGTGTTGGTGGTGGTGTTGGTGTTGGTGGTGTTGGTGGTGTTGGTGGTGGTGTTGGTGGTGGTGGTGTTGGTGGTGGTGGTGTTGGTGGTGGTGATGGTGGTGGTGTTGGTGGTGGTGTTGGTGGTGTTGGTGGTGTTGGTGGTGGTGTTGGTGGTGGTGTTGGTGGTGTTGGTGGTGGTGTTGGTGGTGAGGCACGCGAGGTTCTAACACTTGGCCTGCGTTCGCTGGGCAGCACAGCCAGAAAAGGAGGGGGGAGGGGGTAAGGGGGGGTGGGGGAGGGGTGGGGGGAGGGGTGGGGGGAGGGGTGGGGGAGGGGTTAAGGGTGGGGGAGGGGTGGGGGGAGGGGGTAGGAGGGGTAGGGAAGGGGGATAGGAGTGGGGTGGAGGGAGTCGAGGAATCGATTATTTCGACGATTCCCGCCCCTAGGAATAAGTAATCATTAAATCGATTCACCCCCTACCACCCCACCACTTGCACACCGAGCATAGAATCGCTACCTCGTCGATTCCACCCCCCTTAAATCGATTCCCTATCCCGGGATTCACACTCCCACCAGCCAACAATCGATTCACTATGTCGACGTGTCCACCCCCTAGGAATCGATCCACAATCACGACGGCTCCGCCCCCTATTAAGCGATTTAATTTTCTCGGCGATTCCTCCTCCTTAGAATCTATTCATGATATCGACGATTTACTCTCCCGCCCGCTGTATCGTTTACGAAGAATCGATTCTTCATCACGCTGTCCCCAATGCTCCAAACACGCACGAATCGATTCCCGTGAGGATTTTTTTGTGCGATTCTAGCTATGAAGCGCAGGCAGAATCGATTCAGAATCAATATTCCAGGAATCTGAAACTTACGGGAATCGGAATCAGAAATCTTTGTATTTTGAATGACTGCAGGAGCAATCCGATGAGCTGGAAAGCTCTTTGCCGTCTACTCTAAACCACTTTTTATTATTTCGCCAGCTCCAAGGGCCTCCCCCCTCCCCCCCTACGGCGAGCTGCTGCGTAGTAGCTCTTTGTTTCGGACAAAGCCACCTGGGCCATCGCCACAATGGTGGCAAGGTTTAATTTAATTCAATTTGGTTTAGCCCTGTGAGCCATTCGGCCCTTCGACCGGGTGCAACAGGAAACTGAAACGGAAAAAAAACACCAACGAGAGAGAGAAAAACAAACATCTTAAAGTGGCTTTGTCAACGAGGGAGGCTGCTGATGCCATCATCACCGTCACCCGCGCGGGGCATTTGAACCTCATGGCTGGGACACCCCGTAATTAATTAACCCATTTATTTATTTATTTTTGTGTTGGGGGGGGCGACTACCGTCACACCCCCACCGCGGTGCACCGGACGAGGACCATTCTGCCGCCATGTCCAAGCGCAGCGAGAACAAACGGGCGGCGGAGCTGAACAAGCGAATGCATTCCTTGCTCGGGTATGGGCAGGCCCATTGGCGCTCGCTGCCGGCGTCCACCTTCGGCGAGTCGCTGGCCGCTCTCGAGGACTTCAGGAGGGCGTTCGGCGGCAATGCCGTCGCGAGCCGGTGGATGGAGCGCATCATCGAGTTTGTCAGCCTTTCCAGCGGCACGTTCCCGGCGGCCGCGGCGTCTTGCCCGACATCATCGTCATCGTCTTCATCGTCGTCGTCGTCATCATCATCGTCGACATCATCATCGTCGTCACCGTCATCATCATCATCATCATCATCGTCATCGTCGTCATCATCGGTGACGGCATCGACGCCGGTGGCTACGCCGTCTGCCGTGACGTCGCTCCCGCCCTCGCAGCTGCCGACCCTCCCCGGCAGCGGCGGTTCGCGGCCCAGCGTCCCCGCGCCCCGTCAGGCTCGCGGACGTCGCGACCGCAAGGAGGCCGCGATGGCCCGAGCCGTCAGCATTCTCGGCGACGACGCCGTCCGCAGCATTCGCGACGAGTGGCGCTCGACGGAGGCGGCCCGGGGCGGATCCGAGTGGCGGCAGTCGGAGAGGATCGTCCTGCAGATGCTTCAGCGGGGCCTGTCGGAGAGCGTGATCCGCGCGGTCATCCCGGTCGGCGGCTCCCGCGTCCACCGCCTGCGGAAGGCCCTCGAGAGCGGCGTGGAAACGTCGCGCGCGAGGCGCCCGCGCCTGCGCGTGGGAGGTCGAGGACGACTTTCCCTGCTCCCACCGTCGGCCTCGGCAGTACTCGGTTGAGCCCAACGTCACCTGGACCGAGCTCTATCGCCGGTACAAGGCCAATTTGGATGCCGTCGAGGGCAGCCGGGTCGTGTCGTATTCGCGCTGGATCCAGTACGTCCACGTGTTCTACCCCGGGCTCCGCTTGGCACGCACCGCGGACGACGCCTGCGACTGCTGCGCCCGCCTCGACGCCCGGCTCGCGCGCGGGGATCTCCCGGCGGACGAGCGCGAGCGCCTGCTGCAGGAGAAGAATTTGCCTCTCGCCGCGGCGGTCGCCCAGCGCCGGACGGTGTCCGCTTTCGTGAGGGAGTACGTCGAGCGGCACGCTCCCGGCCAGGACGTCCCGGCCGCCGTCGTTCCGGACCACTGCGACGACGGCGAGCCCGGCGCCGCCGACTCTGCCCGCGGACCGAGCCGCCCGCCGACCGTTCGGGTTCAGGTTGAGGGCTTTGGCGGGAGCTTCGCCATGCCGCACTGCGGCCACGTGCGGCCGTCCGCCGATCGCTTCGACTCGAGCCTGGCGCTGCGGAATTTCGTGCTGGCGGACGTCACGAGCGGCGTCAACAGCGTGATCTTCTACGACGAGCGTGGCCAAGGGAAGGACGCGGACGCGCTGTGCAGCCTCCGCTTCGTGCACCACATGCGGCTGCTCGGCAGGCGCCCGGGCGCGATGCCCACGACGCTGGTGGCCATTCTGGACAACCGCGTTGGCCAGGACAAGTCTCAAGTGGCGTTCATGTTCTTTGCGCTGCTGTCGGTCTTGTTCTACCGCAAAGTCGTTCTGTTGTACCTCCCGCCGGGCCACTCGCACAACCAGGCCGATAGGGTCGTCGCGTGGTGTCGCAATGCGATGAGGGGCAAGAACTTCTACACGCCGTGGGAAGTCGTCGACGCCGTCAACCTGATCAGCGGCGTCGAGGCGACGTTCTTCGACCATCGCGATGCCCAGCGCCCTTTCTACACGGGCTGGGAGAGTCTCCTGAAGAGGCACTTCAGGCCGATGCCGCCCCGATACGCGTCCAACTACTTCTTCGAGGTCGATGAAGGAGCGCTTCGCATGAGGCACCTGAGCTCGACTCCGGACGACGAGGTCACCTGCGTCCCGCTGGTCGCGCCGGGGAACGTCGACCTGCTTCGGCGATCCGTTCTGCGGGATATTTTTGGCGCCGACGTCGACACGATCGAGCAGGGGACGCTCGAGTCGGTCCGACTGCCGACTGCCCCCGTCGGCGGCCTGTCGGCCGAGCGGCTGGCCTCGCTGTCCAAGAAGTACTTCTCGATTCCGCCCGAGCACTTGCCGTACTACCCGGCCGCCCCGGGCGATGCCGGCCCGCAGATCGACGGCCGTCCGGTGCCCGAAGGAGGCCCCGGTCGCGCGACGAAGCGAAAGCTCGCCGCCGTTGACGCGACGGTGGGGCCGGCCGCTGAGATCGGTCCGGCAGCCAAGGCGAAATGAGAGCAGCTCCACCAAGTCGCTGATAGCATCATCGTCGTCGTCATCGTCATTATCGTCGTCGTCATCATCGTCATCATAGTCGTCATCGTCGTCATCGTCATTATCGTCATCATCATCATCGTCGTCATCATCGTCATCGTCGTCATCATCATCGTTATCGTCGCCACCACCGTGGGAATGTAGAGCTGCCAAAATAATCTAAACCTAGCCTGTTAACAGACTGTCAGGGCAAGTGATAATTTATACTGCGGCAGGAGTAGGAAATCGGAAACGATGTAAAGCTCTTTGTTTAGAGATGTTCCAGTGGGAGGCACACGGGGTCGGAACGTTGCAACAACAATATCAAGACACAAAACAACACCGAAAGGAGTACAAAGCCATAGGAAGGGTAAACACATCACTTTAAATTTATTTACACAATCAAAACGACAACTACTTGTACATTTTGGTTTAAAGCTTTCGTGACTGCAGGGATTAATATTCTTGGTTCTTTCGGTAAAGTCACGTAGAAGGGAAACAATAAAATAATAAAAATATAAAACAATAAAATTCTCACGACGTTTCGACTGCAACACGAGCAATCATCATCAGGTGTGAAAACCACAGCAAGAAAATTGAATACCCACTAGAGGATATTAATATTGTTTGAGGATATTAATATCAATTTAGAATATTCATATTATTATAAGATATTAATTAGACTACCCTTTGTGGTCAGGTCGCGAGCTGAAATGTTTTATAACAGCTCAGTGGGGTCTTAACCTGATGAAGTAAAATAAATAAAAACTAGTTTCTAGTTTAGTTTCATCAGCAGTCGCAGAGGCAGGCAATTGGCTTGAACCAGAGGGGGGCGCCACGGTGGCTAGGAGATGTTAACCAAGTCGCCTGGGTTACAGGAGGTCGTGGGTTCGATCCCAATTCTGACTATGCCTGCTGCTGTATATCTGGAGTCTGTGTCTCTCTCTCTCTCCCTCTGATGGGATGTTAACTCCCTCGCCTGGTTTACAGGAGGTCGTGGGTTCCATCCTGACACTGACCGAGTCTGCTGCTGCTGTATATTTGGAGTCTGGTGGTGTTGGTGGTGGTGGTGTTGGTGGAGGTGTTGGTGGTGTTGGTGGTGGTGTTGGTGGTGGTGGTGTTGGTGGTGGTGTTGGTGTTGGTGGTGGTGTTGGTGGTGATGTTGGTGGTGGTGTTGGTGGTGGTGTTGGTGGTGGTGTTGGTGGTGTTGGTGGTAGTGGTGGTGTTGGTGGTGGTGGTGTTGGTGGTGGTGGTGTTGGTGGTGGTGGTGTTGGTGTTGTTGGTGGTGGTGTTGGTGGTGTTGGTGGTAGTGGTGGTGTTGGTGTTGGTGTTGTTGGTGGTGTTATTGGTGTTGGTGGTGTTGGTGGTGTTGGTGGTGGTGTTGGTGGTGGTGGTGTTGGTGGTGGTGTTGGTGGTGGTGGTGTTGGTGGTGTTGGTGGTAGTGGTGGTGTTGATGTTGGTGGTGTTGGTGGTGGTGTTGGTGGTGTTGGTGGTGGTGTTGGTGGTGTTGGTGGTGGTGTTGGTGGTGTTGGTGTTGGTGATGGTGGTGGTGGTGTTGGTGGTAGTGGTGGTGTTGGTGGTGTTGGTGGTGTTGGTGGTGGTGTTGGTGGTGGTGTTGGTGGTGGTGGTGTTGGTGGTGGTGGTGTTGGTGGTGTTGGTGGTGGTGTTGGTGGTGGTGAGGCACGCGAGGTTCTAACACTTGGCCTGCGTTCGCTAGGCAGCACAGCCAGAAAAGGAGGGGGGAGGGGGTAAGGGGGGGGGGGAGGGGGTAAGGGGGGGAGGGGTGGGGGGAGGGGTGGGGGGAGGGGTGGGGGAGGGGTTAAGGGAGGGGGAGGGGTGGGGGGAGGAGTGAGGGGAGGGGTTAAGGGTGGGGGAGGGATGGGGGGAGGGGGTAGGAGGGGTAGGGAAGGGGGATAGGAGTGGGGTGGAGGGAGTCGAGGAATCGATTATTTCTACGATTCCCGCCCCTAGGAATAAGTTATCATTAAATCGATTCACCCCCTACCACCCCACCACTTGCACACCGAGCATAGAATCGCTACCTCGACGATTCCACCCCCCTTAAATCGATTCACTATTCCGGGATTCACACTCCCACCAGCCAACAATCGATTCACTATGTCGACGAGTCCACACCCTAGGAATCGATCCACAATCACGACGGCTCCGCCCCCTATTAAGCGATTTAATTTCCTCGGCGATTCCTCCTCCTTAGAATCTATTCATGATATCGACGATTTACTCTCCCGCCCGCTGTATCGTTTACGAAGAATCGATTCTTCATCACGCTGTCCCCAATCCTCCAAACACGCACGAATCGATTCCCGTGAGGATTTTTTTTGTGCGATTCTAGCTATGAAGTGCAGGCAGAATCGATTCAGAATCAATATTCCAGGAATCTGAAACTTACGGGAATCGGAATCAGAAATCTTTGTATTTTGAATGACTGCAGGAGCAATCCGATGAGCTGGAAAGCTCTTTGCCGTCTACTCTAAACCACTTTTTATTATTTCGCCAGGTCCAAGGGCCCCCCCTCCCCCCCATCCCCCCCTACGGTGAGCTGCTGCGTAGTAGCTCTTTGTTTCGGACAAAGCCACCTGGGCCATCGCCACAATGGTGGCAAGGTTTAATTTAATTTAATTCAATTTGGTTTAGCCCTGTGAGCCATTCGGCCCTTCGACCGGGTGCAACAGGAAACTGAAACGGAAAAAAAACACCAACGAGAGAGAGAAAAAAAAACATCTTAAAGTGGCTTTGTCAACGAGGGAGGCTGCTGATGCCATCATCACCGTCACCCACGCGGGGCATTTGAACCTCATGGCTGGGACACCCCGTAATTAATTAACTCATTTATTTATTTATTTTTGTGTGGGGGGGGGGCACTACCGTCACACCCCCCACCGCGGTGCACCGGACGAGGACCATTCTGCCGCCATGTCCAAGCGCAGCGAGAACAAACGGGCGGCGGAGCTGAACAAGCGAATGCATTCCTTGCTCGGGTATGGGCAGGCCCATTGGCGCTCGCTGCCGGCGTCCACCTTCGGCGAGTCGCTGGCCGCTCTCGAGGACTTCAGGAGGGCGTTCGGCGGCAATGCCGTCGCGAGCCGGTGGATGGAGCGCATCATCGAGTTTGTCAGCCTTTCCAGCGGCACGTTCCCGGCGGCAGCGGCGTCTTGCCCGACATCATCGTCGTCTTCATCGTCATCATCGTCATCGTCACCGTCATCATCGTCGTCATCGGTGGTGACGGCATCGACGCCGGTGGCTACGCCGTCTGCCGTGACGTCGCTCCCGCCCTCGCAGCTGCCGACCCTCCCCGGCAGCGGCGGTTCGCGGCCCAGCGTCCCCGCGCCCCGTCAGGCTCGCGGACGTCGCGACCGCAAGGAGGCCGCGATGGCCCGAGCCGTCAGCATTCTCGGCGACGACGCCGTCCGCAGCATTCGCGACGAGTGGCGCTCGACGGAGGCGGCCCGGGGCGGATCCGAGTGGCGGCAGTCGGAGAGGATCGTCCTGCAGATGCTTCAGCGGGGCCTGTCGGAGAGCGTGATCCGCGCGGTCATCCCGGTCGGCGGCTCCCGCGTCCACCGCCTGCGGAAGGCCCTCGAGAGCGGCGTGGAAACGTCGCGCGCGAGGCGCCCGCCAAGGGTCCCGCATCACGCGCTCGCCGCCGACGACCTCGAGGCCATCAGGGAGAGCGCCTGCGCGTGGGAGGTCGAGGACGACTTTCCCTGCTCCCACCGTCGGCCTCGGCAGTACTTGGTTGAGCCCAACGTCACCTGGACCGAGCTCTATCGCCGGTACAAGGCCAATTTGGATGCCGTCGAGGGCAGCCGGGTCGTGTCGTATTCGCGCTGGATCCAGTACGTCCACGTGTTCTACCCCGGGCTCCGCTTGGCACGCACCGCGGACGACGCCTGCGACTGCTGCGCCCGCCTCGACGCCCGGCTCGCGCGCGGGGATCTCCCGGCGGACGAGCGCGAGCGCCTGCTGCAGGAGAAGAATTTGCCTCTCGCCGCGGCGGTCGCCCAGCGCCGGACGGTGTCCGCTTTCGTGAGGGAGTACGTCGAGCGGCACGCTCCCGGCCAGGACGTCCCGGCCGCCGTCGTTCCGGACCACTGCGACGACGGCGAGCCCGGCGCCGCCGACTCTGCCCGCGGACCGAGCCGCCCGCCGACCGTTCGGGTTCAGGTTGAGGGCTTTGGCGGGAGCTTCGCCATGCCGCACTGCGGCCACGTGCGGCCGTCCGCCGATCGCTTCGACTCGAGCCTGGCGCTGCGGAATTTCGTGCTGGCGGACGTCACGAGCGGCGTCAACAGCGTGATCTTCTACGACGAGCGTGGCCAAGGGAAGGACGCGGACGCGCTGTGCAGCCTCCGCTTCGTGCACCACATGCGGCTGCTCGGCAGGCGCCCGGGCGCGATGCCCACGACGCTGGTGGCCATTCTGGACAACCGCGTTGGCCAGGACAAGTCTCAAGTGGCGTTCATGTTCTTTGCGCTGCTGTCGGTCTTGTTCTACCGCAAAGTCGTTCTGTTGTACCTCCCGCCGGGCCACTCGCACAACCAGGCCGATAGGGTCGTCGCGTGGTGTCGCAATGCGATGAGGGGCAAGAACTTCTACACGCCGTGGGAAGTCGTCGACGCCGTCAACCTGATCAGCGGCGTCGAGGCGACGTTCTTCGACCATCGCGATGCCCAGCGCCCTTTCTACACGGGCTGGGAGAGTCTCCTGAAGAGGCACTTCAGGCCGATGCCGCCCCGATACGCGTCCAACTACTTCTTCGAGGTCGATGAAGGAGCGCTTCGCATGAGGCACCTGAGCTCGACTCCGGACGACGAGGTCACCTGCGTCCCGCTGGTCGCGCCGGGGAACGTCGACCTGCTTCGGCGATCCGTTCTGCGGGATATTTTTGGCGCCGACGTCGACACGATCGAGCAGGGGACGCTCGAGTCGGTCCGACTGCCGACTGCCCCCGTCGGCGGCCTGTCGGCCGAGCGGCTGGCCTCGCTGTCCAAGAAGTACTTCTCGATTCCGCCCGAGCACTTGCCGTACTACCCGGCCGCCCCGGGCGATGCCGGCCCGCAGATCGACGGCCGTCCGGTGCCCGAAGGAGGCCCCGGTCGCGCGACGAAGCGAAAGCTCGCCGCCGTTGACGCCACGGTGGGGCCGGCCGCTGAGATCGGTCCGGCAGCCAAGGCGAAATGAGAGCAGCTCAACCAAGTCGCTGATAGCATCATCGTCATCGTCATCATCGTCGTCATCATCATCATTGTCATCATCGTCATCGTCGTCGTCATCATCATCATCGTTATCGTCGCCACCACCGTGGGAATGTAAAGCTGCCAAAATAATCTAAACCTAGCCTGTTAACAGGCTGTCAGGGCAAGTGATAATTTGTACTGCGGCAGGAGTAGGAAATCGGAAACGCTGTAAAGCTCTTTGTTTAGACCTCCTTTTGCCAGTACCAAAATAATAGGGGTGGTTTTCCCCTTTTTTCTGGCAACAAAACTGAAACCTTTTAACGAAGGATTCATGTTTACTGCATCAACCACAAAACCTGCAGTCAAAATGCAAACACAAAACGTACTATGATAACATATGATGATGCATTGTCCTTGAAACTGATTGGTCCACACCAAGGGATGGCTTTCTTTTGAGCCTCGACCACCAATTGGTGCTCGACCAGATGACGTCAGAAGGCGTCACACAGCTCAGAGACAATGCCGCTAGCAAAGTAATGAGGGCTCGGGGTGAGCATCTACATCATCATTAGACCTCTAATGATGTAGACCTCTAATGATGATGTAGATGCTCACCCCGAGCCCTCGCTACTTTGCTAGCGGCATTGTCTTTGAGCTGTGTGACGCCTTTTGGCGTCATCTGGTCGAGCACCAATTGGGTCGAGGCTCAAAAGAAAGCCGTCTCTTGGTGTGGACCAATCAGATTCAAGGACAATGCCACCATCATATATTATAATAGTGTGTTTTGTGTTTGCATTTTGACTGCAGGTATTGTGGTTAATGCAGTAAACATGAATCCTTGTAAAAAAAGATTTATGATGTATTAATGATGTAAAGCTCTTTGTTTAGAGATGCTCCAGTAGGAGGCACACGGGGTCGGAACGTTACAAGAACAAACAATATCAGACACGAACAACACCGATAGGAGTACAAAGCAATAGGAGGGGTAAAGACGTCACTTTAAATATATTTACACATTTAAAACAGCTATTTGTAACGATGAAATCGAGGATTCGATTCCGGAATTCTAAACAATGTTTGTCGAAATCGATTCTTTCCATTAGGTTGGATTCAATCGACCGATTCCGACTTTTAGATTATTGCCAAGAAATATCGAAATCGATTCCTCGTTTTGGATTCAATGGAGCGAATCGTATCGCTTCTACTTTATTCTTAACGAAATAAATAAATAATAATATAGGATTATTACTATTAATCAAATAAGATATTAATATAGAATGGTGTAGGATATTAATATCAATATACATCAATATAGGATAATATTATTACAGGATATTAATCTCAATATAGGATATTAATATAGCACATTAATACCCACTAGAATATATTATTATTATAAGATATTAATTAGACTACCCTTTTGTGGTCTTGTCGCGAGCTGAAATGTTTTATAACAGCTCAGCGAGGTCTTAACCTGATGAAGTAAAATAAATAAAAACTAGTTTCTATTCTTAGTTTCATCAGCAGTCGCAGAGGCAGGCAATTGGCTTGAACCAGAGGGGGGCGCCACGGTGGCTAGGAGATGTTAACCACCTCGCCTGGGATACAGGAGGTCGTGGGTTCCATCCCGATTCTGACTATGCCTGCTGCTGCATATCTGGAGTCTGTGTCTCTCTCTCTCTCTGATGGGATGTTAACTCCCTCGCCTGGGCTACAGGAGGTCGTGGGTTCAATCCCAATTCTGACTGCCTGCTGCTGTATATCTGGAGTCTATGTCTCTCTATCTCTCTCCCTCTGATGGGATGTTAACTCCCTCGCCTGGTTTACAGGAGGTCGTGGGTTCCATCCCGACACTGACCGAGTCTGCTGCTGCTGTATATTTGGAGTCTGCGTCTCTCTCTCTCTCCCATCGATGAGATGTTCACTACCTCATCTGATGTGAAGGTCGTGGGTTCCATCCCGACCCTGGCCGTGTCTGCTGCTGCTGTATATTTGGAGTCTGCGTCTCTCTCTCCCATGTGGTGGGCACTGCGTGGATTTTTCTCCGGGTCACCTCCCGTTTGTTTCCCTCCGCATTTAAAATCGAGTCACTAGGCTGCTGCTATACATTTCCACGTGATGATGATGGTGATGATATCAGCCAGTTGGTTGAGCTGCCATCACTTGTGATGGCGAGGTCGCTTCTGATAAAGAGCCACACAGTTGCTCAGTGGGGCCTTGCACCTGGTGCACTTAAAAAGTCGTGAGAATTTTATTGTCTTATTTTGTTTTATTGTTTTGTTCTCATTCTACGTGGTGGTGGTGACTTTACCGAAAGAACCAAGAAGATGAATCCTTGCAGTCACGAAAGCTTTAAATCGAAAAGTCGTTTAGTAGTTTAACACGCAGCAGGCTTTCGCGACCAATATTCATAATAAACGTTTTTGGTCTTCTTTGGTTCTTTCGGTAAAGTCACGTAGAATGAGAATAAAATAATAAATTGATAAAATAAAATAACACAATAATATTCATGTGTTATTTTATTTTATCAATTTATTATTTTATTCTCATTCTACATGACTTTACCGAAAGAACCAAAGAAGATGAATCCTTGCAGTCACGAAAGCTTTAAATCGAAACGTTTTTGGGTTGGATCGCGTTATTTATAAATGTGTTGTAAGCCTCCACCACCCGACACGGCCAATCAGCAAAAAAAAGTGTCACGTTGACAAAAGACAAATTAGTTCACTACTTTAGCCCACCGGTGTGTTGAAGAGTGAATCCACATCATTTAAAATTTTTGAGTACGACGTTTCGCGAGTAATTACAGCCAGCATCATCGGGCAATTCGCCAGAATATCCGATAGCAGTAAATCACATATTATTATGAGTAGTTTTAGTAGTTTAGTTTCATCAGTAGCAGAGTCAGGCAATTTGCTGGAATCAATGCTGAAGTGTCCCAGGTGTTTAAAGGCAAGGACCGGGTTTTCAACATTCAGTATCTCATCAGCAGCAGCAGCAGTCTGGCAATTTTCTTCACCCAATGCTGGTGAACTGCCCGAGTTGTTTAAAGGCAAGGACCGGGTTTTCGACATTCAGTGTCTCATCAGCGGTAGCAGCAGCGCCGGACTTGACTCCACCCAATGCTGGTGAACTGCCCGAGTTTTTTAAAGTCAAGGACCGGGTTTTCGACATTCAGTGTCTCATCAGCGGTAGCAGCAGCGCCGGACTTGACTCCGAGCTAATAGTGCTCTGGTACTCGGCATCGTCCTTGTTACTGGTCGCCTTTTGTTCACCAGTAACAAGAACGTGTCGTGGGCCAATCGGTTGCAAAGACAAATGCGTACGTTGTTATGATCAGAGCCACGTTTGTTTGGGATGTTGTGCCACAAGTATCATGTCTTTGGTTAGTGCAGTACTTGCTGCCTTGAATCTGTGCGTGTCTATTTGGTCTATTTCTGTATGCATCCGCGTGTATTTATGTATGTTTTGTGATGAGCGGTAGTGCAGCGGTTAGCAGTGTCCCGCTACAAACCCGGCGATTATATGAGTCGGTCCTGGGCCTCCCCTAGGTCGACTCAGCATCAAAATAGTACCTGATGCGATGTGTAAACATCACCACTGGGGGAGACAAAGGCGGCCGGGCGTGTTGTTGGCCACCCACCCCATCGTGTGCCATGCCGGCCTTCATAGGTGCTCGCTAACGGCACTTGCCCCTGCAAGTCTTTTCATGCTACACGGGGAAACTTTTGTCCTTGTTATTTGGCACTTGAACATCTTAATGCATCTCGTGTGTTTCATTGCGAGAAAGGGTAATACAGGTTTAACACGTAGCAGACTTTCGCGACGAATATCATCCATAATAGTTTTTTTGGGGGGGGGTTAGATCACGTAAATATATCGCAACTCAGATTGTAAATGTTGTGGCTTGGCTCTCCAACACACAACCGGTGTTGCTGTGCTAGTATACTACACTATACACTACTATACACTATACACTACTACACTATACACTACTATACACTATACACTACTATACACTATACACTACTATACACTATACACTACACTATACACTTCTATACACTACTATACACTACTACACACTTTACACTACTACACTATACACTACACTTATACACTACACTATACACTACTATACACTACACTATACACTACTATACACTACACTATACACTACTATACACTACACTATACACTACATTATACACTACTATACACTACACTATACACTACACTATACACTGGTGCTGTACTAGTGACGAATTTGGCCACGTTCTGTTCACGTGACAACCCTTGCTAGTTGGCTGTGTCGGGTGGTGGCGGGTTTGAACGACACAACATTTATATACTCACACGATGTAACCCCCGAGAAACATCTCTTTGAAGGGTAATGAAGCCTCCCCTTATTTAAACGTGAAGTACCTTCTTGGCCCAGTCAGACTGCCTTCCGACATGCTCTGTTGCTCAACCTTCCATGAATTTTTCGCGATTCTCAAGCATCCTCGATCCGTTTGATTTACTTCATCTTTACGGAACGCGAAAAAGGCGTAAGAAACTTTTTTTTTAAACACCGAACATTGTACCCGATACACGATTTGCTAGTTGATTCGATGTGCTCTTTGTAGTCACCGTCTTAAACCGAAATAATAACAGCTTCATGTCGGACCCTTGTTCAGGAACGTAACCCCCGCATCGCGTGGTCGTTTCTCTGGGAGAATGGGTCTCGATTTGCGTCGTTTCGACACTGCATCGCCTTTTTACACGCTTTCTTTAAACTCACTCTGTTGTTTTCATTGTCGTCGTTGTTGTCGTTGTCATTGTTGTATCCTCAAATGTTGTAACTCAATTATTAACCCACTTCCCAATGCGGTATCCACTGCAAAGTTGGTTTGCTTATGTCATACTGATGACAATACTAGATTCCATCATAAAAAAATGAAAAATAGATATTTTTAAAAATTATTTTTTAAATTTCGATTTAAAGCTTTTCGTGACTGCAAGGATTTCATCTTCTTTGGTTCTTTCGGTAAAGTCGCCACCACCACGTAGAGTGAGAATAAAATAATAAATTGATAAAATAAAATAACACAATAAAATTCTCACGACGTTTCGGCCACAACACAAGCGGCCTTCTTCTTTTACCTGAAGAAGGCCGCTTGTGTTGTGGCCGAAACGTCGTGAGAATTTTATTGTGTTATTTTATTTCATTATTTTTTTAATGTTATGTTTCGGCTTGGGTCTACTTGTCCACTGCTCAACTGACGTTGGCTGTCATTGGCCACGGGGGTCCCCTCACGTTGTGGCAAAGCTTCGGGGGCCGCTTCCTGGATCCGTGGTGGAGTTCTGCCATTACTAGTACGGTACATTTAATTAAAAAGCGTGTTTAAAAAAAATGTTTTTTTTTTTAAAAAAAATATTTACTTTTTTGGTGGTACGTTACCACGTGACGCAGGACCGGGGACCGCGTGTCCGGGAGCAGTCCCCCACTTACGAACGCGTCCCCTGAGACCCCCCACGGCCCTGCTGCTAAGTCGAGCGGTTCGTAAGTTGGAACACAATGAATGCGTGCCGCGTTTAGATGCGCGCACGGTCAGCGTTAGAAAATGTGCGTACGTACGTACGTGCATAATGTTCATACATGATGCCTTCAATAAAGTTGTCAGTTTTTGTGCCAGTTAAAAGGGTAAAAACCTATTCCTATAATATTCATCATAAAGGTGTTTTTTTTTTGGGTTAGATCGCGTTTATTTATAAATGTGTCGTAACCCTCCACCACCCGACACGGCCAATCAGCAAAAAAAAAAAAGTGTCACGTTGACAAAAATAGTTCACTACTTTAGCCCCTCGCCGGTGTGTTGTTGAAGAGTGAATCCACAACATTTACAGTTTGAGTTGTACTGTGACGTTTCGCTGGTAAATACATCCAGCATCATCATCGGGCAATTCACCAGAATGGTAAAGCCCTCTCCACTTGCTCCCGGTCTTGAAATAGAACAGCAGCAGGGTGACGTCATCACTTAACTCATATCAGGTGCAGTGATTAGAGGCGGAGGGGGGGGGAGGTATTGTAATTATAAAATCGATTTAGTAATCAGTACGTTGAACTTCTGTCGAACCGTGCGTAGCCAACCCGTCGCTGATCGGAGGTGCGATGGGTGAAGGACAGCAAACTAAACAACAACAACAAGGAGCAGCTGTAAAGGAATGAGATCGTCAACGTAGGTGATTTAAAAGTGCACCATAGCTCCCGGCGGGGGGGGGGGGGGGGGGGTGGCGGGCTCCCTAACATCGGAAGGGAAGAGCGTTCCAGACGGCCGCGGAAGCACCACGCGTCTGAACGCGACGCGCCGGCCAGAATGTTTGTCGACCGGAGTTCGAGCGACGATGGTTTAACGCTACCTTGACGAGATCATCGGTGGGAGTAGTCGCGGTTAATTTGGGGGTGGCGAGCGACATTTGTGTGTGTGTGTGTGATGTGTAATGAGCGCGACCCCGATAGCAAATCTGCTGCTGCTGCTGCTGGTTTTTTGATTGTCTGGGGAGCAGGAGGCAATGCAGCTCGCGGTTCGGAATCTTGCGGTAACCTCGCCATGACCACGTGCCAAACGATTTTGCGCACAACTTGCAGGTTGGAAATGCGTTGGGGGGGGGTTTCCTTCTCTTCTTCTCTCTCCTTCCCAGACGTCCCGGTGGAGCGGTGAGTTGCAAATACACGGGCGGCGATGGTTTAAACCTTAAAAACGCTGCCTTGAAGTGAATGCATTTGGCGGAGTAGTTCGTGGTTCGTTTGGTGGCAAGCGACTTTGGGCTGTGGGGTGTCCCTCAAAGTCCATATCCTTGAAGCAGAAGGGGAATGCGGCTTTGGTGAGCGACGGACGGATCACGGATGGGGTCTTGCCATTGTTAAGCGCGCGACTAAGAAAAATACGTGTTGTACATTTGCATGTAACACCGTGATAAATCAATAAATCAATCAATCGATAAATAAATTTAACAACAAAAAAAAACACCGCCGCGTGGATGAGCGGAGTTTCTCCTCCTTGACGACATCGGCGGCTGAGGCATCGTGGCTCATTTGCGGCAAGCCACTTTGAGTTTGTGCGTGTGTGTGTGTGCTAGTAGCACAATGGGTTGATGAGATGAAGCATCAGCGGTGTGGTGTAGCCGTTAGCGCCGCGCTGCGCCACGAACCTGGGGGCCCTCGAGTTGGATTCCCGCTCACGTCCACCAACACCACCGGTGGCGATCATCTGAACCGGTCATGGGCATCTCCTAGGTCGACTCAGCCTCAAATGAGTACCTGGTGGTGCGGTGTGTAGTAAAACGTCGCCACTGGGGGGAGACAAAGGCGGCCGGGCGTGGCGCTGGCCAGCTGTACCGGGACTTCACAGGTGCTGCTCGCCAATAGCACTTTGCCCCTACAGTCTGTTACAAGGCTACACGGGGGAGCTTTGTCTTTGTATTTTTTTGTTAACGCGATGGGTTGTTGAGAAGAACCATCAGCGGTACTGTAGCGGTAAGCGCCACGCTGCGCTACGAACCCCTTGACCCGAGTTCGATTTCAGCTCACGGCCTAACAACCAGTGACGATTACACTATGTAACACAATTTTTTGTTCCGAGGTAGTAAGTGTTAATTTCGCAATCGCCTACGTCTAAAAAGTATAGAAAATGGCCATTATTCCCCACAAACTTTGATTTAATTGACCAGAACGGTGAGATTTTGAAATTTACATATTTGCAATGAGCAAACGGGCGAATTTGTGTCTTTTAGTTCACAAAGTCAGAAAAAAAAACATACGAATCAAAATCGACATGTATTTATAATAAAGTAATACAAAAATGACTACAAAAGATTTTGAAGTGAGTAGTTTTTCGAGATTTACGATTATGCTGTAAATCACTTTCACGAATCAGCCCCAAAATGTAGTCTCCCATCGTGTTCTCGTTATTCTGTTCAAAGTGCAGTATATCCTGGTGGAAGCACTCGTCTTGCTCCTCCGAGTACGCTCCCATGTTCTCCTTGAATTTATCAAGATGAGCATCAAGGATACGGACTTTGAGGGACAGCCCCACATCCCATTGTGCCGAAGTTTTTCACCAGAGTCTCAACCAGCTCCAAATAAATTTTGATTTAAAGCTTTCGTGACTGCAGTAATTCATATTCTTAGCTCTTTCGGTAAAGTCACCACGTTGAAGGGAAACAATAAAATAATAAAATATATATAAATAGTTGTCGACCTTGTGATTGCCCAGGAAGCCACGAACCACTGCGACAAAGCCGTCCCAAGCCGCTCTCTCCTGACTAGTGAGCTTCTTGGGGAATTCATTGCACTCCAGGATCTTCTTCATCTGTTGTCCGACGAAGACACCGGCTTTGACCTCTGTCTCAGACAGCTTAGGGGAGAAGTCTTGAAGGCTACTTGAAGGCTGCCGACTCCGTCTCTACAGCTCTGACAAATTGTTTCACGAGGCCCAATTCGATGGGCAGTGGTGGCATCAGCACCTTCCGTGGGTCCACCAGTGGCTCCCACTTGACGTTGTTCCTCCCCACAGAGAACTCGGTCAGCTGTGGCCAGTCCTGCCTGTGGTAGTGCCCCTCGGTGTCCCTGCTGTCCCAAAGGCAAAGGTAGCAGGGAGATTTCGATTTGAAGCTTTCGTGACTGCAGTGATTCATCTTCTTTGGTTCTTTCGGTAAAGTCACCACGTAGAATGAGAATAAAATAATAAATTGATAAAGTTGAGGGCGCTTTGTTTCCTCTCACACAGCTTAAAGGTCGTGATCTGAACGTGGCTTTTTTCACTCCAGCGCTGTCCTACCAGACAGTCTCGTCCCTTCACCTGATGAAGGCCGCTTGTGTTGTGGCCGAAACGTCGTGAGAATATTATTGTGTTATTTTATTTTATCAATTTATTATTTTATTCTCATTCTACGTGGTGACTTTACCGAAAGAACCAAAGAAGATAGCAGGGAGACTTGGTAAAAACCCGCCTTGGAGCCCCATCAGGAATGCCACCATTTTGAAGTCTCCGATTACCTCCCAGCCGTACTCAGCATACTTCAAGGCGTCCAGCAAGGTCTTGATGCTGTTGTAATCCTCTTTGAGGTGCACCGAGTGAGCCAGGGGAAGAGACGGGTACTTGTTACCATTATGGAGCAGCACGGCTTTGAAGCTCCTGGATGAGCTGTCATAGAAGAGGCGCCACTCATTTTGGTTACAGGCGATACCGATTGCCTCGAACAACAGACTGGTCACATTGTGGCAAAAGCAGAGCCCATCTTGACGGGTGTTGAAGCTGCAAAAAGGGCAATTGACACTTCCTCTGATCTGCGACTTTCACACGTTTATCCAACAAGTTCCACTCCTTGAGCCTAGACGTCAAAAAGCTCGGCATTGCATTTGGTGAGACCAAGATCTCTGATCAAGTCGTTGAGGTCTCTTATGCTTGGGGTAGTATGGATTTCTCTCCTCAGCTCCACCTGTGAAATTGTTACCTGGATCTACAGCACGTCTTCCCCGCTCTCTGACTTGCCGCTCTCTTCTAAAGACGGCTGCCCTCTCTCTCTCTCCGGAGGAGGAGTGGGGAACGGGGAGCTCATGGCAGTGTGGCACCGTGGCGATGGATGAAGGAAGGTCCGGATACGCGATAGCAGGTGCATTCTTGCCAGTCCGACGTTTGGAAGGGGTCCACCATGCAGAAGTAGCAGTTGCTTGAGTGGTCAGTGGGTTCCCGACAAATTCTTGGGATAGCGAACTTCATGGCTCTCTTTTCCCCTCTGTACCATTCTACAAAATGACATTTATTTCACCCATGACTCAATGTGTAAGAGATTCTCGCAACATTTTTCATATGTGATATTTTTTTTTATTGTTAAATATTTATAACAATTTTTTTGTTACAATTTTAAAAATGTGAACAAATTTTATGACTTAAAATTCCGAGCAACAATTTGTCCATCTTGCCTTCCAGAGTTATTTTTTTTGCATTGCTCACAGGTGAAATGAGGTGCCCAGGGTTTGTCCTGAACCCCGACAGGCATGCCGACATTCTGACTTGTAGGCCTCACACATCTCGGCAGATGCTTCCACAGAGTACTTGTTCCGCTCTTGTCTTGATAAATTGGCCGCAGACAAAGCAACATGCGTGTGCCGGATGCTTGCAGCCTCTTGATGCCATCTCAGAAAAATGCAGATACGTATCCACTGAGGCGGCTGGAACTAAACTGAACTGGTGGGCTTGAGGCCCCTGTATTTTGACTACTATTTATATTACTGGAAAGTTCTAGAATGTTCTAGAAGTGACTTCGAGTTTACTCAGCACTGAATCTATCTGGAATGTTCTGGTAAATAGGCAAATTTCTAAATATCACTGTCCTGGTCACAAAAGCAAAGTCTGTGTACTTTTGAGGCATAAGCAATTAGGAAATAACTCTTACTACCCAGGAACAAACATTGTCTGTTACACAGTGTTATCTGACTCAGACATGGGCTTCCCCTAGATCGACTCAGCCTCAAATGAGCAACTGGTGTGCGGTGTGTAGTAAACATCGCCACTGAGGAGACAAAGTCGGCCGGGCCTGGTGCTGGTCACCCACCCCCACGTGTACCGTGCAGGCCTTTATAGGTGCTCGCTAAACAGCACTTGCCCTTACAGTCTGTTAAGGCTATACGGGGGATCTTTGTCTTGTTTTTTTTAGTGCGATGGGTTGTTTAGAAGAGCCATCACCCGAAAGGTTGTCTCTCGTCTTCCATGATGTATCGCAACGGGTGATGCGGAGGCTTCACGAACTCACTCACACACAGACACTCACACACAGACACTCACACACAGACACTCACACACAACAACAACAACAACCGCCATTCGCCACTAAGTGGCGGTGACGTCACCACGACGCTTGTGCCAGGCTATGTGCACCCTGAGGCCACGTGAAGTGTCGAACGCCCGCTGGCAGGAGGTCACGGGGCAGACCCAGGTGCCACGGGTCGACTGACTGAGATGACTGGCTGATGCACCACCTGTGCCCCCTACTGTGCCAACCTGCTGTGCTTTAGCCACCCGGCGCTCCGCTCGCTGTTGTGAGCGTCGCTCCTCCGCCCTCCGTTGTTGTTGGAGGGCGACTGCCTCCAACTGCCCAGTAGCATCCTTCACGAGCCTCCTCCACAGAGGCCGATCTTGACACCGCTGGTACCAGTCATCGGCAAGTCCACTCAGCTCCACGTCCTCCTGTACCACATCACTCCATCTCTTCTCTAGCCCGTGCCGCGCCCGCTTAGCCCCCTCAATCCGGCCAAACAAAAGCTGTTTCGGCATGCGGTGGCTGGGCATGCGGGCTACATGACCCAGCCATCGCAGCCTTGCCTGCCGGAGGAGCTCACCGATGGGACCCTGCCCAGATCTTTCAAGGATTTGTGAGCTCCTCACACAATCCAGTCTGGTTAAACCCAGGATGGATCGTAGGCAGGCCAGCCTAAATGTTTCTAACCGGCGAAGATGTTCCATTAGGGGGGTCCACGTTTCGCAAGCGTAGAGAAGGGAGGGAATGACCGTGGCCGAGAAGACCTGAAGCTTAGTGCGGAGCGACAGACCAGGTAGCTTCCACACAGCGTTACGCAACCGATGAAAAGATATTGCCGCTCGACTGATTCGGAGTGAGACCTCTGCTGTTAAACTGGAGCCAGTCATAAGCACACTGCCCAGGTATGGGAAACTCTCCACTCTCTCCACAACTGCCCCATCACCGATTGGGAGTTGTGGGGGTGGAGTGTCCGATGGTACAAAATACCCAGGCAGGTGCTTAGTTTTGGTGGGGCTGATGGTAAGGCCCCACCTCTTAGTGGCACGCTCCAGTCTCAGCAGCAGCGTCTCCAACTCCTCCTCTGACTGAGCAGCTATTACCAAGTCATCAGCATACATAACGTGGTTGAGCAATAGGGAGCCATCCCTTGACCGCACCCGGGCATCGATTAGCCTCCCATTATATCTGTACCATATGGAGATTCCCCCGGTACAGCTATTGAAGGCTTCACGAACTACGTGGTCAAAATAGATGTTAAATAATGTGGGAGCCAGAGGACATCCCTGTCGCACCCCAAGGTGTACAGGGAATGGCTCTGACTCCCGGCCACGTAGTTTTACCCGGGCCCGCTCACCATCATGAAGGTCCTTAATGATCGTGAGCAGAGGGTCAGGTACTCCAAAAGCACGAAGAACGACCCAGAGCCCAGGCCTACTGATGGTATCATAGGCCTTGACCAGGTCAATAAAGCAGAGATGTAGGTCTTGTTGGAATTCCCTACACCTCTGCTGTAGCAGACGGACAGAAAATATGGCATCTGTGCAGGACCGCCCTTTCCTGAAACCGCATTGGGGCTCCGCAAGCCTCTCCTCAGCGTGCCTGGCAAGGCGATGCTGAATAATCCTTGCCAGGACCTTTCCCGGCACACTGAGGAGTGAGATGCCCCTGTAGTTGTTACAGTCTGTGCGGTCCCCCTTCTTAAAAAGGGGGACCACCAGGGCATCCTTCCAATCCTGCGGAACCCGTCCAGTGGTCCAGACTGTTGTTATGATGTCATATAGGGCAGTCTGTGCACAAACGCCACCCTCCCTCAGCATTTCGCTTGGGAGATCATCTCTGCCCGCTGCCTTTCCTGGTCTCAGACTCCGGATCGCCTTCAATACTTCCTCAGCAGATGGCACCTCAGCCAGCCACTCACAGGGGGTGACTTCATCCAATATTTGAGGCACCGCAGCCTCAGCAGGGTCATCCTCACTTTGTGCCACGATGTTTTCCTGGCTGAGGGATTTTCCCTCCCCCAGGACCTCACAGAAATGCTCAGCAAATCTGCGAACCTGTTCCTGGGGGTCGGAAATTGGATCACCGTTTTTTCCCCTAATGATGGTAATAGGTGTGGCGCTGCAGGTTACTTTTTTGATGGAGTTAAATAGAGATTTGTGATCACGGGCCACTGAGGCAGACTCCATCTCCTCAGCAACCCGCGACCACCACCCATCCTTGCAGCGCCTCACGGCTCTCCGAACCTCCGAGCGAAGGCTGCGGTAAGCCTCCTCATTCTCTGACGTGGGACTCTGTAGCCGATGACAGTGGGCCTGTCGCTTTTTCTCAACCATCGTGAACAACTCCTCTGTCATCCAGGGTGTCTGGGGAGGTCTGGACCGCGTACCCAAAGCAGCCATTGCAGCTGCATGAGTCACAGTCCTAAACCTCGCCCATTTACCCTCGACATCACTCACACACAGACACTCACACACAGACACTCACACACAGACACTCACACACACACAGACACTCACACACAGACAATCACACACAGACACTCACACACAGACACTCACACACACACAGACAATCACACACAGACACTCACACACAGACACTCACACAGACTCACACACAAACACTCACACACAGACACTCACACACACACAGACACTCACACACAGACACTCACACACACACAGACACTCACACACACAGACACTCACACACACACAGACTCACACACAGACTCACACACAGACACTCACACAAAGACACTCACACACAGACACTCACACAGACAGACACTCGCACACAGACACTCACACACAGACACTCACACACACACAGACAGACACTCACCCCCTACCCCCCTCAACCATACAAGACAAAGATCAAAGATCCCCCATATAGCCTTAACAGACTGTAGGGGCAAGTGCTGTTAGCGAGCACCTATGAAGGCTGGAACGGTACACGAGGGGGTGGGTGGCCAGCACCACGCCCGACCGCCTTTGTCTCCCTAGTGGCGATGTTAACACACCGCACCAGGTAACTCATTTGAGGCTGAGTCGACATAGGGGAAGCCCAGGCCCGGTTCTAAAATCGTCACTGGTGGTGTTGGTGGCCGTGAGCGGGTCATCGAACTTGGGTTGCCGGGTTCGTAGCACAGCGTAGCTCTAACCGATGCGCCACCACTCATTAATTCACCACCACCACCATCATCACCATCACCACCATCACCATCACCACCATCATCATCACCACCATCATCATTATCACCATCATCATTATCACCATCATCATCACCACCGCCACCACCGCCACCATCATCATCATCACCTCCACCATCACCACCATCATCATCGTCCCCTGCCGTGATCAATCCACTGCTGGATGAATTGGCCGCCAGGTGGATTTATCTAAACCCCTCCGCTTCTGTATCTCTCATCATCGTAGTCGTCGTGATCATCGTCATCATCATCGTCATCATCATCGTTGTCATTATCGTCGTCATCGTGATCATCGTCATCATCATCGTCATCATCGTCATCATCATCGTCATCATCATCGTTGTCATCATCGTCGTCGTCATCATCGTTGTCGTCATCATTGTCGTCGTCGTCATCGTCGTCATCATCGTCATCGTCATCATCATCGATGTCATCATCGTCGTCATCGTCATCATTGTCGTCATCATCGTCGTCATCATCATCGTCGTCATCATCGTCGTCATCATCATCGTCGTCATCATCATCGTCTTCATCATCGTTGTCATCATCATCATCGTCGTCATCGTCATCATTGTCGTCATCATCGTCGTTGTTATCATCATCGTCATCATCGTCATCATCATCATTATGGTCATCATCATCGTTGTCATCATCATCATCGTCGTCATCGTCATCATCGTCGTCATCATCGTCGTCATCATCATCGTCGTCATCATCGTCATCATCATCGTTGTCATCATCATTATCGTCGTCGTCGACATCATCGTCATCATCGTCATCATCATCATCATCGTCGTCGACATCATCATCATCATCGTCATGGCACGTCATCGTGACCACGCCTGGCGTGCGCGAGCGCCCTAAGTCGTGATCCTTCAACCCCCCACACCTCGGTGCCGTTTTCGGTCCGCAGCGGACGCAATGGCGGTGATACACGCGCAGGGTCCGCCAAGGTGGCTAGGAGATGTTGACTACCTCGCCTGGTATACAGGAGGTCGTGGGTTCAATCCCCAACCCTGACCATGCCTGCAGCTGCTGCTGTAGATTTGGAGTCTCCGTCTCTCTCTCTCTCTCTCATCATCATCACGGTGGCTAGGAGATGTTGACTACCTCGCCTTGTGTACAGGAGGTCGTGGGTTCAATCCCCAACCCTGACCATGCCTGCTGCTGCTGCTGTAGATTTAGAGTCTGCGTCTCTCTCTCTCATCATCATTACGGTGGCTAGGAGATGTTGACTACCTCGCCTGGTATACAGGAGGTCGTGGGTTTAATCCCGACCCTAACGATACCAGCTGCTGCTGCATATTTGGAGTCTACGTCTCTCTTTCATCATCATCATCACGGTGGCTAGGAGATGTTAACTACCTCGCCTGGTATACAGGCGGTCGTGGGTTCAATCCCCAACCCTGACCATGGCTGCTGCTGCTGCTGTAGATTTGGAGTCTGCGTCTCTCTCTCTCTCTCTCATCATCATCACGGTGGCTAGGAGATGTTAACTACCTCGCCTGGTCTACCGGAGGTCGTGGATTCGATCCTGCTGCTGCTGTTTATTTGGAGTCTGCGTCTCTCTCTCTCTCATCATCATCACGGTGGCTAGGAGATGTTGACTACCTCGCCTGGTATGCAGGAGGTCGTGGGTTCAATCCCCAACCCTGACCATGGCTGCAGCTGCTGCTGTAGATTTGGAGTCAGCGTCTCTCTCTCATCATCATCACGGTGGCTAGGAGATGTTGACTACCTCGCCTGGTCTACCGGAGGTCGTGGATTCGATCCTGCTGCTGCTGTATATTTGGAGTCTGCGTCTCTCTCTCTCTCATCATCATCACGGTGGCTAGGAGATGTTGACTACCTCGCCTGGTATGCAGGAGGTCGTGGGTTCAATCCCCAACCCTGACCATGGCTGCTGCTGCTGCTGCTGTAGATTTGGAGGAGACATACACCGAGAGAACTACTGCAGCAAGAGGCTCTATAGGTTTAGTTTCAATTCATGTTTGCCACCAAAGTCACAGCTCCGCTCATGTGGAAAGGAACCAAACCGAGTTTTGTTTTGACCTAATGACCTCACAGTGACAATCAGGGCACGAGTGGTTGTTGCCGAATTGAACGAGGATTTCAGTCGACCTATTGCTTGCACTGCTATAGCAGAATCACACTCGGACGTGTATCGACCGCTTCTCTGCACGTTGGGGTCTCACTCAACCAATTTTCTGTCGTGTGTCTGTAAACAACAACTCCCATTGCTCGCTTACACCCACCCCATTCCCTCCCTACTCCCTCCCATCCTCGCTTCCCCTCCTACTCCCGTTCCTCCTTTTAATTCCGATCAGTCTCAGGTTATAGGAATAGGTTTTTACCCTTTTAACTGGCACAAAAACTGACACCTTTATTCAAGGCATCGTGTTTGCAATAACCACAACACAAGCAGTCAAAATGCAAACAAAAAAGACAACTCTGATAATAATATTAGTATGCACTGTCCTTGAATTTGATTGGTCCACACCCGAGACGGCTTTTCTTAGAGCCCCTTTAGTCTCTCCACTGGTGTTGGACCAGAAGACGCCAAAAGGCGTACAACTCAAAAACAGCGCACTATCAGAGTATTGAGGGCTAGGGGTGAGCATTAACATTATGAGACCTCCTTTGACAGTAACAAGATATAGGAATAGGTTTTTACCCTTTTAACTGGCACAAAAACTGACACCTTTATTCAAGGCATCGTGTTTGCAATGACCACAACACAAGCAGTCAAAATGCAAACAAAAGAGACAACTCTGATAATAATATTATTGGCACTGTCCTTGAATTTGATTGGTCCACACCCGAGACAGCTTTTCTTAGAGCCCCTTTAGTCTCTCCACTGGTGTTGGACCAGAAGACGCCAAAAGGCGTACAACTCAAAAACAGCAGCGCACTATCAGAGTTATTGAGGGCTAGGGGTGAGCATTTACATTATGAGACCTCCTTTGCCAGTAACAAGATATAGGAATAGGTTTTTACCCTTTTAACTGGCACAAAAACTGACACCTTTATTCAAGGCATCATGTTTGCAATGACCACAACACAAGCAGTCAAAATGCAAACAAAAAAGACAACTCTGATAATAATATTAGTATGCACTGTCCTTGAATTTGATTGGTCCACACCCGAGACGGCTTTTCTTAGAGCCCTTTAGTCTCTCCACTGGTGTTGGACCAGAAGACGCCAAAAGGCGTACAACTCAAACACATCGTTCTTCACCATCGTGAGCACCCTTCAGTCACCATTTCGCCTCTTGCTTTTTTTGCTTCGTTTTGCTCGCGAGTGCCCATAGCCTCAGGACGTGAGTTGCGCCGAATGGAATCGATGTGCCCCGTAATCAAAGCAAGTGTGCGGTGTGTACACATGTAAAGAACGAGCCTCTCCCGGGAGGAGGAGGCCCGGGCGCAGTCTACCACAACAAACTCTCCACCGCCACCTTCCTCGCCCCGCAGACCTCCAGCTTCGGCGTAGCCAGGGCCGGATGAAGCTAGTGTGGTGGGGGCCTGTAGCATGATGTTATAAAAACTCATTGATGGCCCCGCGTCCGAGCGAATGTTTTTGAAGCAACACTGCCTGGGGTGGTGGAGCCGCCACACGTCCAACAGACCAGAGGCGTCCAGAAGGTCGCGTAGCTCCTCCAAGAGCTCAGTTTTGCAGCGCTTCTTCCATGTGTGGTCTATTGGCATCCAGCATGCAGTTACAGTCACCTGCCATGACCACGCAACTCATCGCCCAGGACACGCCACCGATCTTGTTCCGTAGAAGCTGTAGTGGTTGGTGAATGGGGGGGGGGGGGGGGGGAGGGGGGGGTGTTGCTGATCTGCACCCTGACATCAGGGACCCTCCCCATGACCACGTCCACCTGGCTGTCGATGTCGGATGTGAAATTTGGCGAGAGCACAGCTGCTACTCCCCAGGAGGTGCTGCTGAAGCGGCTGACAGAGTGCCCTCTGCACTCGCTACTCCAGGCACCCTCGGAGTCCGTGGCGAGGTGGGTCTCCTGCACAAATAATACGGAGACCACGCGCTGCCTAGCAAGGGTCTGCCACGGAATACCCTTCCCATCGCCCCTCTGCGTCCCATTAATATTCAGGCGGGCAACGCGCGTCATTGCGGGTGAATGGCCCACCCATTTCAATCAGTTAATTTGCTGAGGAAATGCATCACTTTTGGAACTCTCTAAATCTCGCGACTCCTTCCCATCCTGGTTGGAGCCCCGTGAGGGATGGTGCCTGCGGCAGAGGTCTCGGTGTAATCTCCGTCTCGCCATCTCGTCGAGAGCCTCTATGACCGTATTTGGCTTTCCGTGGTGTTTGTTAAATTAAAAAAATCCTCGGATCTTCCTGACAGAAGATGGGTTCCCGCATTTAGACCTGGCCGGTGTAACTGCCTCCGACACCGAGGTCATCGCGTGAGTCGCCCCTTCTGGCTTCCGGGCCCTGCATGCGAGAACCCAGGAGTCGAAGTCCATAGCCGGCTCCGTGTGCTACACCCGCTGGGTCAGTGGCTGGCGCGTTGGCCACCGCTCGCTTCCTCAGCATCAGCAGCAGCAGCGGCAGCAACATCAGCGGGCCAGGGCTCTCTGTGAGGTCTGGCAGAGGGAGGGCCGGCACCGATCCTCCCCTCCTCAGCCACCTCGACGGCCCCAGTAGTGACGTTGCCCCCACATCTTGAGAGCAGGAAGCGGCCTCTGCAGAGGCGGTGTCAGCAACCTGCATCCCTCCTGTCACTCGGTGCAGCGGGTGCTCAAGATACATCGGGGCAGGGAGTATCAACCTCTACGGTGCCACATCTCGTATCCCCAAAGCTCTCCAGAGGTTCTAGATTTGAAGCTTTCGTGACTGCTAGGATCCACACTCTTTGGTTCGATTGGGTAAAGTCACCACGTAGTAGGTGAAAATAAAATTTTAAAAAATCATGACGTTTCGGCCAAAACACAAGCGGCCTTCATCAGGTGAAGGGACGAGACTGTCTGGAGGACAGCGCTTCACCTGATGAAGGCCGCTTGTGTTGTGGCCGAAACGTCGTGCTTTTTTGTTATTTTATTTTCACCTACGTGACCTCTCCCAGAGGCGTTGTCTCCTGCCTCTATCCTCTTCCGCCCCATCCGCGCTGGTGGAAGTATCTGCAGCGGTGGGGCAGGTCCTGCACACCGCTGAGGCAGTCCAGCTCTGCCTGTCCTGGCGTCGGTGGCTCCATGTCCGGGAGATCCCCAAGATAACCCCCCACCCCCCACCAGCCCCCTCTTCCGATCCGGAGGCCCGAGAGATGGAGGTATCCCCACACTTCCTCTTCGGGCATCCGGACGTTGCAGTAGTGGTCCGTGGGAACGTCTGCAAGGAGAGTGATTTTTTTTCTTCTTTTTTTTTCTGGGATCTGGAACGTCACCCCGGTGCAGTTGTAGCTGCAGGACTCCGCTCCGCCTGCCGACTGCAACTGCCTCTCTCCGGCCAGACGGTGCTTGGACTTGACGCGGGAGGCTCATTGGGGCGACTGCCTCCTGGAGGAGTGCCCCTCGCCCTTGCAGAGGTGGCACCGCAGGAGGCGGAAAAAAATATCTCTACGTGGGACGTCCGCTCGTTGCTTCGGCATGAACGCGCCCTCCTTGGGGGTTGCCATCACGCTGAGATGCCCCTCCGACGGAGCGCCACGTCGCGCTTCTGGGCCGGGCCCCCTGCAGCCCGGCGACACGGACGCGAGAGGGACTAGACGTAGGCCTCGGTGGAGACGTCAGCCGAGGCCTGGCAGTAGCGAAATCACACCATGAAAACCGCGCACGCGCACACACGCACACACACGCACACACAGCGCCTGCAGCGAGAGACAGTGCAGCAGAGGGCAAGGTGGGACAGGTTCCGGCCATTGTCACCACGCTCTGCTCTTGACAAAGCAGAAAAAAAAAATAACACGCGCAAAATATGACCAAATGAACGCAAAAGACAGCACCGCAAATAACGAAAGAGGACATCGAGGGAAGCCCCTTCACTCTATATATAAAAAAAAATGTGAAACGCTAAAAAGAACGAGAAAAAAACACTGGGAAATCTGAAGTTTTCACGCTTTTGTAGGAGCTCCGAAAAAACGTGACCACCCTCCTGTTCCTCCTCCTCATCCTGCTCCTCCTCATCCTGCTCCTCCTCCTGCTCCTCCTCATCCTGCTCTTCCTCATCCTGCTCCTCATCCTGTTCCTCCTCCTCATCCTGCTCCTCCTCCTCATCCTGCTCCTCCTCCTCATCCTGCTCCTCCTCCTCATCCTGCTCCTCCTCCTCATCCTGCTCCTCATCCTGCTCCTCCTCATCCTGCTCCTCCTCCTCATCCTGCTCCTCCTCATCCTGCTTCTCCTCCTCATCCTGCTCCTCCTCATCCTACTCCTCCTCCTCATCCTGCTCCTCCTCATCCTGCTCCTCATCCTGCTCCTCCTCCTCATCATGCTCCTCCTCCTCATCCTGCTCCTCCTCATCCTGCTCCTCCTCCTCATCCTGCTCCTCCTCATCCTGCTCCTCCTCCTCCTGCTCCTCCTCCTGCTCCTCCTCATCCTGCTCCTCATCCTGCTCCTCCTCCTCATCATGCTCCTCCTTCTCATCCTGCTCCTCCTCATCCTGCTCCTCCTCATCCTGCTCCTCTTCCTCATCCTCCTCCTCATCCTGCTCCTCATCCTGCTCCTCATCCTGCTCCTCCTCATCCTGCTCCTCCTCATCCTGCTCCTCTTCCTCATCCTGCTCCTCCTCCTCCTCATCCTGCTCCTCCTCATCCTGCTCCTCCTCATCTTGCTCCTCCTCATCCTGCTGCTCCTCATCCTGCTCCTCCTCATCATCCTGCTCCTCCTCCTCTTCATCCTGCTCCTCCTCCTTATCCTGCTCCTCCTCCTCATCCTGCTCCTCATCCTGCTCCTCCTCATCCTGCTCCTCCTTCTCATCCTGCTCCTCCTCCTCCTCATCCTGCTCCTCCTCCTCATCATGCTCCTCCTCATCCTGCTCCTCCTCCTCATCATGCTCCTCCTTCTCATCCTGCTCCTCCTCCTCATCATGCTCCTCCTCCTCATCCTGCTCCTCCTCATCCTGCTCCTCCTCATCTTGCTCCTCCTCATCCTGCTGCTCCTCATCCTGCTCCTCCTCATCATCCTGCTCCTCCTCCTCTTCATCCTGCTCCTCCTCCTCATCCTGCTCCTCCTCCTCATCCTGCTCCTCATCCTGCTCCTCCTCATCCTGCTCCTCCTTCTCATCCTGCTCCTCCTCCTCCTCCTCATCCTGCTCCTCCTCCTCATCATGCTCCTCCTCATCCTGCTCCTCCTCCTCATCATGCTCCTCCTTCTCATCCTGCTCCTCCTCCTCATCATGCTCCTCCTCCTCATCATGCTCCTCCTCATCCTGCTCCTCCTCATCCTGCTCCTCATCCTGCACCTCCTCCTCATCCTGATCCTCCTCCTCATCATGCTCCTCCTCCTCATCCTGCTCCTCCTCATCCTGCTCCTCCTCATCCTGCTCCTCCACCTCATCCTGCTCCTCATCCTGCTCCTCCTCATCCTGCTCCTCCTCCTCATCCTGCTCCTCCTCCTCCTCCCCCTCTCGTCTGCTGCTGCCGCTGATGCCGATGATGATGTTGCTGATGATGATGATGGGGTTGTGGATCTCAGTAGTCGTTGGTGACTCCTCCTTCAGCGACGTACAAGGTCATGGACTTTAAAAGCGGTGGAGGGAATGGGGTGTGCGATCTGTGCCCCAAGGGCTCATTCATGAGCAGAGACAACAGCATTCCATGTAGCAGCTGCGGACCAGGTACAGCGAGGGAAAAACGTATTTGATCCCCAGCTGATTTTGTACGTTTGCCCACTGACAAAGAAATGATCAGTCTATAATTTTAATGGTAGGTTTATTTGAACAGTGAGAGACAGAATAACAACAACAAAATCCAGAAAAACGCATGTAATTTTTTTTATAAATTGATTTGCATTTTAATGAGGGAAATAAGTATTTGACCCCTCTGCAAAACATGACTTAGTACTTGGTGGCATTACCCTTGTTGGCAATCACAGAGGTCAGACGTTTCTTGTAGTTGGCCACCAGGTTTGCACACATCTCAGGAGGGATTTTGTCCCACTCCACTTTGCAGATCTCATCCAAGTCATTTAGGTTTCGAGGCTGACGTTTGGCAACTCGAACCTTCAGCTCCCTCCACAGATTTTCTATGGGATTAAGGTCTGGAGACTGGCTAAGCCACTCCAGGACCTTAATGTGCTTCTTCTTGAGCCACTCCTTTGTTGCCTTGGCCGTGTGTTTTGGGTGTGTTTTGGGTCATTGTCATGCTGGAATACCCATCCACGACCTATTTTCAATGCCCTGGCTGAGGGAAAGAGGTTCTCACCCAAGATTTGACGGTACATGGCCCCGTCCATCGTCCCTTTGATGCGGTGATGTTGTCATGTCCCCTTAGCAGAAAAAGACCCCCAAAGCATAATGTTTCCACCTCCATGTTTGACGGTGGGGATGGTGTTCTTGGGGTCATAGGCAGCATTCCTCCTCCTCCAAACACGGCGAGTTGAGTTGATGTCAAAGAGCTCCATTTTGGCCCCATCTGACCACAACTCTTTCACCCAGTTGTCCTCCGAATCATTCAGATGTTCATTGGCAAACTTCAGACGGGCATGTATATGTGCTTTCTTGAGCAGGGGGACCTTGCGGGCGCTGCAGGATTTCAGTCCTTCACGGTGTAGTGTGTTACCAATTGTTTTCTTGGTGACTATGGTCCCAGCTGCCTTGAGATCATTGACAAGATCCTCCCGTGTAGTTCTGGGCTGATTCCTCACCGTTCTCATGATCATTGCAACTCCACGAGGTGAGATCTTGCATGGAGCCCCAGGCCGAGGGAGATTGACAGTTCTTTTGTGTTTCTTCCATTTGCGAATAATCGCACCAACTGTTGTCACCTTCTCACCAAGCTGCTTGGCAATGGTCTTGTAGCCCATTCCAGCCTTGTGTAGGTCTACAATCTTGTCCCTGACATCCTTGGAGAGCTCTTTGGTCTTGGCCATGGTGGAGAGTTTGGAATCTGATTGATTGATTGCTTCTGTGGACAGGTGTCTTTTATACAGGTAACAAGCTGAGATTAGAAGCACTCCCTTTAAGAGTGTGCTCCTAATCTCAGCTCGTTACCTGTATAAAAGACACCTGGGAGCCAGAAATCTTTCTGATTGAGAGGGGGTCAAATACTTATTTCCCTCATTAAAATGCAAATCAATTTATAACATTTTTGACATGCGTTTTTCTGGATTTTTGTTGTTGTTATGCTGTCTCTCACCGTTCAAATGCACCTACCATTAAAATTACAGGCTGATCATTTCTTTGTCAGTGGGCAAACGTACAATATCAGCAGGGGATCAAATACTTGTTTGCCTCACTGTAGCCCGCCGCAAATGAGCCACGATGCCTCGCCGCCGATGTTGTCAAGGAGGATAAACTCCGCTCATCCTCACAGCAGTTTTTTTTTATTCCATTGCCACGTGCAAATGTACAGTACGTCTTCTCAGTCATGAGTTTAACAATGGTAATCATTGTTTTTATGCATATACCAGCTTTAACTACCCGGCGTTGCCCGGGACTTGGATTCACCACGCCCGGCCGCCTTTGTCTCCCCAGTGGCGATGTTCACACACCACACCAGTTACTCGTTTGAGGCTGAGTCGACCTAGGGGAGGCCCAGGAGCGGTTCAAATAATCGTCGCCGGTGTTGGCCGTGAGCGGGAATCGAAACTCGGGTCGCCGGGTTCGTAGCGCAGCGTAGCGCTAACCACTACACTACCGCTACACACACACACAGACACACACACAGACACAAACACACAGACACACACACACAGAGACAGCGCGCTAACCACTACACTACCGCTACACACAGACACACAAAGACAAAGATCCCCCGTATAGCCTTAACAGACTGTAGGGGCAAGTGCTGTTAGCGAGCACCAGACACACAACAACCGCCATTCGCCACTAAGTGGCGGTGACGTCACCACGACGCTTGTGCCAGGCTATGTGCACCCTGAGGCCACGTGAAGTGTCGAACGCCCGCTTGCAGGAGGTCACGGGGCAGACCCAGGTGCCACGGGTCGACTGACTGAGATGACTGGCTGATGCACCACCTGTGCCCCCTACTGTGCCAACCTGCTGTGCTTTAGCCACCCGGCGCTCCGCTCGCTGTTGTGAGCGTCGCTCCTCCGCCCTCCGTTGTTGTTGGAGGGCGACTGCCTCCAACTGCCCAGTAGCATCCTTCACGAGCCTCCTCCACAGAGGCCGATCTTGACACCGCTGGTACCAGTCATCGGCAAGTCCACTCAGCTCCACGTCCTCCTGTACCACATCACTCCATCTCTTCTCTAGCCCGTGCCGCGCCCGTTTAGCCCCCTCAATCCGGCCAAACAAAAGCTGTTTCGGCATGCGGTGGCTTGGCATGCGGGCTACATGACCCAGCCATCGCAGCCTTGCCTGCCGGAGGAGCTCACCGATGGGACCCTGCCCAGATCTTTCAAGGATTTGTGAGCTCCTCACACAATCCAGTCTGGTTAAACCCAGGATGGATCGTAGGCAGGCCAGCCTAAATGTTTCTAACCGGCGAAGATGTTCCATTAGGGGGGTCCACCAGACACACACACACACAGACACACACACAGACACAAACACACAGACAGACACACACACACAGACATACACACAGACACACACAGACACACACACATATACACACAGACACACAGACACACACACAGACACACACAGCGCGCTAACCACTACACTACCGCTCCCCCCACACACAGACACACGCACACACACATATACACACACAGATACACACATACACACATACACACACAGACACACAGACACACATACACACAGACACACACAGAGACACACACAGAGACACACACAGACACACACAGAGACACACACAGAGACACACACACAGACACACACACAGACACACACACACAGACACAAACACACACACACAGCGCGCTAACCACTACACCACCGCTCCCCCCCCACACACACAAACGCGCGTCCATAGGTACACACACACACAGACACACACACAGACACACACACACAGACACACACACACAGACACACACACACACAGACACACACAGACACACACACACAGACACACACACACGCGCGCTCCTGCTGCAGACGCACCACGCAACTTTCAGGGTGCGTACGGCAGTAAAAGACTCAAATAATAAACTTAACGCTCCGCGAAGAACGCCTTCGACCTGCAACACGTGCGTATGGCACTTTACTCGCGGAGGGTTTTGTGGGGGGGAGGGAGGGGAGATGCGTGACGTCAGTAGGCACGCCGCGTCACGCGTCACGCATGCGCGGGTGACATGACAGATGTGACGTCACAGTTCACTTCCACGTGCAAAAAAATTCAATGCATTTACTGCTCCCCTCCCCGCCCAAAAAGTACAAAGTCGATTTTTTTTTCTCTTATAATTTTTTTTTGCATGGTGCACAGTCCGGAAAGTACCCACGTGGCAAATTTCAAGTTTTGATGCATGTCGGCAAGTACTCTAAGCATTTTGAACAGACGCACACGTTCGCAAATTATATATGTATATATATATACGTACATGTCGATATATATACGAACCGTAACACATTTTTTTTGCAAGACCCCAAGCGTGGTCCTTCCGGATGCTCGTCGAGCTGCATTGCCTTCCGCTTGCCAGACGGGGACGAATACAGCGCCAGAGGCGTTGTTATCGGGGTCACACACATACACATACACACACATACACACACATACACATACACACGCGCGCCACAAAGTCGCTCGCCCCCCCGCCCCGCCGGGAGCTATGGTGCACTTTTACATCACCTACGTTGACGATCTCATTCCTTTACAGCTGATTGTCGTTGTTGTTGTTGTTTAGTTTGCTGTCCTTCACCCATCGCACCTCCGATCAGCGACGGGTTGGCTACGCACGGTTCGACAGAAGTTCAACGTACTGATTACTAAATCGATTTTATAATTACAATACCTCCCCCCCCCTCCGCCTCTAATCACTGCGCCTGATATGAGTTAAGTGATGACGTCACCCTGCTGCTGTTCTATTTAAGACCGGGAGCAAGTGGAGAGGGCTTTACCATTCTGGCGAATTGCCCGATGATGATGCTGGATGTATTTACCAGCGAAACATCACAGTACAAAAATTTTGATTTAAAGCTTTCGTGACTGCAGTAATTCATATTCTTAGTTTTTTCGGTAAAGTCACGTTGAAGGGAAATAACAAAATAATAAAATATATATTATTATTTTGTTGTTTCCCTTCAACGTGACTTTACCGAAAAAAACTAAGAATATGAATCACAGTACAACTCAAACTGTAAATGTTGTGGATTCACTCTTCAACAACACACGTGACACTTTTTTTTTTGCTGATTGGCCGTGTCGGGTGGTGGAGGGTTACGACACATTCATAAATAAACGCGATCTAACCCAAAAAAAAACACCTTTATTATGAATATTATAGGAATAGGTTTTTACCCTTTTAACTGGCACAAAAACTGACACCTTTATTGAAGGCATCATGTATCAACATTATGTACGTACGTACGCACGCACATTTTCTAACGCTGACCGTGCCCGCATTTAAACGTGGCACGCATTCATTGTGTTCCAACTTACGAACCGCTCGACTTAGCAGCAGGGCCGTGGGGGGTCTCAGGGGACGCGTTCGTAAGTGGGGGACTGCTCCCGGACACGCGGTCCCCGGTCCTGCGTCACGTGGTGACGTACCACCAAAAAAGTAAATATTTTTTTTTAAAAAAAAACTTTTTTTTTTCTTAAACACGCTTTTTAATGAAATGTACCGTACCAGTAATGGCAGAACTCCACCACGGATCCAGGAAGCGGCCCCCGAAGCTTTGCCACAACGTGAGGGGACCCCCGTGGCCAATGACAGCCAACGTCAGTTGAGCAGTGGACAATTAGACCCAAGCCGAAACATAACATTAAAAAAATAATGAAATAAAATAACACAATCAAATTCTCACGACGTTTCGGCCACAACACAAGCGGCCTTCTTCAGGTGAAAGAAGAAGGCCGCTTGTGTTGTGGCCGAAATGTCGTGAGAATTTTATTGTGTTATTTTATTTTATCAATTTATTATTTTATTCTCACTCTACGTGGTGGTGGCGACTTTACCGAAAGAACCAAAGAAGATGAAATCCTTGCAGTCACGAAAAGCTTTAAATCGAAATTTTAAAAAAATAATTTTTAAAAATATCTATTTTTCATTTTTTATGATGGAATCTAGTATTGTCATCAGTATGACATAAGCATACCAACTTTGCAGTGGATACCGCATTGGGAAGTGGGTTAATAATTGAGTTACAACATTTGAGGATACAACAATGACAACAACAACAACGACAATGAAAACAACAGACAGAGTGAGTTAAAAGAAAGCGTGTAAAAAGGCGATGCGGTGTCGAAACGACGCAAATCGAGACCCATTCTCCCAGAGAAACGACCACGCGATGCGGGGGTTACGTTCCTGACCAAGGGTCCGACATGAAGCTGTTATTATTTCGGTTTAAGACGGCGAATACAAAGAGCACATCGAAATCAACTACCAAATCGTGTATCGGGTACAATGTTCGGTGTTTTAAAAAAAGGTTTCTTACGCCTTTTTTCGCGTTCCGTAAGGATGAAGTAAATCAAACGGATCGAGGATGCTTGAGAATCGCGAAAAATTCGCGGAAGGTTGAGCAACGGAGCATGTCGGAAGGCAGTCTGACTGGGCCAAGAAGGTACTTCACGTTTACATAAGGGGAGGCTTCATTACCCTTCATAGAGATGTTTCTCGGGGGTTATATCGTGTGAGTATATAAATGTTGTGTCGTTCAAACCCGCCACCACCCGACACAGCCAACTAGCAAGGGTTGTCACGTGAACAGAACGTGGCCAAATTCGTCACTAGTACAGCACCAGTGTATAGTGTAGTGTATAGTGTAGTGTATAGTAGTGTATAGTGTAGTGTATAGTGTATAGTAGTGTATAGTGTAGTGTATAGTAGTGTATAGTGTAGTGTATAGTAGTGCATAGTGTAGTGTATAGTAGAGTATAGTGTAGTGTATAGTAGTGTATAGTGTAGTGTATAGTGTAGTGTATAGTAGTGTATAATGTAGTGTATAGTGTATAGTAGTGTATAGTGTAGTGTATAGTAGTGTATAGTGTAGTGTATAGTAGTGCATAGTGTAGTGTATAGTGTATAGTAGAGTATAGTGTAGTGTATAGTAGTGTATAGTGTAGTGTATAATAGTGTAGTGTATAGTGTAGTAGTGTAAAGTGTATAGTAGTGTATAGTAGTGTATAGTGTATAGAAGTGTATAGTGTAGTGTATAGTAGTGTATAGTGTATAGTAGTGTATAGTGTAGTAGTGTATAGTGTATAGTAGTGTATAGTGTAGTATACTAGCACGGCAACACCGGTTGTGTGTTGGAGAGCCAAGCCACAACATTTACAATCTGAGTTGCGATATATTTACGTGATCTAACCCCCCCCAAAAAAACTATTATGGATGATATTCGTCGCGAAAGCCTGCTACGTGTTAGACCTGTATTACCCTTTCTCGCAATGAAACTCACGAGATGCATTAAGATGTTCAAGTGCCAAATAACAAGGACAAAAGTTTCCCCGTGTAGCATGAAAAGACTTGCAGGGGCAAGTGCCGTTAGCGAGCACCTATGAAGGCCGGCACGGCACACGATGGGGTGGGTGGCCAACAACACGCCCGGCCGCCTTTGTCTCCCCCAGTGGTGATGTTTACACATCGCATCAGGTACTATTTTGATGCTGAGTCGACCTAGGGGAGGCCCAGGACCGACTCATATAATCGCCGGGTTTGTAGCGGGACACCGCTAACCGCTGCACTACCGCTCATCACAAAACATACATAAATACACGCGGATGCATACAGAAATAGACCAGAGAGACACGCACAGATTCAAGGCAGCAAGTACTGCACTAACCAAAGACGTGATACTTGTGGCACAACATCCCAAACAAACGTGGCTCTGGTCATAACAACGTACGCATTTGTCTTTGCAACCGATTGGTCTACCACACGTCCTTCTCTATGGCGTGTCTTACCACCAGTGTCAGGAGACCAGAGAACAACGCCAACAGGCGACCAGTAACAAGGACGATGCCGAGTACCAGAGCACTATTAGCTCGGAGTCAAGTCCGGCGCTGCCAACAACCTGGTGGCAAACTCGGACACCACCACCCCCGCCACGTTATGATGGAGACGGCTCCCTCGCCTATGAACATCTGGTTGAAGCAAATAAGCCCAGACTCTGCTGCTACCGCTGATGAGACACTGAATGTCGAAAACCCGGTCCTTGCCTTTAAACAACTCGGGCAGTTCACCAGCATTGGGTGAAGAAAATTGCCAGACTGCTGCTGCTGATGAGATACTGAATGTCGAAAACCCGGTCCTTGCCTTTAAACACCTGGGACACTTCAGCATTGATTCCAGCAAATTGCCTGACTCTGCTACTGATGAAACTAAACTACTAAAACTACTCATAATAATATGTGATCACTGCTATCGGATATTCTGGCGAATTGCCCGATGATGCTGGCTGTAATTACTCGCGAAACGTCGTACTCGAAACTTTTTTAATGTTGTGGATTCACTCTTCAGCACACCGGTGGGCTAAAGTAGTGAACTAATTTGTCTTTTGTCAACGTGACACTTTTTTTACTGATTGGCCGTGTCGGGTGGTGGAGGCTTACGACACATTTATAAATAACGCGATCTAACCCAAAAACGTTTATCATGAATAATATTGGTCGCGAAAGCCTGCTGCGTGTTAAACTACTAAACGACTTTTCCATTTAAAGCTTTCGTGACTGCAAGGATTCATCTTCTTGGTTCTTTCGGTAAAGTCACCACCACCACCACGTAGAATGAGAACAAAACAATAAAACAAAATAAGACAATAAAATGCTCACGACCTTTTAAGTGCACCAGGTGCAAGGCCCCACTGAGCAACTGTGTGGCTCTTTATCAGAAGCGACCTCGCCATCACAAGTGATGGCAGCTCAACCAACTGGCTGATATCATCACCATCATCATCATCACGTGGACATGTATAGCAGCAGCCTAGTGACTCGATTTTAAATGCGGAGGGAAACAAACGGGAGGTGACCCGGAGAAAAATCCACGCAGTGACCACCACAGGGGAGAGAGAGAGACGCAGACCCCAAATATACAGCAGCAGCAGCAGACACGGCCAGGGTCGGGATGGAACCCACGACCTTCACACCAGATGAGGTAGTGAACATCTCATCGATGGGAGAGAGAGAGAGACGCAGACTCCAAATATACAGCGGTAGCAGCAGACTCGGTCAGTGTCGGGATGGAACCCACGACCTCCTGTAAACCAGGCGAGGGAGTTAACATCCCATCAGAGGGAGAGAGATAGAGACACAGACTCCAGATATACAGCAGCAGGCAGTCAGAATTGGGATTGAACCCACGACCTCCTGTAGCCCAGGCGAGGGAGTTAACATCCCATCAGAGAGAGACACAGACTCCAGATATACAGCAGCAGGCATAGTCAGAATCGGGATGGAACCCACGACCTCCTGTATCCCGGGCGACTTGGTTAACATCTCCTAGCCACCGTGGCGCCCCCCTCTGGTTCAAGCCAATTGCTTGCCTCTGCGACTGCTGATGAAACTAAGAATAGAAACTAGTTTTTATTTCATATTCTTTAAATCAAAATTTAAATCAAAATTTAGTTTTTATTTATTTTACTTCATCAGGTTAAGACCCCGCTGAGCTGTTATACAACATTTCAGCTCGCGACAAGACCACAAAAGGGTAGTCTAATTAATATCTTATAATGATATTAATATATTCTAGTGGGTATTAATGTGCTATATTAATATCCTATATTGAGATTAATATCCTGTAATAATATTATCCTATATTGATGTATATTGATATTAATATCCTACACCATTCTATATTAATATCTTATTTGATTAATAGTAATAATGCTATATTATTTATTTATTTCGTTAAGAATAAAGTAGAAGCGATACGATTCGCTCCATTGAATCCAAAACGAGGAATCGAATTCGATATTTCTTGGCAATAATCTAAAAGTCGGAATCGGTCGATTGAATCCAACCTAATAGAAAGAATCGATTTCAACAAAATATTGTTTAGGATTCCGGAATCGAATCCTCGATTTCATCGTTACAAATAGCTGTTTAAAATGTGTAAATATATTTAAAGTGACGTCTTTACCCCTCCTATTGCATTGTACTCCTATCGGTGTTGTTCGTGTCTGATATTGTTTGTTCTTGTAACGTTCCGACCCCGTGTGCCTCCTACTGGAGCATCTCTAAACAAAGAGCTTTACATCATTAATACATCATAAATCTTTTTTTACAAGGATTCATGTTTACTGCATTAACCACAATACCTGCAGTCAAAATGCAAACACAAATTACACTATTATAATATATGATGGTGGCATTGTCCTTGAATCTGATTGGTCCACACCAAGGGACGGCTTTCTTTTGAGCCTCGACCCAATTGGTGCTCGACCAGATGACGTCAAAAGGCGTCACACAGCTCAAAGACAATGCCGCTATCAAAGTAATGAGGGCTCGGGGTGAGCGTCTACATCATTAGAGGTCTACATCATTAGAGGACTAATGATGATGTAGACGCTCACCCCGAGCCCTCATTACTTTGCTAGCGGCATTGTCTTTGAGCTGTGTGACGCCTTTTGGCGTTATCTGGTCGAGCACCAATTGGTGGTCGAGGCTCAAAAGAAAGCCGTCCCTTGGTGTGGACCAATCAGTTTCAAGGACAATGCATCATCATATATTATCATAGTACGTTTTGTGTTTGCATTTTGACTGCAGGTTTTGTGGTTGATGCAGTAAACATGAATCCTCGTAAACAAAAAAGGTTTCAGTTTTGTTGCCAGAAAAAAGGGGAAAACCCCTATTATTATTACATTTTGGTACTGGCAAAAGGAGGTCTAAACAAAGAGCTTTAGAGCGTTTCAGATTGCCTACTCCTGCCGCAGTTTAAATTATCACTTGCCCTGACAGCCTGTTAACAGGCTATGTTTAGATTATTTTGGCAGCTCTACATTCCCACGGTGGTGGCGACGACGACGATGACGATGACGACGATGACGATGATGACGATGATGATGATGACGATGATGATGATGACGATGACGACGATGATGCTATCAGCGACTTGGTGGAGCTGCTCTCATTTCGCCTTGGCTGCCGGACCGATCTCAGCGGCCGGCCCCACCGTCGCGTCAACGGCGGCGAGCTTTCGCTTCGTCGCGCGACCGGGGCCTCCTTCGGGCACCGGACGGCCGTCGATCTGCGGGCCGGCATCGCCCGGGGCGGCCGGGTAGTACGGCAAGTGCTCGGGCGGAATCGAGAAGTACTTCTTGGACAGCGAGGCCAGCCGCTCGGCCGACAGGCCGCCGACGGGGGCAGTCGGCAGTCGGACCGACTCGAGCGTCCCCTGCTCGATCGTGTCGACGTCGGCGCCAAAAATATCCCGCAGAACGGATCGCCGAAGCAGGTCGACGTTCCCCGGCGCGACCAGCGGGACGCAGGTGACCTCGTCGTCCGGAGTCGAGCTCAGGTGCCTCATGCGAAGCGCTCCTTCATCGACCTCGAAGAAGTAGTTGGACGCGTATCGGGGCGGCATCGGCCTGAAGTGCCTCTTCAGGAGACTCTCCCAGCCCGTGTAGAAAGGGCGCTGGGCATCGCGATGGTCGAAGAACGTCGCCTCGACGCCGCTGATCAGGTTGACGGCGTCGACGACTTCCCACGGCGTGTAGAAGTTCTTGCCCCTCATCGCATTGCGACACCACGCGACGACCCTATCGGCCTGGTTGTGCGAGTGGCCCGGCGGGAGGTACAACAGAACGACTTTGCGGTAGAACAAGACCGACAGCAGCGCAAAGAACATGAACGCCACTTGAGACTTGTCCTGGCCAACGCGGTTGTCCAGAATGGCCACCAGCGTCGTGGGCATCGCGCCCGGGCGCCTGCCGAGCAGCCGCATGTGGTGCACGAAGCGGAGGCTGCACAGCGCGTCCGCGTCCTTCCCTTGGCCACGCTCGTCGTAGAAGATCACGCTGTTGACGCCGCTCGTGACGTCCGCCAGCACGAAATTCCGCAGCGCCAGGCTCGAGTCGAAGCGATCGGCGGACGGCCGCACGTGGCCGCAGTGCGGCATGGCGAAGCTCCCGCCAAAGCCCTCAACCTGAACCCGAACGGTCGGCGGGCGGCTCGGTCCGCGGGCAGAGTCGGCGGCGCCGGGCTCGCCGTCGTCGCAGTGGTCCGGAACGACGGCGGCCGGGACGTCCTGGCCGGGAGCGTGCCGCTCGACGTACTCCCTCACGAAAGCGGACACCGTCCGGCGCTGGGCGACCGCCGCGGCGAGAGGCAAATTCTTCTCCTGCAGCAGGCGCTCGCGCTCGTCCGCCGGGAGATCCCCGCGCGCGAGCCGGGCGTCGAGGCGGGCGCAGCAGTCGCAGGCGTCGTCCGCGGTGCGTGCCAAGCGGAGCCCGGGGTAGAACACGTGGACGTACTGGATCCAGCGCGAATACGACACGACCCGGCTGCCCTCGACGGCATCCAAATTGGCCTTGTACCGGCGATAGAGCTCGGTCCAGGTGACGTTGGGCTCAACCGAGTACTGCCGAGGCCGACGGTGGGAGCAGGGAAAGTCGTCCTCGACCTCCCACGCGCAGGCGCTCTCCCTGATGGCCTCGAGGTCGTCGGCGGCGAGCGCGTGATGCGGGACCCTTGGCGGGCGCCTCGCGCGCGACGTTTCCACGCCGCTCTCGAGGGCCTTCCGCAGGCGGTGGACGCGGGAGCCGCCGACCGGGATGACCGCGCGGATCACCCTCTCCGACAGGCCCCGCTGAAGCATCTGCAGGACGATCCTCTCCGACTGCCGCCACTCGGATCCGCCCCGGGCCGCCTCCGTCGAGCGCCACTCGTCGCGAATGCTGCGGACGGCGTCGTCGCCGAGAATGCTGACGGCTCGGGCCATCGCGGCCTCCTTGCGGTCGCGACGTCCGCGAGCCTGACGGGGCGCGGGGACGCTGGGCCGCGAACCGCCGCTGCCGGGGAGGGTCGGCAGCTGCGAGGGCGGGAGCGACGTCACGGCAGACGGCGTAGCCACCGGCGTCGATGCCGTCACCGCCGATGATGACGATGATGACGATGATGACGACGATGACGATGACGACGATGATGATGTCGGGCAAGACGCCGCTGCCGCCGGGAACGTGCCGCTGGAAAGGCTGACAAACTCGATGATGCGCTCCATCCACCGGCTCGCGACGGCATTGCCGCCGAACGCCCTCCTGAAGTCCTCGAGAGCGGCCAGCGACTCGCCGAAGGTGGACGCCGGCAGCGAGCGCCAATGGGCCTGCCCATACCCGAGCAAGGAATGCATTCGCTTGTTCAGCTCCGCCGCCCGTTTGTTCTCGCTGCGCTTGGACATGGCGGCAGAATGGTCCTCGTCCGGTGCACCGCGGTGGGGGTGTGACGGTAGTCGCCCCCCCCCCCCCACACACAAAAATAAATAAATAAATGGGTTAATTAATTACGGGGTGTCCCAGCCATGAGGTTCAAATGCCCCGCGTGGGTGACGGTGATGATGGCATCAGCAGCCTCCCTCGTTGACAAAGCCACTTTAAGATGTTTTTTTTTCCCTCTCTCGTTGGTGTTTTTTTTTCGTTTCAGTTGCCTGTTGCACCCGGTCGAAGGGCCGAATGGCTCACAGGGCTAAACCAAATGGAATTGAATTAAATTAAACCTTGCCACCATTGTGGCGATGGCCCAGGTGGCTTTGTCCGAAACAAAGAGCTACTACGCAGCAGCTCACCGTAGGGGGGGATGGGGGGGAGGGGGGGCCCTTGGACCTGGCGAAATAATAAAAAGTGGTTTAGAGTAGACGGCAAAGAGCTTTCCAGCTCATCGGATTGCTCCTGCAGTCATTCAAAATACAAAGATTTCTGATTCCGATTCCCGTAAGTTTCAGATTCCTGGAATATTGATTCTGAATCGATTCTGCCTGCACTTCATAGCTAGAATCGCACAAAAAAATCCTCACGGGAATCGATTCGTGCGTGTTTGGAGGATTGGGGACAGCGTGATGAAGAATCGATTCTTCGTAAACGATACAGCGGGCGGGAGAGTAAATCGTCGATATCATGAATAGATTCTAAGGAGGAGGAATCGCCGAGGAAATTAAATCGCTTAATAGGGGGCGGAGCCGTCGTGATTGTGGATCGATTTCTAGGGGGTGGACTCGTCGACATAGTGAATCGATTGTTGGCTGGTGGGAGTGTGAATCCCGGAATAGTGAATCGATTTAAGGGGGGTGGAATCGTCGAGGTAGCGATTCTATGCTCGGTGTGCAAGTGGTGGGGTGGTAGGGGGTGAATCGATTTAATGATAACTTATTCCTAGGGGCGTGAATCGTAGAAATAATCGATTCCTCGACTCCCTCCACCCCACTCCTATCCCCCTTCCCTACCCCTCCTACCCCCACCCCTCCCCCTCCCCCACCCTTAACCCCACCCCTCCCCCCACCCCTCCTCCACCCCTCCCCCCCCCTTACCCCCTCCCCCCTCCTTTTCTGGCTGTGCTGCCTAGCGAACGCAGGCCAAGTGTTAGAACCTCGCGTGCCTCACCACCAACACCACCAACACCACCACCAACACCACCACTACCACCAACACCACCAACACCACCACCACCAACACCACCACCACCAACACCACTACCACCAACACCACCACCACCAACACCACTACCACCAACACCACCAACACCACCACCAACACCACCACCAACACCACCACCACCAACACCACTACCACCAACACCACCACCACCAACACCACCAACACCACCACCACCACCACCAACACCACCACCAACACCACCAACACCACCACCAACACCACCACCAACACCACCACCACCACCAACACCACCAACACCACCACCAACACCACCACCAACACCACCACCAACACCACCACCACCACTACCACCAACACCACCACCACCAACACCACTAACACCACCACGACCACCACCACCAACACCACCAACACCACCAACACCACCACCAACACCACCAACATCAACACCAACACCACCACCACCAACACCACCACTACCACCAACACCACCAACACCACCAACACCAACACCACCAACACCACCACCACCAACACCACCACCAACACCAACACCACCACCAACACCAACACCACCAACACCACCACCACCACCACCAATACCACCAACACCACTACCAACACCACCACCACCACCAACACCACCACTACCACCAACACCACCAACACCACCAACACCAACACCACCAACACCACCAACACCACCACCAACACCACCACTACCACCAACACCACCAACACCACCACCAACACCACCACCACCAACACCACCACCAACACCAACACCACCAACACCACCACCACCACCACCAATACCACCAACACCACTACCAACACCACCACCACCACCAACACCACCACTACCACCAACACCACCAACACCACCACCAACACCACCAACACCACCACCAACACCACCAACACCACCACTACCACCAACACCACCAACACCACCACCAACACCACCACCACCACCAACACCACCACCAACACCACCACCACCACCAACACCACCAACACCAACACCACCAACACCACCACCAACAACACCAACACCACCACTACCACCACCACCAACAACACCAACACCACCACCACCAACACCACCACCACCAACACCACCAACACCAACACCACCACTACCACCAACACCACCAACACCACCACTACCACCAACACCACCAACACCACCACCAACACCACCACCACCAACACCACCAACACCACCAACACCAACACCACCACTACCACCAACACCAACACCACCACTACCACCAACACCACCAACACCAACACCACCACTACCACCAACACCACCAACACCACCACCAACAACACCAACACCACCAACACCACCACCAACAACACCAACACCAACACCACCACTACCACCAACACCACCAACACCACCACCAACAACACCAACACCACCACCACCAACACCACCACCACCAACACCACCAACACCAACACCACCACTACCACCAACACCACCAACACCACCACCAACACCACCACCACCACCAACACCACCACCAACATCACCACCAACACCACCACCAACACCACCACCAACACCACCACCAACACCACCACCAACACCACCAACACCACCACCAACACCACCAACACCACCACCACCAACACCACCACCACCAACACCACCAGACTCCAAATATACAGCAGCAGCAGACTCGGTCAGTGTCAGGATGGAACCCACGACCTCCTGTAAACCAGGCGAGGGAGTTAACATCCCATCAGAGGGAGAGAGAGACACAGACTCCAGATATACAGCAGCAGGCATAGTCAGAATTGGGATGGAACCCACGACCTCCTGTAACCCAGGCGAGGTGGTTAACATCTCCTAGCCACCGTGGCGCCCCCCTCTGGTTCAAGCCAATTGCCTGCCTCTGCGACTGCTGATGAAACTAAACTAGAAACTAGTTTTATTTATTTTACTTCATCAGGTTAAGACCCCACTGAGCTGCTATAAAACATTTCAGCTCGCGACCTGACCACAAAGGGTAGTCTAATTAATATCTTATAATAATATGAATATTCTAAATTGATATTAATATCCTCAAACAATATTAATATCCTCTAGTGAGTATTCAATTTTCTTGCTGTGGTTTTCACACCTGATGATGATTGCTCGTTTTGCAGTCGAAACGTCGTGAGAATTTTATTGATTTATATTTTTATTATTTTATTGTTTCCCTTCTACGTGACTTTACCGACAGAACCAAGAATATGAATCCCTGCAGTCACGAAAGCTTTAAACCAAAATTTACAAGTAGTTGTCGTTTTAATTGTGTAAATATATTTAAAGTGATGTGTTTACCCTTCCTATGGCTTTGTACTCCTTTCGGTGTTGTTTTGTGTCTTGATATTTGTGTTGCAACGTTCCGACCCCGTGTGCCTCCTACTGGAACATCTCTAAACAAAGAGCTTTACAGCGTTTCAGATTTCCTACTCCTGCCGCAGTATAAATTATCACTTGCCCTGACAGCCTGTTAACAGGCTATGTTTAGATTATTTTGGCAGCTCTACATTCCCACGGTGGTGGCGACGACGACGATGACGATGATGACGACGATGACGATGATGACGACGATGACGATGATGACGATGACGACGATTACGACGATGATGACGATAATGACGATGACGATGATGATGACGACGATGACGATGATGATGATGACGATGACGATGCTATCAGCGACTTGGTGGAGCTGCTCTCATTTCGCCTTGGCTGCCGGACCGATCTCAGCGGCCGGCCCCACCGTCGCGTCAACGGCGGCGAGCTTTCGCTTCGTCGCGCGACCGGGGCCTCCTTCGGGCACCGGACGGCCGTCGATCTGCGGGCCGGCATCGCCCGGGGCGGCCGGGTAGTACGGCAAGTGCTCGGGCGGAATCGAGAAGTACTTCTTGGACAGCGAGGCCAGCCGCTCGGCCGACAGGCCGCCGACGGGGGCAGTCGGCAGTCGGACCGACTCGAGCGTCCCCTGCTCGATCGTGTCGACGTCGGCGCCAAAAATATCCCGCAGAACGGATCGCCGAAGCAGGTCGACGTTCCCCGGCGCGACCAGCGGGACGCAGGTGACCTCGTCGTCCGGAGTCGAGCTCAGGTGCCTCATGCGAAGCGCTCCTTCATCGACCTCGAAGAAGTAGTTGGACGCGTATCGGGGCGGCATCGGCCTGAAGTGCCTCTTCAGGAGACTCTCCCAGCCCGTGTAGAAAGGGCGCTGGGCATCGCGATGGTCGAAGAACGTCGCCTCGACGCCGCTGATCAGGTTGACGGCGTCGACGACTTCCCACGGCGTGTAGAAGTTCTTGCCCCTCATCGCATTGCGACACCACGCGACGACCCTATCGGCCTGGTTGTGCGAGTGGCCCGGCGGGAGGTACAACAGAACGACTTTGCGGTAGAACAAGACCGACAGCAGCGCAAAGAACATGAACGCCACTTGAGACTTGTCCTGGCCAACGCGGTTGTCCAGAATGGCCACCAGCGTCGTGGGCATCGCGCCCGGGCGCCTGCCGAGCAGCCGCATGTGGTGCACGAAGCGGAGGCTGCACAGCGCGTCCGCGTCCTTCCCTTGGCCACGCTCGTCGTAGAAGATCACGCTGTTGACGCCGCTCGTGACGTCCGCCAGCACGAAATTCCGCAGCGCCAGGCTCGAGTCGAAGCGATCGGCGGACGGCCGCACGTGGCCGCAGTGCGGCATGGCGAAGCTCCCGCCAAAGCCCTCAACCTGAACCCGAACGGTCGGCGGGCGGCTCGGTCCGCGGGCAGAGTCGGCGGCGCCGGGCTCGCCGTCGTCGCAGTGGTCCGGAACGACGGCGGCCGGGACGTCCTGGCCGGGAGCGTGCCGCTCGACGTACTCCCTCACGAAAGCGGACACCGTCCGGCGCTGGGCGACCGCCGCGGCGAGAGGCAAATTCTTCTCCTGCAGCAGGCGCTCGCGCTCGTCCGCCGGGAGATCCCCGCGCGCGAGCCGGGCGTCGAGGCGGGCGCAGCAGTCGCAGGCGTCGTCCGCGGTGCGTGCCAAGCGGAGCCCGGGGTAGAACACGTGGACGTACTGGATCCAGCGCGAATACGACACGACCCGGCTGCCCTCGACGGCATCCAAATTGGCCTTGTACCGGCGATAGAGCTCGGTCCAGGTGACGTTGGGCTCAACCGAGTACTGCCGAGGCCGACGGTGGGAGCAGGGAAAGTCGTCCTCGACCTCCCACGCGCAGGCGCTCTCCCTGATGGCCTCGAGGTCGTCGGCGGCGAGCGCGTGATGCGGGACCCTTGGCGGGCGCCTCGCGCGCGACGTTTCCACGCCGCTCTCGAGGGCCTTCCGCAGGCGGTGGACGCGGGAGCCGCCGACCGGGATGACCGCGCGGATCACCCTCTCCGACAGGCCCCGCTGAAGCATCTGCAGGACGATCCTCTCCGACTGCCGCCACTCGGATCCGCCCCGGGCCGCCTCCGTCGAGCGCCACTCGTCGCGAATGCTGCGGACGGCGTCGTCGCCGAGAATGCTGACGGCTCGGGCCATCGCGGCCTCCTTGCGGTCGCGACGTCCGCGAGCCTGACGGGGCGCGGGGACGCTGGGCCGCGAACCGCCGCTGCCGGGGAGGGTCGGCAGCTGCGAGGGCGGGAGCGACGTCACGGCAGACGGCGTAGCCACCGGCGTCGATGCCGTCACCGATGATGATGACGATGATGACGATGAAGACGACGATGACGACGATGTCGGGCAAGACGCCGCTGCCGCCGGGAACGTGCCGCTGGAAAGGCTGACAAACTCGATGATGCGCTCCATCCACCGGCTCGCGACGGCATTGCCGCCGAACGCCCTCCTGAAGTCCTCGAGAGCGGCCAGCGACTCGCCGAAGGTGGACGCCGGCAGCGAGCGCCAATGGGCCTGCCCATACCCGAGCAAGGAATGCATTCGCTTGTTCAGCTCCGCCGCCCGTTTGTTCTCGCTGCGCTTGGACATGGCGGCAGAATGGTCCTCGTCCGGTGCACCGCGGTGGGGGGTGACGGTAGTGGCCCCCCCCCCCCCCACACACAAAAATAAATAAATAAATGGGTTGATTAATTACGGGGTGTCCCAGCCATGAGGTTCAAATGCCCCGCGCGGGTGACGGTGATGATGGCATCAGCAGCCTCCCTCGTTGACAAAGCCACTTTAAGATGTTTTTTTTTCTCTCTCTCGTTGGTGTTTTTTTTCGTTTCAGTTGCCTGTTGCACCCGGTCGAAGGGCCGAATGGCTCACAGGGCTAAACCAAATTAAATTAAATTAAACCTTGCCACCATTGTGGCGATGGCCCAGGTGGCTTTGTCCGAAACAAAGAGCTACTACGCAGCAGCTCGCCGTGGGGGGGGAGGGGGGAGGGGGGGCCCTTGGACCTGGCGAAATAATAAAAAGTGGTTTAGAGTAGACGGCAAAGAGCTTTCCAGCTCATCGGATTGCTCCTGCAGTCATTCAAAATACAAAGATTTCTGATTCCGATTCCCGTAAGTTTCAGATTCCTGGAATATTGATTCTGAATCGATTCTGCCTGCGCTTCATAGCAAGAATCGCACAAAAAAATCCTTACGGGAATCGATTCGTGCGTGTTTGGAGCATTGGGGACAGCGTGATGAAGAATCGATTCTTCGTAAACGATACAGCGGGCGGGAGAGTAAATCGTCGATATCATGAATAGATTCTAAGGAGGAGGAATCGCCGAGGAAATGAAATCTCTTAATAGGGGGCGGAGCCGTCGTGATTGTGGATCGATTCCTAGGGGGTGGACTCGTCGACATAGTGAATCGATTATTGGCTGGTGGGAGTGTGAATCCCGGAATAGTGAATCGATTTAAGGGGGGTGGAGTCGTCGAGGTAGCGATTCTATGCTCGGTGTGCAAGTGGTGGGGTGGTAGGGGGTGAATCGATTTAATGATAACTTATTCCTAGGGGCGGGAATCGTAGAAATAATCGATTCCTCGACTCCCTCCACCCCACTCCTATCCCCCTTCCCTACCCCTCCTACCCCCTCCCCCCACCCCTCCCCCACCCTTAACCCCTCCCCTCACTCCTCCCCCCACCCCTCCCCCCACCCCTCCCCCCCTTACCCCCTCCCCCCCCCCTTACCCCCTCCCCCCTCCTTTTCTGGCTGTGCTGCCTAGCGAACGCAGGCCAAGTGTTAGAACCTCGCGTGCCTCACCACCAACACCACCAACACCACCACCAACACCACCACCAACACCACCACCAACACCACCACCACTACCACCAACACCACCAACACCACCAACACCACCACCACCAACACCACCAACACCACCACCAACACCACCACCAACACCACCAACACCACCACCATCACCACCACCAACACCACCAACACCACCACCACCAACACCACCACCAACACCACCACCAACACCACCAACACCACCACCAACACCACCACCAACACCACCACCAACACCACCAACACCACCACCACCACTACCACCAACACCACCAACACCACCACCAACACCACCACCAACACCACCACCACCACCAACACCACCAACACCAACAACACCACCACCAACACCACCAACACCACCACCAACACCACCACCAACAACACCAACACCACCACTACCACCAACACCACCAACACCACCACCAACACCACCAACACCAACACCACCACTACCACCAACACCACCACCAACACCACCACCAACACCACCACCAACATCACCACCAACACCACCACCAACACCACCACCAACACCACCACCAACACCACCACCACCAACACCACCACCAACACCAACACCACCAACACCACCACCAACACCACCAACACCACCACCAACACCACCACCACCACCACCAACACCACCACCACCAACACCACCAGACTCCAAATATACAGCAGCAGCAGACTCGGTCAGTGTCAGGATGGAACCCACGACCTCCTGTAAACCAGGCGAGGGAGTTAACATCCCATCAGAGGGAGAGAGAGAGAGAGAGACACAGACTCCAGATATACAGCAGCAGGCATAGTCAGAATTGGGATCGAACCCACGACCTCCTGTATTCCAGGCGACTTGGTTAACATCTCCTAGCCACTGTGGCGCCCCCCTCTGGTTCAAGCCAATTGCCTGACTCTGCGACTGCTGATGAAACTAAACTAGAAACTAGTTTTATTTATTTTACTTCATCAGGTAAAGACCCCAATGAGCTGTTATAAAACATTTCAGCTCGCGACCTGACCACAAAGGGTAGTCTAATTAATATCTTATAATAATATGAATATTCTAAATTGATATTAATATCCTCAAACAATATTAATATCCTCTAGTGGGTATTCAATTTTCTTGCTGTGGTTTTCACACCTGATGATGATTGCTCGTGTTGCAGTCGAAACGTCGTGAGAATTTTATTGTTTTATATTTTTATTATTTTATTGTTTCCCTTCTACGTAACTTTACCGAAAGAACCAAGAATATGAATCCCTGCAGTCACGAAAGCTTTAAACCAAAATTTACAAGTAGTTGTCGTTTTAATTGTGTAAATATATTTAAAGTGATGTGTTTACCCTTCCTATGGCTTTGTACTCCTTTCGGTGTTGTTTTGTGTCTTGATATTGTTGTTGCAACGTTCCGACCCCGTGTGCCTCCTACTGGAACATCTCTAAACAAAGAGCTTTACAGCGTTTCCGATTTCCTACTCCTGCCGCAGTTTAAATTATCACTTGCCCTGACAGCCTGTTAACAGGCTAGGTTTAGATTATTTTGGCAGCTCTACATTCCCACGGTGGTGGCGACGACGATGACGATGATGATGATGACGACGATGATGATGACGACGATGATGATGATGATGATGATGCTATCAGCGACTTGGTGGAGCTGCTCTCATTTCGCCTTGGCTGCCGGACCGATCTCAGCGGCCGGCCCCACCGTCGCGTCAACGGCGGCGAGCTTTCGCTTCGTCGCGCGACCGGGGCCTCCTTCGGGCACCGGACGGCCGTCGATCTGCGGGCCGGCATCGCCCGGGGCGGCCGGGTAGTACGGCAAGTGCTCGGGCGGAATCGAGAAGTACTTCTTGGACAGCGAGGCCAGCCGCTCGGCCGACAGGCCGCCGACGGGGGCAGTCGGCAGTCGGACCGACTCGAGCGTCCCCTGCTCGATCGTGTCGACGTCGGCGCCAAAAATATCCCGCAGAACGGATCGCCGAAGCAGGTCGACGTTCCCCGGCGCGACCAGCGGGACGCAGGTGACCTCGTCGTCCGGAGTCGAGCTCAGGTGCCTCATGCGAAGCGCTCCTTCATCGACCTCGAAGAAGTAGTTGGACGCGTATCGGGGCGGCATCGGCCTGAAGTGCCTCTTCAGGAGACTCTCCCAGCCCGTGTAGAAAGGGCGCTGGGCATCGCGATGGTCGAAGAACGTCGCCTCGACGCCGCTGATCAGGTTGACGGCGTCGACGACTTCCCACGGCGTGTAGAAGTTCTTGCCCCTCATCGCATTGCGACACCACGCGACGACCCTATCGGCCTGGTTGTGCGAGTGGCCCGGCGGGAGGTACAACAGAACGACTTTGCGGTAGAACAAGACCGACAGCAGCGCAAAGAACATGAACGCCACTTGAGACTTGTCCTGGCCAACGCGGTTGTCCAGAATGGCCACCAGCGTCGTGGGCATCGCGCCCGGGCGCCTGCCGAGCAGCCGCATGTGGTGCACGAAGCGGAGGCTGCACAGCGCGTCCGCGTCCTTCCCTTGGCCACGCTCGTCGTAGAAGATCACGCTGTTGACGCCGCTCGTGACGTCCGCCAGCACGAAATTCCGCAGCGCCAGGCTCGAGTCGAAGCGATCGGCGGACGGCCGCACGTGGCCGCAGTGCGGCATGGCGAAGCTCCCGCCAAAGCCCTCAACCTGAACCCGAACGGTCGGCGGGCGGCTCGGTCCGCGGGCAGAGTCGGCGGCGCCGGGCTCGCCGTCGTCGCAGTGGTCCGGAACGACGGCGGCCGGGACGTCCTGGCCGGGAGCGTGCCGCTCGACGTACTCCCTCACGAAAGCGGACACCGTCCGGCGCTGGGCGACCGCCGCGGCGAGAGGCAAATTCTTCTCCTGCAGCAGGCGCTCGCGCTCGTCCGCCGGGAGATCCCCGCGCGCGAGCCGGGCGTCGAGGCGGGCGCAGCAGTCGCAGGCGTCGTCCGCGGTGCGTGCCAAGCGGAGCCCGGGGTAGAACACGTGGACGTACTGGATCCAGCGCGAATACGACACGACCCGGCTGCCCTCGACGGCATCCAAATTGGCCTTGTACCGGCGATAGAGCTCGGTCCAGGTGACGTTGGGTTCAACCGAGTACTGCCGAGGCCGACGGTGGGAGCAGGGAAAGTCGTCCTCGACCTCCCACGCGCAGGCGCTCTCCCTGATGGCCTCGAGGTCGTCGGCGGCGAGCGCGTGATGCGGGACCCTTGGCGGGCGCCTCGCGCGCGACGTTTCCACGCCGCTCTCGAGGGCCTTCCGCAGGCGGTGGACGCGGGAGCCGCCGACCGGGATGACCGCGCGGATCACCCTCTCCGACAGGCCCCGCTGAAGCATCTGCAGGACGATCCTCTCCGACTGCCGCCACTCGGATCCGCCCCGGGCCGCCTCCGTCGAGCGCCACTCGTCGCGAATGCTGCGGACGGCGTCGTCGCCGAGAATGCTGACGGCTCGGGCCATCGCGGCCTCCTTGCGGTCGCGACGTCCGCGAGCCTGACGGGGCGCGGGGACGCTGGGCCGCGAACCGCCGCTGCCGGGGAGGGTCGGCAGCTGCGAGGGCGGGAGCGACGTCACGGCAGACGGCGTAGCCACCGGCGTCGATGCCGTCACCGCCGATGATGACGATGATGACGATGATGACGATGATGATGACGATGACGACGATGATGATGATGATGTCGGGCAAGACGCCGCGGCCGCCGGGAACGTGCCGCTGGAAAGGCTGACAAACTCGATGATGCGCTCCATCCACCGGCTCGCGACGGCATTGCCGCCGAACGCCCTCCTGAAGTCCTCGAGAGCGGCCAGCGACTCGCCGAAGGTGGACGCCGGCAGCGAGCGCCAATGGGCCTGCCCATACCCGAGCAAGGAATGCATTCGCTTGTTCAGCTCCGCCGCCCGTTTGTTCTCGCTGCGCTTGGACATGGCGGCAGAATGGTCCTCGTCCGGGTGCACCGCGGTGGGGGGCCGGTAGTCGCCCCCCACAATAAATAAATAAATAAATGGGTTAATTAATTACGGGGTGTCCCAGCCATGAGGTTCAAATGCCCCGCGTGGGTGACGGTGATGATGGCATCAGCAGCCTCCCTCGTTGACAAAGCCACTTTAAGATGTTTTTTTTTCTCTCTCTCGTTGGTGTTTTTTTTTCGTTTCAGTTGCCTGTTGCACCCGGTCGAAGGGCCGAATGGCTCACAGGGCTAAACCAAATGGAATTGAATTAAACCTTGCCACCATTGTGGCGATGGCCCAGGTGGCTTTGTCCGAAACAAAGAGCTACTACGCAGCAGCTCGCCGTGGGGGGGATGGGGGGGAGGGGGGGCCCTTGGAGCTGGCGAAATAATAAAAAGTGGTTTAGAGTAGACGGCAAAGAGCTTTCCAGCTCATCGGATTGCTCCTGCAGTCATTCAAAATACAAAGATTTCTGATTCCGATTCCCGTAAGTTTCAGATTCCTGGAATATTGATTCTGAATCGATTCTGCCTGCGCTTCATAGCAAGAATCGCACAAAAAAAATCCTCACGGGAATCGATTCGTGCGTGTTTGGAGCATTGGGGACAGCGTGATGAAGAATCGATTCTTCGTAAACGATACAGCTGGCGGGAGAGTAAATCGTCGATATCATGAATAGATTCTAAGGAGGAGGAATCGCCGAGGAATAGAAATCGCTTAATAGGGGGCGGAGCCGTCGTGATTGTGGATCGATTCCTAGGGGTTGGACTCGTCGACATAGTGAATCGATTGTTGGCTGGTGGGAGTGTGAATCCCGGGATAGTGAATCGATTTAAGGGGGATGGAATCGTCGAGGTAGCGATTCTATGCTCGGTGTGCAAGTGGTGGGGTGGTAGGGGGTGAATCGATTTAATGATAACTTATTCCTAGGGGCGGGAATCGTAGAAATAATCGATTCCTCGACTCCCTCCACCCCACTCCTATCCCCCTTCCCTACCCCTCCTACCCCCTCCCCCCACCCCTCCCCCACCCTTAACCCCTCCCCTCACTCCTCCCCCCACCCCTCCCCCTCCCTTAACCCCTCCCCCACCCTTAACCCCTCCCCCACCCCTCCCCCCACCCCTCCCCCCACCCCTCCCCCCCTTACCCCCTCCCCCCCCTTACCCCCTCCCCCCTCCTTTTCTGGCTGTGCTGCCTAGCGAACGCAGGCCAAGTGTTAGAACCTCGCGTGCCTCACCACCAACACCACCAACACCACCACCAACACCACCAACACCACTACCACCAACACCACCAACACCACCACCAACACCACCACCACCAACACCACCAACATCAACACCAACACCAACACCACCAACACCACCACCACCAACACCACCAACACCAACACCACCACTACCACCAACACCACCAACACCACCACCAACACCACCACCACCAACACCACCACCAACACCACCACCAACAACACCAACACCACCACTACCACCAACACCACCAACACCACCACCAACAACACCAACACCACCACCACCAACACCACCAACACCACCAACACCACCACTACCACCAACACCACCAACACCACCACCAACACCACCACCAACACCACCACCAACATCACCACCAACACCACCAACACCAACAACACCACCACCAACACCACCAACACCAACACCACCACCAACACCACCACCAACAACACCAACACCACCAACACCACCACCACCACCACCAACACCACCAACACCACCAACACCAACAACACCACCACCAACACCACCAACACCAACACCACCACCAACACCACCACCAACAACACCAACACCACCACTACCACCAACACCACCAACACCACCACCAACAACACCAACACCACCACCACCAACACCACCAACACCACCAACACCACCAACACCACCACTACCACCAACACCACCAACACCACCACCAACACCACCACCAACACCACCACCAACATCACCACCAACACCACCACCAACACCACCACCAACACCAACACCACCACCAACACCACCACCACCACCACCAACACCACCACCAACACCAACACCACCACCAACACCACCAACACCACCACCAACACCACCACCACCAACACCACCACCACCAACACCACCAGACTCCAAATATACAGCAGCAGCAGACTCGGTCAGTGTCAGGATGGAACCCACGACCTCCTGTAAACCAGGCGAGGGAGTTAACATCCCATCAGAGGGAGAGAGAGAGAGACACAGACTCCAGATATACAGCAGCAGGCATAGTCAGAATTGGGATCGAACCCACGACCTCCTGTATTCCAGGCGACTTGGTTAACATCTCCTAGCCACCGTGGCGCCCCCCTCTGGTTCAAGCCAATTGCCTGCCTCTGCGACTGCTGATGAAACTAAACTAGAAACTAGTTTTATTTATTTTACTTCATCAGGTAAAGACCCCACTGAGCTGTTATAAAACATTTCAGCTCGCGACCTGACCACAAAGGGTAGTCTCATTAATATCTTATAATAATATGAATATTCTAAATTGATATTAATATCCTCAAACAATATTAATATCCTCTAGTGGGTATTCAATTTTCTTGCTGTGGTTTTCACACCTGATGATGATTGCTCGTTTTGCAGTCGAAACGTCGTGAGAATTTTATTGATTTATATTTTTATTATTTTATTGTTTCCCTTCTACGTGACTTTACCGAAAGAACCAAGAATATGAATCCCTGCAGTCACGAAAGCTTTAAACCAAAATTTACAAGTAGTTGTCATTTTAATTGTGTAAATAAATTTAAAGTGATGTGTTTACCCTTCCTATGGCTTTGTACTCCTTTCGGTGTTGTTTTGTGTCTTGATATTGTTGTTGCAACGTTCCGACCCCGTGTGCCTCCTACTGGAACATCTCTAAACAAAGAGCTTTAGAGCGTTTCAGATTGCCTACTCCTGCCGCAGTATAAATTATCACTTGCCCTGACAGCCTGTTAACAGGCTAGGTTTAGATTATTTTGGCAGCTCTACATTCCCACGGTGGTGGCGACGACGACGATGACGATGATGACGACGATGACGATGATGATGATGATGACGACGATGACGATGATGACGATGATGACGATTACGACGATGATGACGATAATGACGATGACGATGATGCTATCAGCGACTTGGTGGAGCTGCTCTCATTTCGCCTTGGCTGCCGGACCGATCTCAGCGGCCGGCCCCACCGTCGCGTCAACGGCGGCGAGCTTTCGCTTCGTCGCGCGACCGGGGCCTCCTTCGGGCACCGGACGGCCGTCGATCTGCGGGCCGGCATCGCCCGGGGCGGCCGGGTAGTACGGCAAGTGCTCGGGCGGAATCGAGAAGTACTTCTTGGACAGCGAGGCCAGCCGCTCGGCCGACAGGCCGCCGACGGGGGCAGTCGGCAGTCGGACCGACTCGAGCGTCCCCTGCTCGATCGTGTCGACGTCGGCGCCAAAAATATCCCGCAGAACGGATCGCCGAAGCAGGTCGACGTTCCCCGGCGCGACCAGCGGGACGCAGGTGACCTCGTCGTCCGGAGTCGAGCTCAGGTGCCTCATGCGAAGCGCTCCTTCATCGACCTCGAAGAAGTAGTTGGACGCGTATCGGGGCGGCATCGGCCTGAAGTGCCTCTTCAGGAGACTCTCCCAGCCCGTGTAGAAAGGGCGCTGGGCATCGCGATGGTCGAAGAACGTCGCCTCGACGCCGCTGATCAGGTTGACGGCGTCGACGACTTCCCACGGCGTGTAGAAGTTCTTGCCCCTCATCGCATTGCGACACCACGCGACGACCCTATCGGCCTGGTTGTGCGAGTGGCCCGGCGGGAGGTACAACAGAACGACTTTGCGGTAGAACAAGACCGACAGCAGCGCAAAGAACATGAACGCCACTTGAGACTTGTCCTGGCCAACGCGGTTGTCCAGAATGGCCACCAGCGTCGTGGGCATCGCGCCCGGGCGCCTGCCGAGCAGCCGCATGTGGTGCACGAAGCGGAGGCTGCACAGCGCGTCCGCGTCCTTCCCTTGGCCACGCTCGTCGTAGAAGATCACGCTGTTGACGCCGCTCGTGACGTCCGCCAGCACGAAATTCCGCAGCGCCAGGCTCGAGTCGAAGCGATCGGCGGACGGCCGCACGTGGCCGCAGTGCGGCATGGCGAAGCTCCCGCCAAAGCCCTCAACCTGAACCCGAACGGTCGGCGGGCGGCTCGGTCCGCGGGCAGAGTCGGCGGCGCCGGGCTCGCCGTCGTCGCAGTGGTCCGGAACGACGGCGGCCGGGACGTCCTGGCCGGGAGCGTGCCGCTCGACGTACTCCCTCACGAAAGCGGACACCGTCCGGCGCTGGGCGACCGCCGCGGCGAGAGGCAAATTCTTCTCCTGCAGCAGGCGCTCGCGCTCGTCCGCCGGGAGATCCCCGCGCGCGAGCCGGGCGTCGAGGCGGGCGCAGCAGTCGCAGGCGTCGTCCGCGGTGCGTGCCAAGCGGAGCCCGGGGTAGAACACGTGGACGTACTGGATCCAGCGCGAATACGACACGACCCGGCTGCCCTCGACGGCATCCAAATTGGCCTTGTACCGGCGATAGAGCTCGGTCCAGGTGACGTTGGGCTCAACCGAGTACTGCCGAGGCCGACGGTGGGAGCAGGGAAAGTCGTCCTCGACCTCCCACGCGCAGGCGCTCTCCCTGATGGCCTCGAGGTCGTCGGCGGCGAGCGCGTGATGCGGGACCCTTGGCGGGCGCCTCGCGCGCGACGTTTCCACGCCGCTCTCGAGGGCCTTCCGCAGGCGGTGGACGCGGGAGCCGCCGACCGGGATGACCGCGCGGATCACGCTCTCCGACAGGCCCCGCTGAAGCATCTGCAGGACGATCCTCTCCGACTGCCGCCACTCGGATCCGCCCCGGGCCGCCTCCGTCGAGCGCCACTCGTCGCGAATGCTGCGGACGGCGTCGTCGCCGAGAATGCTGACGGCTCGGGCCATCGCGGCCTCCTTGCGGTCGCGACGTCCGCGAGCCTGACGGGGCGCGGGGACGCTGGGCCGCGAACCGCCGCTGCCGGGGAGGGTCGGCAGCTGCGAGGGCGGGAGCGACGTCACGGCAGACGGCGTAGCCACCGGCGTCGATGCCGTCACCGATGATGACGATGATGACGATGACGATGATGTCGGGCAAGACGCCGCCGCTGCCGCCGGGAACGTGCCGCTGGAAAGGCTGACAAACTCGATGATGCGCTCCATCCACCGGCTCGCGACGGCATTGCCGCCGAACGCCCTCCTGAAGTCCTCGAGAGCGGCCAGCGACTCGCCGAAGGTGGACGCCGGCAGCGAGCGCCAATGGGCCTGCCCATACCCGAGCAAGGAATGCATTCGCTTGTTCAGCTCCGCCGCCCGTTTGTTCTCGCTGCGCTTGGACATGGCGGCAGAATGGTCCTCGTCCGGGTGCACCGCGGTGGGGGGTGACGGTAGTGGCCCCCCCCCACAAATAAATAAATAAATGGGTTAATTAATTACGGGGTGTCCCAGCCATGAGGTTCAAATGCCCCGCGCGGGTGACGGTGATGATGGCATCAGCAGCCTCCCTCGTTGACAAAGCCACTTTAAGATGTTTTTTTTTCTCTCTCTCGTTGGTGTTTTTTTTTCGTTTCAGTTGCCTGTTGCACCCGGTCGAAGGGCCGAATGGCTCACAGGGCTAAACCAAATTAAATTTCAAATTAAACCTTGCCACCATTGTGGCGATGGCCCAGGTGGCTTTGTCCGAAACAAAGAGCTACTACGCAGCAGCTCGCCGTAGGGGGGGGGAGGGAGGGGCCCTTGGACCTGGCGAAATAATAAAAAGTGGTTTAGAGTAGACGGCAAAGAGCTTTCCAGCTCATCGGATTGCTCCTGCAGTCATTCAAAATACAAAGATTTCTGATTCCGATTCCCGTAAGTTTCAGATTCCTGGAATATTGATTCTGAATCGATTCTGCCTGCGCTTCATAGCAAGAATCGCACAAAAAAAATCCTCACGGGAATCGATTCGTGCGTGTTTGGAGGATTGGGGACAGCGTGATGAAAAATCGATTCTTCGTAAACGATACAGCGGGCGGGAGAGTACATCGTCGATATCATGAATAAATTCTAAGGAGGAGGAATCGCCGAGGAAATTAAATCGCTTAATAGGGGGCGGAGCCGTCGTGATTGTGGATCGATTCCTAGGGGGTGGACACGTCGACATAGTGAATCGATTGTTGGCTGGTGGGAGTGTGAATCCCGGGATAGGGAATCGATTTAAGGGGGGTGGAATCGACGAGGTAGCGATTCTATGCTCGGTGTGCAAGTGGTGGGGTGGTAGGGGGTGAATCGATTTAATGATAACTTATTCCTAGGAGCGGGAATCGTCGAAATCATCGATTCCTCGACTCCCTCCACCCCACTCCTATCCCCCTTCCCTACCCCTCCTACCCCCTCCCCCCACCCCTCCCCCACCCTTAACCCCACCCCTCCCCCCACCCCTCCCCCCACCCCTCCCCCCCTTACCCCCCCCCTTACCCCCTCCCCCCTCCTTTTCTGGCTGTGCTGCCTAGCGAACGCAGGCCAAGTGTTAGAACCTCGCGTGCCTCACCACCAACACCACCAACACCACCACCAACACCACCAACACCACCAACACCACCACCAACACCACCACCACCACTACCACCAACACCACCAACACCACCAACACCACCACTACCACCAACACCACCAACACCACCACCAACACCACCACCAACACCACCACCAACATCACCACCAACACCACCACCAACACCACCACCAACACCAACACCACCACCAACACCACCACCACCAACACCACCACCAACACCACCAACACCACCACCAACACCACCACCACCAACACCACCACCACCAACACCACCACCACCAACACCACCAGACTCCAAATATACAGCAGCAGCAGCAGACTCGGTCAGTGTCAGGATGGAACCCACGACCTCCTGTAAACCAGGCGAGGGAGTTAACATCCCATCAGAGGGAGAGAGAGAGAGAGAGACACAGACTCCAGATATACAGCAGCAGGCATAGTCAGAATTGGGATGGAACCCACGACCTCCTGTATCCCTGGCGAGGTGGTTAACATCTCCTAGCCACCGTGGCGCCCCCCTCTGGTTCAAGCCAATTGCCTGCCTCTGCGACTGCCGATGAAACTAAACTAGAAACTAGTTTTATTTATTTTACTTCATCAGGTAAAGACCCCACTGAGCTGTTATAAAACATTTCAGCTCGCGACCTGACCACAAAGGGTAGTCTAATTAATATCTTATAATAATATGAATATTCTAAATTGATATTAATATCCTCAAACAATATTAATATCCTCTAGTGGGTATTCAATTTTCTTGCTGTGGTTTTCACACCTGATGATGATTGCTCGTGTTGCAGTCGAAACGTCGTGAGAATTTTATTGTTTTATATTTTTATTATTTTCTTGTTTCCCTTCTACGTGACTTTACCGACAGAACCAAGAAGATGAATCCCTGCAGTCACGAAAGCTTTAAACCAAAATTTACAAGTAGTTGTCGTTTTAATTGTGTAAATATATTTAAAGTGATGTGTTTACCCTTCCTATGGCTTTATACTCCTTTCGGTGTTGTTTTGTGTCTTGATATTGTTGTTGCAACGTTCCGACCCCGTGTGCCTCCCACTGGAACATCTCTAAACAAAGAGCTTTACATCGTTTCAGATTTCCTACTCCTGCCGCAGTATAAATTATCACTTGCCCTGACAGCCTGTTAACAGGCTAGGTTTAGATTATTTTGGCAGCTCTACATTCCCACGGTGGTGGCGACGACGACGATGACGATGATGACGATGATGATGATGACGACGATGACAACGATGATGATGACGACGATGATGATGATGATGATGATGCTATCAGCGACTTGGTGGAGCTGCTCTCATTTCGCCTTGGCTGCCGGACCGATCTCAGCGGCCGGCCCCACCGTCGCGTCAACGGCGGCGAGCTTTCGCTTCGTCGCGCGACCGGGGCCTCCTTCGGGCACCGGACGGCCGTCGATCTGCGGGCCGGCATCGCCCGGGGCGGCCGGGTAGTACGGCAAGTGCTCGGGCGGAATCGAGAAGTACTTCTTGGACAGCGAGGCCAGCCGCTCGGCCGACAGGCCGCCGACGGGGGCAGTCGGCAGTCGGACCGACTCGAGCGTCCCCTGCTCGATCGTGTCGACGTCGGCGCCAAAAATATCCCGCAGAACGGATCGCCGAAGCAGGTCGACGTTCCCCGGCGCGACCAGCGGGACGCAGGTGACCTCGTCGTCCGGAGTCGAGCTCAGGTGCCTCATGCGAAGCGCTCCTTCATCGACCTCGAAGAAGTAGTTGGACGCGTATCGGGGCGGCATCGGCCTGAAGTGCCTCTTCAGGAGACTCTCCCAGCCCGTGTAGAAAGGGCGCTGGGCATCGCGATGGTCGAAGAACGTCGCCTCGACGCCGCTGATCAGGTTGACGGCGTCGACGACTTCCCACGGCGTGTAGAAGTTCTTGCCCCTCATCGCATTGCGACACCACGCGACGACCCTATCGGCCTGGTTGTGCGAGTGGCCCGGCGGGAGGTACAACAGAACGACTTTGCGGTAGAACAAGACCGACAGCAGCGCAAAGAACATGAACGCCACTTGAGACTTGTCCTGGCCAACGCGGTTGTCCAGAATGGCCACCAGCGTCGTGGGCATCGCGCCCGGGCGCCTGCCGAGCAGCCGCATGTGGTGCACGAAGCGGAGGCTGCACAGCGCGTCCGCGTCCTTCCCTTGGCCACGCTCGTCGTAGAAGATCACGCTGTTGACGCCGCTCGTGACGTCCGCCAGCACGAAATTCCGCAGCGCCAGGCTCGAGTCGAAGCGATCGGCGGACGGCCGCACGTGGCCGCAGTGCGGCATGGCGAAGCTCCCGCCAAAGCCCTCAACCTGAACCCGAACGGTCGGCGGGCGGCTCGGTCCGCGGGCAGAGTCGGCGGCGCCGGGCTCGCCGTCGTCGCAGTGGTCCGGAACGACGGCGGCCGGGACGTCCTGGCCGGGAGCGTGCCGCTCGACGTACTCCCTCACGAAAGCGGACACCGTCCGGCGCTGGGCGACCGCCGCGGCGAGAGGCAAATTCTTCTCCTGCAGCAGGCGCTCGCGCTCGTCCGCCGGGAGATCCCCGCGCGCGAGCCGGGCGTCGAGGCGGGCGCAGCAGTCGCAGGCGTCGTCCGCGGTGCGTGCCAAGCGGAGCCCGGGGTAGAACACGTGGACGTACTGGATCCAGCGCGAATACGACACGACCCGGCTGCCCTCGACGGCATCCAAATTGGCCTTGTACCGGCGATAGAGCTCGGTCCAGGTGACGTTGGGTTCAACCGAGTACTGCCGAGGCCGACGGTGGGAGCAGGGAAAGTCGTCCTCGACCTCCCACGCGCAGGCGCTCTCCCTGATGGCCTCGAGGTCGTCGGCGGCGAGCGCGTGATGCGGGACCCTTGGCGGGCGCCTCGCGCGCGACGTTTCCACGCCGCTCTCGAGGGCCTTCCGCAGGCGGTGGACGCGGGAGCCGCCGACCGGGATGACCGCGCGGATCACGCTCTCCGACAGGCCCCGCTGAAGCATCTGCAGGACGATCCTCTCCGACTGCCGCCACTCGGATCCGCCCCGGGCCGCCTCCGTCGAGCGCCACTCGTCGCGAATGCTGCGGACGGCGTCGTCGCCGAGAATGCTGACGGCTCGGGCCATCGCGGCCTCCTTGCGGTCGCGACGTCCGCGAGCCTGACGGGGCGCGGGGACGCTGGGCCGCGAACCGCCGCTGCCGGGGAGGGTCGGCAGCTGCGAGGGCGGGAGCGACGTCACGGCAGACGGCGTAGCCACCGGCGTCGATGCCGTCACCGATGATGACGACGATGATGACGATGATGACGATGACGATGAAGACGACGATGATGTCGGGCAAGACGCCGCTGCCGCCGGGAACGTGCCGCTGGAAAGGCTGACAAACTCGATGATGCGCTCCATCCACCGGCTCGCGACGGCATTGCCGCCGAACGCCCTCCTGAAGTCCTCGAGAGCGGCCAGCGACTCGCCGAAGGTGGACGCCGGCAGCGAGCGCCAATGGGCCTGCCCATACCCGAGCAAGGAATGCATTCGCTTGTTCAGCTCCGCCGCCCGTTTGTTCTCGCTGCGCTTGGACATGGCGGCAGAATGGTCCTCGTCCGGGTGCACCGCGGTGGGGGGTGTGACGGTAGTCGCCCCCCCCCCCCCACAAAAATAAATAAATAAATGGGTTAATTAATTACGGGGTGTCCCAGCCATGAGGTTCAAATGCCCCGCGCGGGTGACGGTGATGATGGCATCAGCAGCCTCCCTCGTTGACAAAGCCACTTTAAGATGTTTTTTTTTCTCTCTCTCGTTGGTGTTTTTTTTTCGTTTCAGTTGCCTGTTGCACCCGGTCGAAGGGCCGAATGGCTCACAGGGCTAAACCAAATTAAATTTCAAATTAAACCTTGCCACCATTGTGGCGATGGCCCAGGTGGCTTTGTCCGAAACAAAGAGCTACTACGCAGTAGCTCGCCGTAGGGTGGGGGAGGGGGGAGGCCCTTGGACCTGGCGAAATAATAAAAAGTGGTTTAGAGTAGACGGCAAAGAGCTTTCCAGCTCATCGGATTGCTCCTGCAGTCATTCAAAATACAAAGATTTCTGATTCCGATTCCCGTAAGTTTCAGATTCCTGGAATATTGATTCTGAATCGATTCTGCCTGCGCTTCATAGCTAGAATCGCACAAAAAAAATCCTCACGGGAATCGATTCGTGCGTGTTTGGAGGATTGCGGACAGCGTGATGAAGAATCGATTCTTCGTAAACGATACAGCGGGCGGGAGAGTAAATCGTCGATATCATGAATAGATTCTAAGGAGGAGGAATCGCCGAGGAAATTAAATCGCTTAATAGGGGGCGGAGCCGTCGTGATTGTGGATCGATTCCTAAGGGGTGGACACGTCGACATAGTGAATCGATTATTGGCTGGTGGGAGTGTGAATCCCGGAATAGTGAATCGATTTAAGGGGGGTGGAATCGTCGAGGTAGCGATTCTATGCTCGGTGTGCAAGTGGTGGGGTGGTAGGGGGTGAATCGATTTAATGATAACTTATTCCTAGGGGCGGGAATCGTAGAAATAATCGATTCCTCGACTCCCTCCACCCCACTCCTATCCCCCTTCCCTACCCCTCCTACCCCCTCCCCCCACCCCTCCCCCACCCTTAACCCCTCCCCTCACTCCTCCCCCCACCCCTCCCCCTCCCTTAACCCCTCCCCCACCCTTAACCCCTCCCCCCACCCCTCCCCCCCCCTTACCCCCTCCCCCCCCTTACCCCCTCCCCCCTCCTTTTCTGGCTGTGCTGCCTAGCGAACGCAGGCCAAGTGTTAGAACCTCGCGTGCCTCACCACCAACACCACCACCAACACCACCAACACCAACACCACCACTACCACCAACACCACCAACACCACCACCAACACCACCACCAACACCACCAACACCACCAACACCACCAACACCACCACCAACACCACCACTACAACCAACACCACCAACACCACCACCAACACCACCAACACCAACACCACCACTACCACCAACACCACCAACACCACCACCAACACCACCACCACCAACACCACCAACACCAACACCACCAACACCACCAACAACACCAACACCACCACTACCACCAACACCACCAACACCACCACCAACACCACCACCAACATCACCACCAACACCACCACCAACACCACCACCAACACCACCACCAACACCAACACCACCACCAACACCACCACCACCAACACCACCACCAACACCACCAACACCACCACCAACACCACCACCACCAACACCACCACCACCAACACCACCAGACTCCAAATATACAGCAGCAGCAGCAGACTCGGTCAGTGTCAGGATGGAACCTACGACCTCCTGTAAACCAGGCGAGGGAGTTAACATCCCATCAGAGGGAGAGAGAGAGAGAGAGACACAGACTCCAGATATACAGCAGCAGGCATAGTCAGAATTGGGATGGAACCCACGACCTCCTGTATCCCGGGCGACTTGGTTAACATCTCCATAGGCACCGTGATGCCCCCTCTGGTTCAAGCCAATTGCCTGCCTCTGCGACTGCTGATGAAACTAAACTAGAAACTAGTTTTATTTATTTTACTTCATCAGGTTAAGACCCCACTGAGCTGCTATAAAACATTTCAGCTCGCGACCTGACCACAAAGGGTTGTCTAATTAATATCTTATAATAATATGAATATTCTAAATTGATATTAATATCCTCAAACAATATTAATATCCTCTAGTGGGTATTCAATTTTCTTGCTGTGGTTTTCACACCTGATGATTGCTCGTTTTGCAGTCGAAACGTCGTGAGAATTTTATTGTTTTATATTTTTATTATTTTATTGTTTCCCTTCTACGTGACTTTACCGAAAGAACCAAGAATATTAATCCGTGCAGTCACGAAAGCTTTAAACCAAAATGTACAAGTAGTTGTCGTTTTGATTGTGTAAATATATTTAAAGTGATGTGTTTACCCTTCCTATGGCTTTGTACTCCTTTCGGTGTTGTTTTGTGTCTTGATATTGTTGTTGCAACGTTCCGACCCCGTGTGCCTCCCACTGGAACATCTCTAAACAAAGAGCTTTACATCGTTTCAGATTTCCTACTCCTGCCGCAGTATAAATTATCACTTGCCTTGACAGCCTGTTAACAGGCTAGGTTTAGATTATTTTGGCAGCTCTACATTCCCACGGTGGTGGCGACGATAACGATGATGATGATGACGACGATGACGACGATGATGATGATGATGACGATGACGACTATGATGACGATGATGACGACGACGATAATGACGATGACGACGATGATGCTATCAGCGACTTGGTGGAGCTGCTCTCATTTCGCCTTGGCTGCCGGACCGATCTCAGCGGCCGGCCCCACCGTCGCGTCAACGGCGGCGAGCTTTCGCTTCGTCGCGCGACCGGGGCCTCCTTCGGGCACCGGACGGCCGTCGATCTGCGGGCCGGCATCGCCCGGGGCGGCCGGGTAGTACGGCAAGTGCTCGGGCGGAATCGAGAAGTACTTCTTGGACAGCGAGGCCAGCCGCTCGGCCGACAGGCCGCCGACGGGGGCAGTCGGCAGTCGGACCGACTCGAGCGTCCCCTGCTCGATCGTGTCGACGTCGGCGCCAAAAATATCCCGCAGAACGGATCGCCGAAGCAGGTCGACGTTCCCCGGCGCGACCAGCGGGACGCAGGTGACCTCGTCGTCCGGAGTCGAGCTCAGGTGCCTCATGCGAAGCGCTCCTTCATCGACCTCGAAGAAGTAGTTGGACGCGTATCGGGGCGGCATCGGCCTGAAGTGCCTCTTCAGGAGACTCTCCCAGCCCGTGTAGAAAGGGCGCTGGGCATCGCGATGGTCGAAGAACGTCGCCTCGACGCCGCTGATCAGGTTGACGGCGTCGACGACTTCCCACGGCGTGTAGAAGTTCTTGCCCCTCATCGCATTGCGACACCACGCGACGACCCTATCGGCCTGGTTGTGCGAGTGGCCCGGCGGGAGGTACAACAGAACGACTTTGCGGTAGAACAAGACCGACAGCAGCGCAAAGAACATGAACGCCACTTGAGACTTGTCCTGGCCAACGCGGTTGTCCAGAATGGCCACCAGCGTCGTGGGCATCGCGCCCGGGCGCCTGCCGAGCAGCCGCATGTGGTGCACGAAGCGGAGGCTGCACAGCGCGTCCGCGTCCTTCCCTTGGCCACGCTCGTCGTAGAAGATCACGCTGTTGACGCCGCTCGTGACGTCCGCCAGCACGAAATTCCGCAGCGCCAGGCTCGAGTCGAAGCGATCGGCGGACGGCCGCACGTGGCCGCAGTGCGGCATGGCGAAGCTCCCGCCAAAGCCCTCAACCTGAACCCGAACGGTCGGCGGGCGGCTCGGTCCGCGGGCAGAGTCGGCGGCGCCGGGCTCGCCGTCGTCGCAGTGGTCCGGAACGACGGCGGCCGGGACGTCCTGGCCGGGAGCGTGCCGCTCGACGTACTCCCTCACGAAAGCGGACACCGTCCGGCGCTGGGCGACCGCCGCGGCGAGAGGCAAATTCTTCTCCTGCAGCAGGCGCTCGCGCTCGTCCGCCGGGAGATCCCCGCGCGCGAGCCGGGCGTCGAGGCGGGCGCAGCAGTCGCAGGCGTCGTCCGCGGTGCGTGCCAAGCGGAGCCCGGGGTAGAACACGTGGACGTACTGGATCCAGCGCGAATACGACACGACCCGGCTGCCCTCGACGGCATCCAAATTGGCCTTGTACCGGCGATAGAGCTCGGTCCAGGTGACGTTGGGCTCAACCGAGTACTGCCGAGGCCGACGGTGGGAGCAGGGAAAGTCGTCCTCGACCTCCCACGCGCAGGCGCTCTCCCTGATGGCCTCGAGGTCGTCGGCGGCGAGCGCGTGATGCGGGACCCTTGGCGGGCGCCTCGCGCGCGACGTTTCCACGCCGCTCTCGAGGGCCTTCCGCAGGCGGTGGACGCGGGAGCCGCCGACCGGGATGACCGCGCGGATCACGCTCTCCGACAGGCCCCGCTGAAGCATCTGCAGGACGATCCTCTCCGACTGCCGCCACTCGGATCCGCCCCGGGCCGCCTCCGTCGAGCGCCACTCGTCGCGAATGCTGCGGACGGCGTCGTCGCCGAGAATGCTGACGGCTCGGGCCATCGCGGCCTCCTTGCGGTCGCGACGTCCGCGAGCCTGACGGGGCGCGGGGACGCTGGGCCGCGAACCGCCGCTGCCGGGGAGGGTCGGCAGCTGCGAGGGCGGGAGCGACGTCACGGCAGACGGCGTAGCCACCGGCGTCGATGCCGTCACCGCCGATGATGACGATGACGATGAAGATGAAGACGACGATGACGACGATGATGATGATGACGGGCAAGACGCCGCGGCCGCCGGGAACGTGCCGCTGGAAAGGCTGACAAACTCGATGATGCGCTCCATCCACCGGCTCGCGACGGCATTGCCGCCGAACGCCCTCCTGAAGTCCTCGAGAGCGGCCAGCGACTCGCCGAAGGTGGACGCCGGCAGCGAGCGCCAATGGGCCTGCCCATACCCGAGCAAGGAATGCATTCGCTTGTTCAGCTCCGCCGCCCGTTTGTTCTCGCTGCGCTTGGACATGGCGGCAGAATGGTCCTCGTCCGGGTGCACCGCGGTGGGGGGTGTGACGGTAGTGGCCCCCCCCCCCCCCCCCCACACAAAAATAAATAAATAAATGAGTTAATTAATTACGGGGTGTCCCAGCCATGAGGTTCAAATGCCCCGCGCGGGTGACGGTGATGATGGCATCAGCAGCCTCCCTCGTTGACAAAGCCACTTTAAGATGTTTTTTTTTCTCTCTCTCGTTGGTGTTTTTTTTTCGTTTCAGTTGCCTGTTGCACCCGGTCGAAGGGCCGAATGGCTCACAGGGCTAAACCAAATTAAATTTCAAATTAAACCTTGCCACCATTGTGGCGATGGCCCAGGTGGCTTTGTCCGAAACAAAGAGCTACTACGCAGCAGCTCGCCGTAGGGGGGGAGGGGGGAGGGGCCCTTGGACCTGGCGAAATAATAAAAAGTGGTTTAGAGTAGACGGCAAAGAGCTTTCCAGCTCATCGGATTGCTCCTGCAGTCATTCAAAATACAAAGATTTCTGATTCCGATTCCCGTAAGTTTCAGATTCCTGGAATATTGATTCTGAATCGATTCTGCCTGCACTTCATAGCTAGAATCGCACGAAAAAAATCCTCACGGGAATCCATTCGTGCGTGTTTGGAGGATTGGGGACAGCGTGATGAAGAATCGATTCTTCGTAAACGATACAGCGGGCGGGAGAGTAAATCGTCGATATCATGAATAGATTCTAAGGAGGAGGAATCGCCGAGGAAATTAAATCGCTTAATAGGGGGCGGAGCCGTCGTGATTGTGGATCGATTCCTAGGGGGTGGACTCGTCGACATAGTGAATCGATTGTTGGCTGGTGGGAGTGTGAATCCCGGAATAGTGAATCGATTTAAGGGGGGTGGAATCGTCGAGGTAGCGATTCTATGCTCGGTGTGCAAGTGGTGGGGTGGTAGGGGGTGAATCGATTTAATGATAACTTATTCCTAGGGGCGGGAATCGTAGAAATAATCGATTCCTCGACTCCCTCCACCCCACTCCTATCCCATTTCCCTACCCCTCCTACCCCCTCCCCCCACCCCTCCCCCACCCTTAACCCCTCCCCTCACTCCTCCCCCCACCCCGCCCCCCCCCTTACCCCCTCCCCCCCCCTTACCCCCTCCTCCCTCCTTTTCTGGCTGTGCTGCCCAGCGAACGCAGGCCAAGTGTTAGAACCTCGCGTGCCTCACCACCAACACCACCACCAACACCACCACCAACACCACCAACACCACCACTACCACCAACACCACCAACACCAACACCACCACTACCACCAACACCACCAACACCAACACCACCACGAACACCACCACCAACACCACCACCACCACCACCAACACCACCAACACCACCACCACCACTACCACCAACACCACCAACACCACCACCAACACCACCACCAACACCACCACCACCACCAACACCACCAACACCAACAACACCACCACCAACACCACCAACACCACCACCAACACCACCACCAACAACACCAACACCACCACTACCACCAACACCACCAACACCACCACCAACACCACCACCAACAACACCAACACCACCAACACCACCAACACCACCAACACCACCAACACCACCACCAACATCAACACCACCACCAACACCACCACCAACACCACCACCAACACCACCACCACCACTACCACCAACACCACCAACACCACCACCACCAACACCACCACCAACACCACCACCACCACCAACAACAACAACAACCGCCATTCGCCACTAAGTGGCGGTGACGTCACCACGACGCTTGTGCCAGGCTATGTGCACCCTGAGGCCACGTGAAGTGTCGAACGCCCGCTGGCAGGAGGTCACGGGGCAGACCCAGGTGCCACGGGTCGACTGACTGAGATGACTGGCTGATGCACCACCTGTGCCCCCTACTGTGCCAACCTGCTGTGCTTTAGCCACCCGGCGCTCCGCTCGCTGTTGTGAGCGTCGCTCCTCCGCCCTCCGTTGTTGTTGGAGGGCGACTGCCTCCAACTGCCCAGTAGCATCCTTCACGAGCCTCCTCCACAGAGGCCGATCTTGACACCGCTGGTACCAGTCATCGGCAAGTCCACTCAGCTCCACGTCCTCCTGTACCACATCACTCTATCTCTTCTCTAGCCCGTGCCGCGCCCGCTTAGCCCCCTCAATCCGGCCAAACAAAAGCTGTTTCGGCATGCGGTGGCTGGGCATGCGGGCTACATGACCCAGCCATCGCAGCCTTGCCTGCCGGAGGAGCTCACCGATGGGACCCTGCCCAGATCTTTCAAGGATTTGTGAGCTCCTCACACAATCCAGTCTGGTTAAACCCAGGATGGATCGTAGGCAGGCCAGCCTAAATGTTTCTAACCGGCGAAGATGTTCCATTAGGGGGGTCCACGTTTCGCAAGCGTAGAGAAGGGAGGGAATGACCGTGGCCGAGAAGACCTGAAGCTTAGTGCGGAGCGACAGACCAGGTAGCTTCCACACAGCGTTACGCAACCGATGAAAAGATATTGCCGCTCGACTGATTCGGAGTGAAACCTCTGCTGTTAAACTGGTGCCAGTCATAAGCACACTGCCCAGGTATGGGAAACTCTCCACTCTCTCCACAACTGCCCCATCACCGATTGGGAGTTGTGGGGGTGGAGTGTCCGATGGTACAAAATACCCAGGCAGGTGCTTGGTTTTGGTGGGGCTGATGGTAAGGCCCCACCTCTTAGTGGCACGCTCCAGTCTCAGCAGCAGCGTCTCCAACTCCTCCTCTGACTGAGCAGCTATTACCAAGTCACCACCACCAACACCACCAACACCAACAACACCACCACCAACACCACCAACACCACCACCAACACCACCACCAACAACACCAACACCACCACTACCACCAACACCACCAACACCACCACCAACAACACCAACACCACCACCAACACCACCAACACCAACACCACCACTACCACCAACACCACCACCAACACCACCACCACCACCAACACCACCACCAACACCACCACCAACACCACCACCACCAACACCACCACCACCACCAACACCACCACCAACACCACCACCAACACCACCAACACCACCACCAACACCACCACCACCAACACCACCACAACCAACACCACCAGACTCCAAATATACAGCAGCAGCAGACTCGGTCAGTGTCAGGATGGAACCCACGACCTCCTGTAAACCAGGCGAGGGAGTTAACATCCCATCAGAGGGAGAGAGAGAGAGACACAGACTCCAGATATACAGCAGCAGGCATAGTCAGAATTGGGATGGAACCCACGACCTCCTGTAGCCCAGGCGAGGTGGTTAACATCTCCATAGGCAAAGTGGTGCCCCCATCTGGTTCAAGCCAATTGCCTGCCTCTGCGACTGCTGATGAAACTAAACTAGAAACTAGTTTTATTTATTTTACTTCATCAGGTAAAGACCCCACTGAGCTGTTATAAAACATTTCAGCTCGCGACCTGACCACAAAGGGTAGTCTAATTAATATCTTATAATAATATGAATATTCTAAATTGATATTAATATCCTCAAACAATATTAATATCCTCTAGTGGGTATTCAATTTTCTTGCTGTGGTTTTCACACCTGATGATGATTGCTCGTTTTGCAGTCGAAACGTCGTGAGAATTTTATTGATTTATATTTTTATTATTTTATTGTTTCCCTTCTACGTGACTTTACCGACAGAACCAAGAATATGAATCCCTGCAGTCACGGAAGCTTTAAACCAAAATTTACAAGTAGTTGTCGTTTTAATTGTGTAAATAAATTTAAAGTGATGTGTTTACCCTTCCTATGGCTTTGTACTCCTTTCGGTGTTGTTTTGTGTCTTGATATTGTTGTTGCAACGTTCCGACCCCGTGTGCCTCCTACTGGAACATCTCTAAACAAAGAGCTTTACAGCGTTTCCGATTTCCTACTCCTGCCGCAGTATAAATTATCACTTGCCCTGACAGCCTGTTAACAGGCTAGGTTTAGATTATTTTGGCAGCTCTACATTCCCACGGTGGTGGCGACGACGACGATGACGATGATGACGATGATGACGACGACGATGACGACGATGACGATGATGATGATGACAATGACGACGATTACGACGATGATGACGATGACGACTATGATGACGATGATGACGATGACGATGATGATGACGACGACGATGATGCTATCAGCGACTTGGTGGAGCTGCTCTCATTTCGCCTTGGCTGCCGGACCGATCTCAGCGGCCGGCCCCACCGTCGCGTCAACGGCGGCGAGCTTTCGCTTCGTCGCGCGACCGGGGCCTCCTTCGGGCACCGGACGGCCGTCGATCTGCGGGCCGGCATCGCCCGGGGCGGCCGGGTAGTACGGCAAGTGCTCGGGCGGAATCGAGAAGTACTTCTTGGACAGCGAGGCCAGCCGCTCGGCCGACAGGCCGCCGACGGGGGCAGTCGGCAGTCGGACCGACTCGAGCGTCCCCTGCTCGATCGTGTCGACGTCGGCGCCAAAAATATCCCGCAGAACGGATCGCCGAAGCAGGTCGACGTTCCCCGGCGCGACCAGCGGGACGCAGGTGACCTCGTCGTCCGGAGTCGAGCTCAGGTGCCTCATGCGAAGCGCTCCTTCATCGACCTCGAAGAAGTAGTTGGACGCGTATCGGGGCGGCATCGGCCTGAAGTGCCTCTTCAGGAGACTCTCCCAGCCCGTGTAGAAAGGGCGCTGGGCATCGCGATGGTCGAAGAACGTCGCCTCGACGCCGCTGATCAGGTTGACGGCGTCGACGACTTCCCACGGCGTGTAGAAGTTCTTGCCCCTCATCGCGTTGCGACACCACGCGACGACCCTATCGGCCTGGTTGTGCGAGTGGCCCGGCGGGAGGTACAACAGAACGACTTTGCGGTAGAACAAGACCGACAGCAGCGCAAAGAACATGAACGCCACTTGAGACTTGTCCTGGCCAACGCGGTTGTCCAGAATGGCCACCAGCGTCGTGGGCATCGCGCCCGGGCGCCTGCCGAGCAGCCGCATGTGGTGCACGAAGCGGAGGCTGCACAGCGCGTCCGCGTCCTTCCCTTGGCCACGCTCGTCGTAGAAGATCACGCTGTTGACGCCGCTCGTGACGTCCGCCAGCACGAAATTCCGCAGCGCCAGGCTCGAGTCGAAGCGATCGGCGGACGGCCGCACGTGGCCGCAGTGCGGCATGGCGAAGCTCCCGCCAAAGCCCTCAACCTGAACCCGAACGGTCGGCGGGCGGCTCGGTCCGCGGGCAGAGTCGGCGGCGCCGGGCTCGCCGTCGTCGCAGTGGTCCGGAACGACGGCGGCCGGGACGTCCTGGCCGGGAGCGTGCCGCTCGACGTACTCCCTCACGAAAGCGGACACCGTCCGGCGCTGGGCGACCGCCGCGGCGAGAGGCAAATTCTTCTCCTGCAGCAGGCGCTCGCGCTCGTCCGCCGGGAGATCCCCGCGCGCGAGCCGGGCGTCGAGGCGGGCGCAGCAGTCGCAGGCGTCGTCCGCGGTGCGTGCCAAGCGGAGCCCGGGGTAGAACACGTGGACGTACTGGATCCAGCGCGAATACGACACGACCCGGCTGCCCTCGACGGCATCCAAATTGGCCTTGTACCGGCGATAGAGCTCGGTCCAGGTGACGTTGGGTTCAACCGAGTACTGCCGAGGCCGACGGTGGGAGCAGGGAAAGTCGTCCTCGACCTCCCACGCGCAGGCGCTCTCCCTGATGGCCTCGAGGTCGTCGGCGGCGAGCGCGTGATGCGGGACCCTTGGCGACGTTTCCACGCCGCTCTCGAGGGCCTTCCGCAGGCGGTGGACGCGGGAGCCGCCGACCGGGATGACCGCGCGGATCACGCTCTCCGACAGGCCCCGCTGAAGCATCTGCAGGACGATCCTCTCCGACTGCCGCCACTCGGATCCGCCCCGGGCCGCCTCCGTCGAGCGCCACTCGTCGCGAATGCTGCGGACGGCGTCGTCGCCGAGAATGCTGACGGCTCGGGCCATCGCGGCCTCCTTGCGGTCGCGACGTCCGCGAGCCTGACGGGGCGCGGGGACGCTGGGCCGCGAACCGCCGCTGCCGGGGAGGGTCGGCAGCTGCGAGGGCGGGAGCGACGTCACGGCAGACGGCGTAGCCACCGGCGTCGATGCCGTCACCGATGACGACGATGATGACGATGACGATGACGATGATGACGACGATGATGATGATGATGTCGGGCAAGACGCCGCGGCCGCCGGGAACGTGCCGCTGGAAAGGCTGACAAACTCGATGATGCGCTCCATCCACCGGCTCGCGACGGCATTGCCGCCGAACGCCCTCCTGAAGTCCTCGAGAGCGGCCAGCGACTCGCCGAAGGTGGACGCCGGCAGCGAGCGCCAATGGGCCTGCCCATACCCGAGCAAGGAATGCATTCGCTTGTTCAGCTCCGCCGCCCGTTTGTTCTCGCTGCGCTTGGACATGGCGGCAGAATGGTCCTCGTCCGGTGCACCGCAGTGGGGGGTGTGACGGTAGTCGCCCCCCCCCCCCACAAGTAAATAAATAAATAAATGGGTTAATTAATTACGGGGTGTCCCAGCCATGAGGTTCAAATGCCCCGCGTGGGTGACGGTGATGATGGCATCAGCAGCCTCCCTCGTTGACAAAGCCACTTTAAGATGTTTTTTTTTCTCTCTCTCGTTGGTGTTTTTTTTTCGTTTCAGTTGCCTGTTGCACCCGGTCGAAGGGCCGAATGGCTCACAGGGCTAAACCAAATTAAATTAAATTAAACCTTGCCACCATTGTGGCGATGGCCCAGGTGGCTTTGTCCGAAACAAAGAGCTACTACGCAGCAGCTCGCCGTAGGGGGGGAGGGGGGAGGCCCTTGGAGCTGGCGAAATAATAAAAAGTGGTTTAGAGTAGACGGCAAAGAGCTTTCCAGCTCATCGGATTGCTCCTGCAGTCATTCACAATACAAAGATTTCTGATTCCGATTCCCGTAAGTTTCAGATTCCTGGAATATTGATTCTGAATCGATTCTGCCTGCACTTCATAGCTAGAATCGCACAAAAAAAATCCTCACGGGAATCGATTCGTGCGTGTTTGGAGCATTGGGGACAGCGTGATGAAGAATCGATTCTTCGTAAACGATACAGCGGGCGGGAGAGTACATCGTCGATATCATGAATAGATTCTAAGGAGGAGGAATCGCCGAGGAATAGAAATCGCTTAATAGGGGGCGGAGCCGTCGTGATTGTGGATCGATTCCTAGGGGGTGGACTCGTCGACATAGTGAATCGATTGTTGGCTGGTGGGAGTGTGAATCCCGGGATAGGGAATCGATTCAAGGGGGGTGGAATTGTCGAGGTGGTGATTCTATGCTCGGTGAGCAAGTGGTGGGGGGGTAGGGGGTGAATCGATTTAATGATAACTTATTCCTAAGGGCGGGAATCGTCGAAATAATCGATTCCTCGACTCCCTCCACCCCACTCCTATCCCCCTTCCCTACCCCTCCTACCCCCTTCCCCCACCCCTCCCCCACCCTTAACCCCTCCCCCACCCTTAACCCCTCCCCCACCCCTCCCCCCACCCCTCCCCCCACCCCTCCCCCCCCTTACCCCCTCCCCCCTCCTTTTCTGGCTGTGCTGCCTAGCGAACGCAGGCCAAGTGTTAGAACCTCGCGTGCCTCACCACCAACACCACCACCAACACCACCACCAACACCACTACCAACACCAACACCACCACTACCACCAACACCACCAACACCACCACCAACACCACCAACACCACCACCACCACTACCACCAACACCACCACCACCAACACCACCACTACCACCAACACCACCAACACCACCACCAACACCACCACCACCAACACCACCACCAACACCACCACCAACAACACCAACACCACCACTACCACCAACACCACCAACACCACCACCAACAACACCAACACCACCACCACCAACACCACCAACACCACCAACACCACCACTACCACCAACACCACCAACACCACCACCAACACCACCACCAACACCACCACCAACATCACCACCAACACCACCAACACCAACAACACCACCACCAACACCACCAACACCAACACCACCACCAACACCACCACCAACAACACCAACACCACCAACACCACCACCACCACCACCAACACCACCAACACCACCAACACCAACAACACCACCACCAACACCACCAACACCAACACCACCACCAACACCACCACCAACAACACCAACACCACCACTACCACCAACACCACCAACACCACCACCAACAACACCAACACCACCACCACCAACACCACCAACACCACCAACACCACCAACACCACCACTACCACCAACACCACCAACACCACCACCAACACCACCACCAACACCACCACCAACATCACCACCAACACCACCACCAACACCACCACCAACACCACCACCAACACCACCACCACCACCACCAACACCACCACCAACACCACCAACACCACCACCAACACCAACACCACCACCACCAACACCACCAGACTCCAAATATACAGCAGCAGCAGACTCGGTCAGTGTCAGGATGGAACCCACGACCTCCTGTAAACCAGGCGAGGGAGTTAACATCCCATCAGAGGGAGAGAGAGACACAGAATCCAGATATACAGCAGCAGGCATAGTCAGAATTGGGATCGAACCCACGACCTCCTGTATTCCAGGCGACTTGGTTAACATCTCCTAGCCACCGTGGCGCCCCCCTCTGGTTCAAGCCAATTGCCTGCCTCTGCGACTGCTGATGAAACTAAACTAGAAACTAGTTTTATTTATTTTACTTCATCAGGTAAAGACCCCACTGAGCTGTTATAAAACATTTCAGCTCGCGACCTGACCACAAAGGGTAGTCTCATTAATATCTTATAATAATATGAATATTCTAAATTGATATTAATATCCTCAAACAATATTAATATCCTCTAGTGGGTATTCAATTTTCTTGCTGTGGTTTTCACACCTGATGATGATTGCTCGTTTTGCAGTCGAAACGTCGTGAGAATTTTATTGATTTATATTTTTATTATTTTATTGTTTCCCTTCTACGTGACTTTACCGACAGAACCAAGAATATTAATCCCTGCAGTCACGAAAGCTTTAAACCAAAATTTACAAGTAGTTGTCATTTTAATTGTGTAAATAAATTTAAAGTGATGTGTTTACCCTTCCTATGGCTTTGTACTCCTTTCGGTGTTGTTTTGTGTCTTGATATTGTTGTTGCAACGTTCCGACCCCGTGTGCCTCCTACTGGAACATCTCTAAACAAAGAGCTTTACAGCATTTCAGATTTCCTACTCCTGCCGCAGTATAAATTATCACTTGCCCTGACAGCCTGTTAACAGGCTATGTTTAGATTATTTTGGCAGCTCTACATTCCCACGGTGGTGGCGACGACGACGATGACGATGATGATGATGACGACGATGATGATGACGATGATGACGATGACGACGACGATGCTATCAGCCGACTTGGTGGAGCTGCTCTCATTTCGCCTTGGCTGCCGGACCGATCTCAGCGGCCGGCCCCACCGTCGCGTCAACGGCGGCGAGCTTTCGCTTCGTCGCGCGACCGGGGCCTCCTTCGGGCACCGGACGGCCGTCGATCTGCGGGCCGGCATCGCCCGGGGCGGCCGGGTAGTACGGCAAGTGCTCGGGCGGAATCGAGAAGTACTTCTTGGACAGCGAGGCCAGCCGCTCGGCCGACAGGCCGCCGACGGGGGCAGTCGGCAGTCGGACCGACTCGAGCGTCCCCTGCTCGATCGTGTCGACGTCGGCGCCAAAAATATCCCGCAGAACGGATCGCCGAAGCAGGTCGACGTTCCCCGGCGCGACCAGCGGGACGCAGGTGACCTCGTCGTCCGGAGTCGAGCTCAGGTGCCTCATGCGAAGCGCTCCTTCATCGACCTCGAAGAAGTAGTTGGACGCGTATCGGGGCGGCATCGGCCTGAAGTGCCTCTTCAGGAGACTCTCCCAGCCCGTGTAGAAAGGGCGCTGGGCATCGCGATGGTCGAAGAACGTCGCCTCGACGCCGCTGATCAGGTTGACGGCGTCGACGACTTCCCACGGCGTGTAGAAGTTCTTGCCCCTCATCGCATTGCGACACCACGCGACGACCCTATCGGCCTGGTTGTGCGAGTGGCCCGGCGGGAGGTACAACAGAACGACTTTGCGGTAGAACAAGACCGACAGCAGCGCAAAGAACATGAACGCCACTTGAGACTTGTCCTGGCCAACGCGGTTGTCCAGAATGGCCACCAGCGTCGTGGGCATCGCGCCCGGGCGCCTGCCGAGCAGCCGCATGTGGTGCACGAAGCGGAGGCTGCACAGCGCGTCCGCGTCCTTCCCTTGGCCACGCTCGTCGTAGAAGATCACGCTGTTGACGCCGCTCGTGACGTCCGCCAGCACGAAATTCCGCAGCGCCAGGCTCGAGTCGAAGCGATCGGCGGACGGCCGCACGTGGCCGCAGTGCGGCATGGCGAAGCTCCCGCCAAAGCCCTCAACCTGAACCCGAACGGTCGGCGGGCGGCTCGGTCCGCGGGCAGAGTCGGCGGCGCCGGGCTCGCCGTCGTCGCAGTGGTCCGGAACGACGGCGGCCGGGACGTCCTGGCCGGGAGCGTGCCGCTCGACGTACTCCCTCACGAAAGCGGACACCGTCCGGCGCTGGGCGACCGCCGCGGCGAGAGGCAAATTCTTCTCCTGCAGCAGGCGCTCGCGCTCGTCCGCCGGGAGATCCCCGCGCGCGAGCCGGGCGTCGAGGCGGGCGCAGCAGTCGCAGGCGTCGTCCGCGGTGCGTGCCAAGCGGAGCCCGGGGTAGAACACGTGGACGTACTGGATCCAGCGCGAATACGACACGACCCGGCTGCCCTCGACGGCATCCAAATTGGCCTTGTACCGGCGATAGAGCTCGGTCCAGGTGACGTTGGGCTCAACCGAGTACTGCCGAGGCCGACGGTGGGAGCAGGGAAAGTCGTCCTCGACCTCCCACGCGCAGGCGCTCTCCCTGATGGCCTCGAGGTCGTCGGCGGCGAGCGCGTGATGCGGGACCCTTGGCGGGCGCCTCGCGCGCGACGTTTCCACGCCGCTCTCGAGGGCCTTCCGCAGGCGGTGGACGCGGGAGCCGCCGACCGGGATGACCGCGCGGATCACCCTCTCCGACAGGCCCCGCTGAAGCATCTGCAGGACGATCCTCTCCGACTGCCGCCACTCGGATCCGCCCCGGGCCGCCTCCGTCGAGCGCCACTCGTCGCGAATGCTGCGGACGGCGTCGTCGCCGAGAATGCTGACGGCTCGGGCCATCGCGGCCTCCTTGCGGTCGCGACGTCCGCGAGCCTGACGGGGCGCGGGGACGCTGGGCCGCGAACCGCCGCTGCCGGGGAGGGTCGGCAGCTGCGAGGGCGGGAGCGACGTCACGGCAGACGGCGTAGCCACCGGCGTCGATGCCGTCACCGATGATGATGATGATGACGATGATGTCGGGCAAGACGCCGCTGCCGCCGGGAACGTGCCGCTGGAAAGGCTGACAAACTCGATGATGCGCTCCATCCACCGGCTCGCGACGGCATTGCCGCCGAACGCCCTCCTGAAGTCCTCGAGAGCGGCCAGCGACTCGCCGAAGGTGGACGCCGGCAGCGAGCGCCAATGGGCCTGCCCATACCCGAGCAAGGAATGCATTCGCTTGTTCAGCTCCGCCGCCCGTTTGTTCTCGCTGCGCTTGGACATGGCGGCAGAATGGTCCTCGTCCGGGTGCACCGCGGTGGGGGGGTGACGGTAGTGGCCCCCCCCCCCCCCCCACACAAAAATAAATAAATAAATGGGTTAATTAATTACGGGGTGTCCCAGCCATGAGGTTCAAATGCCCCGCGCGGGTGACGGTGATGATGGCATCAGCAGCCTCCCTCGTTGACAAAGCCACTTGAAGATGTTTTTTTTTCTCTCTCTCGTTGGTGTTTTTTTTTCGTTTCAGTTGCCTGTTGCACCCGGTCGAAGGGCCGAATGGCTCACAGGGCTAAACCAAATTAAATTAAATTAAACCTTGCCACCATTGTGGCGATGGCCCAGGTGGCTTTGTCCGAAACAAAGAGCTACTACGCAGCAGCTCGCCGTAGGGGGGGGGAGGGAGGGGCCCTTGGACCTGGCGAAATAATAAAAAGTGGTTTAGAGTAGACGGCAAAGAGCTTTCCAGCTCATCGGATTGCTCCTGCAGTCATTCAAAATACAAAGCTTTCTGATTCCGATTCCCGTAAGTTTCAGATTCCTGGAATATTGATTCTGAATCGATTCTGCCTGCGCTTCATAGCTAGAATCGCACAAAAAAAATCCTCACGGGAATCGATTCGTGCGTGTTTGGAGGATTGGGGACAGCGTGATGAAGAATCGATTCTTCGTAAACGATACAGCGGGCGGGAGAGTACATCGTCGATATCATGAATAGATTCTAAGGAGGAGGAATCGCCGAGGAAATTAAATCGCTTAATAGGGGGCGGAGCCGTCGTGATTGTGGATCGATTCCTAGGGGGTGGACTCGTCGACATAGTGAATCGATTGTTGGCTGGTGGGAGTGTGAATCCCGGAATAGTGAATCGATTTAAGGGGGATGGAATCGTCGAGGTAGCGATTCTATGCTCGGTGTGCAAGTGGTGGGGTGGTAGGGGGTGAATCGATTTAATGATAACTTATTCCTAGGGGCGGGAATCGTAGAAATAATCGATTCCTCGACTCCCTCCACCCCACTCCTATCCCCCTTCCCTACCCCTCCTACCCCCTCCCCCCACCCCTCCCCCACCCTTAACCCCTCCCCCACCCTTAACCCCTCCCCCACCCCTCCCCCCACCCCTCCCCCCACCCCTCCCCCCCTTACCCCCTCCCCCCCCCTTACCCCCTCCCCCCTCCTTTTCTGGCTGTGCTGCCTAGCGAACGCAGGCCAAGTGTTAGAACCTCGCGTGCCTCACCACCAACACCACCAACACCACCAACACCACCACCACCACCACCAACACCACCACCAACACCACCACCAACACCACCACCAACACCACCACTACCACCAACACCACCACCAACACCACCAACACCACCACCAACACCACCAACATCAACACCAATACCACCAACACCACCACCACCACCAACACCACCAACACCACCACCAACACCACCACCACCAACACCACCAACACCACCACCAACACCACCAACACCACCAACACCAACAACACCACCACCAACACCACCACCAACAACACCAACACCACCACTACCACCAACACCACCAACACCACCACCAACAACACCAACACCACCACCACCAACACCACCACCACCAACACCACCAACACCAACACCACCACTACCACCAACACCACCAACACCACCACCAACACCACCACCAACATCACCACCAACACCACCACCAACACCACCAACACCACCACCACCAACACCACCACCAACACCAACACCACCACCAACACCACCAACACCACCACCAACACCACCACCACCAACACCACCACCACCAACACCACCAGACTCCAAATATACAGCAGCAGCAGACTCGGTCAGTGTCAGGATGGAACCCACGACCTCCTGTAAACCAGGCGAGGGAGTTAACATCCCATCAGAGGGAGAGAGAGAGAGACACAGACTCCAGATATACAGCAGCAGGCATAGTCAGAATTGGGATGGAACCCACGACCTCCTGTAGCCCAGGCGAGGTGGTTAACATCTCCTAGCCACCGTGGCGCCCCCCTCTGGTTCAAGCCAATTGCCTGCCTCTGCGACTGCTGATGAAACTAAACTAGAAACTAGTTTTATTTATTTTACTTCATCAGGTTAAGACCCCACTGAGCTGTTATAAAACATTTCAGCTCGCGACCTGACCACAAAGGGTAGTCTAATTAATATCTTATAATAATATGAATATTCTAAATTGATATTAATATCCTCAAACAATATTAATATCCTCTAGTGGGTATTCAATTTTCTTGCTGTGGTTTTCACACCTGATGATTGCTCGTTTGCAGTCGAAACGTCGTGAGAATTTTATTGATTTATATTTTTATTATTTTATTGTTTCCCTTCTACGTGACTTTACCGACAGAACCAAGAATATGAATCCCTGCAGTCACGGAAGCTTTAAACCAAAATTTACAAGTAGTTGTCGTTTTAATTGTGTAAATATATTTAAAGTGATGTGTTTACCCTTCCTATGGCTTTGTACTCCTTTCGGTGTTGTTTTGTGTCTTGATATTGTTGTTGCAACGTTCCGACCCCGTGTGCCTCCCACTGGAACATCTCTAAACAAAGAGCTTTACAGCGTTTCCGATTTCCTACTCCTGCCGCAGTATAAATTATCACTTGCCCTGACAGCCTGCTAACAGGCTAGGTTTAGATTATTTTGGCAGCTCTACATTCCCACGGTGGTGGCGACGACGACAATGATGACGACGATGATGATGATGACGACGATGATGACGATGATGATGACGACGACGATGACGATGATGACGATGATGACGACGACGATGATGATGACGATGATGATGACGATGACGATGACGACGATGCTATCAGCCGACTTGGTTGAGCTGCTCTCATTTCGCCTTGGCTGCCGGACCGATCTCAGCGGCCGGCCCCACCGTCGCGTCAACGGCGGCGAGCTTTCGCTTCGTCGCGCGACCGGGGCCTCCTTCGGGCACCGGACGGCCGTCGATCTGCGGGCCGGCATCGCCCGGGGCGGCCGGGTAGTACGGCAAGTGCTCGGGCGGAATCGAGAAGTACTTCTTGGACAGCGAGGCCAGCCGCTCGGCCGACAGGCCGCCGACGGGGGCAGTCGGCAGTCGGACCGACTCGAGCGTCCCCTGCTCGATCGTGTCGACGTCGGCGCCAAAAATATCCCGCAGAACGGATCGCCGAAGCAGGTCGACGTTCCCCGGCGCGACCAGCGGGACGCAGGTGACCTCGTCGTCCGGAGTCGAGCTCAGGTGCCTCATGCGAAGCGCTCCTTCATCGACCTCGAAGAAGTAGTTGGACGCGTATCGGGGCGGCATCGGCCTGAAGTGCCTCTTCAGGAGACTCTCCCAGCCCGTGTAGAAAGGGCGCTGGGCATCGCGATGGTCGAAGAACGTCGCCTCGACGCCGCTGATCAGGTTGACGGCGTCGACGACTTCCCACGGCGTGTAGAAGTTCTTGCCCCTCATCGCATTGCGACACCACGCGACGACCCTATCGGCCTGGTTGTGCGAGTGGCCCGGCGGGAGGTACAACAGAACGACTTTGCGGTAGAACAAGACCGACAGCAGCGCAAAGAACATGAACGCCACTTGAGACTTGTCCTGGCCAACGCGGTTGTCCAGAATGGCCACCAGCGTCGTGGGCATCGCGCCCGGGCGCCTGCCGAGCAGCCGCATGTGGTGCACGAAGCGGAGGCTGCACAGCGCGTCCGCGTCCTTCCCTTGGCCACGCTCGTCGTAGAAGATCACGCTGTTGACGCCGCTCGTGACGTCCGCCAGCACGAAATTCCGCAGCGCCAGGCTCGAGTCGAAGCGATCGGCGGACGGCCGCACGTGGCCGCAGTGCGGCATGGCGAAGCTCCCGCCAAAGCCCTCAACCTGAACCCGAACGGTCGGCGGGCGGCTCGGTCCGCGGGCAGAGTCGGCGGCGCCGGGCTCGCCGTCGTCGCAGTGGTCCGGAACGACGGCGGCCGGGACGTCCTGGCCGGGAGCGTGCCGCTCGACGTACTCCCTCACGAAAGCGGACACCGTCCGGCGCTGGGCGACCGCCGCGGCGAGAGGCAAATTCTTCTCCTGCAGCAGGCGCTCGCGCTCGTCCGCCGGGAGATCCCCGCGCGCGAGCCGGGCGTCGAGGCGGGCGCAGCAGTCGCAGGCGTCGTCCGCGGTGCGTGCCAAGCGGAGCCCGGGGTAGAACACGTGGACGTACTGGATCCAGCGCGAATACGACACGACCCGGCTGCCCTCGACGGCATCCAAATTGGCCTTGTACCGGCGATAGAGCTCGGTCCAGGTGACGTTGGGTTCAACCGAGTACTGCCGAGGCCGACGGTGGGAGCAGGGAAAGTCGTCCTCGACCTCCCACGCGCAGGCGCTCTCCCTGATGGCCTCGAGGTCGTCGGCGGCGAGCGCGTGATGCGGGACCCTTGGCGGGCGCCTCGCGCGCGACGTTTCCACGCCGCTCTCGAGGGCCTTCCGCAGGCGGTGGACGCGGGAGCCGCCGACCGGGATGACCGCGCGGATCACGCTCTCCGACAGGCCCCGCTGAAGCATCTGCAGGACGATCCTCTCCGACTGCCGCCACTCGGATCCGCCCCGGGCCGCCTCCGTCGAGCGCCACTCGTCGCGAATGCTGCGGACGGCGTCGTCGCCGAGAATGCTGACGGCTCGGGCCATCGCGGCCTCCTTGCGGTCGCGACGTCCGCGAGCCTGACGGGGCGCGGGGACGCTGGGCCGCGAACCGCCGCTGCCGGGGAGGGTCGGCAGCTGCGAGGGCGGGAGCGACGTCACGGCAGACGGCGTAGCCACCGGCGTCGATGCCGTCACCGATGATGATGACGATGACGACGATGATGATGATGATGACGGTGACGACGATGATGACGACGATGATGATGATGTCGGGCAAGACGCCGCTGCCGCCGGGAACGTGCCGCTGGAAAGGCTGACAAACTCGATGATGCGCTCCATCCACCGGCTCGCGACGGCATTGCCGCCGAACGCCCTCCTGAAGTCCTCGAGAGCGGCCAGCGACTCGCCGAAGGTGGACGCCGGCAGCGAGCGCCAATGGGCCTGCCCATACCCGAGCAAGGAATGCATTCGCTTGTTCAGCTCCGCCGCCCGTTTGTTCTCGCTGCGCTTGGACATGGCGGCAGAATGGTCCTCGCCCGGTGCACCGCGGTGGGGGGGTGACGGTAGTGCCCCCCCCCCCCCACAAAAATAAATAAATAAATGGGTTAATTAATTACGGGGTGTCCCAGCCATGAGGTTCAAATGCCCCGCGTGGGTGACGGTGATGATGGCATCAGCAGCCTCCCTCGTTGACAAAGCCACTTTAAGATGTTTTTTTTTCTCTCTCTCGTTGGTGTTTTTTTTCCGTTTCAGTTGCCTGTTGCACCCGGTCGAAGGGCCGAATGGCTCACAGGGCTAAACCAAATTAAATTTCAAATTAAACCTTGCCACCATTGTGGCGATGGCCCAGGTGGCTTTGTCCGAAACAAAGAGCTACTACGCAGCAGCTCGCCGTAGGGGGGGAGGGGGGAGGCCCTTGGAGCTGGCGAAATAATAAAAAGTGGTTTAGAGTAGACGGCAAAGAGCTTTCCAGCTCATCGGATTGCTCCTGCAGTCATTCAAAATACAAAGCTTTCTGATTCCGATTCCCGTAAGTTTCAGATTCCTGGAATATTGATTCTGAATCGATTCTGCCTGCGCTTCATAGCTAGAATCGCACAAAAAAAATCCTCACGGGAATCGATTCGTGCGTGTTTGGAGGATTGGGGACAGCGTGATGAAGAATCGATTCTTCGTAAACGATACAGCGGGCGGGAGAGTAAATCGTCGATATCATGAATAGGTTCTAAGGAGGAGGAATCGCCGAGGAAATTAAATCGCTTAATAGGGGGCGGAGCCGTCGTGATTGTGGATCGATTCCTATGGGGTGGACTCGTCGACATAGTGAATCGATTGTTGGCTGGTGGGAGTGTGAATCCCGGAATAGTGAATCGATTTAAGGGGGGTGGAATCGTCGAGGTAGCGATTCTATGCTCGGTGTGCAAGTGGTGGGGTGGTAGGGGGTGAATCGATTTAATGATAACTTATTCCTAGGAGCGGGAATCGTCGAAATCATCGATTCCTCGACTCCCTCCACCCCACTCCTATCCCCATTCCCTACCCCTCCTACCCCCTCCCCCCACCCCTCCCCCACCCTTAACCCCTCCCCTCACTCCTCCCCCCACCCCTCCCCCTCCCTTAACCCCTCCCCCACCCTTAACCCCTCCCCCACCCCTCCCCCCACCCCTCCCCCCACCCCTCCCCCCACCCCTCCCCCCCCCTTACCCCCTCCCCCCTCCTTTTCTGGCTGTGCTGCCTAGCGAACGCAGGCCAAGTGTTAGAACCTCGCGTGCCTCACCACCAACACCACCAACACCACCACCAACACCACCACCACCACCAACACCAACAACACCACCAACATCAACACCACCAACACCACCAACATCACCACCAACACCACCAACACCACCACCAACACCACCACCACCACCACCACCACCACCACAAACACCACCAACACCAACACCACCACTACCACTACCACCAACACCACCACTACCACCAACACCACCAACACCACCAACACCACCACCACCAACACCACCACCACCACCATCACCACCAACACCACCAACACCACCACCATCACCACCAACACCACCACCAACACCACCACCAACACCACCACCAACACCACCACTACCACCAACACCACCAACACCACCACCAACACCACCAACATCAACACCAATACCACCAACACCACCACCACCACCAACACCACCAACACCACCACCACCACTACCACCAACACCACCAACACCACCACCAACACCACCACCACCACCAACACCACCAACACCACCACCAACACCACCAACACCACCAACACCAACAACACCACCACCAACACCACCAACACCACCACCAACACCACCACCAACAACACCAACACCAACACCACCAACACTACCACCAACACCACCAACACCACCACCAACACCACCAACACCACCACCACCACCATCACCACCAACACCACCACTACCACCAACACCACCAACACCACCAACACCACCAACACCACCACCAACACCACCACCACCACCAACACCACCAACACCAACAACACCACCACCAACACCACCAACACCACCACCAACACCACCACCAACAACACCAACACCACCACTACCACCAACACCACCAACACCACCACCAACAACACCAACACCACCACCACCAACACCACCACCACCAACACCACCAACACCAACACCACCACTACCACCAACACCACCACCAACACCACCACCAACACCACCACCAACACCACCACCAACACCACCACCAACACCACCACCACCACCAACACCACCACCAACACCACCACCAACACCACCAACACAACCACCAACACCACCACCACCAACACCACCACAACCAACACCACCACACTCCAAATATACAGCAGCAGCAGACTCGGTCAGTGTCAGGATGGAACCCACGACCTCCTGTAAACCAAGCGAGGGAGTTAACATCCCATCAGAGGGAGAGAGAGAGACACAGACTCCAGATATACAGCAGCAGGCATAGTCAGAATTGGGATGGAACCCACGACCTCCTGTATCCCAGGCGAGGTGGTTAACATCTCCATAGGCAAAGTGGTGCCCCCATCTGGTTCAAGCCAATTGCCTGCCTCTGCGACTGCTGATGAAACTAAACTAGAAACTAGTTTTATTTATTTTACTTCATCAGGTAAAGACCCCACTGAGCTGTTATAAAACATTTCAGCTCGCGACCTGACCACAAAGGGTAGTCTAATTAATATCTTATAATAATATGAATATTCTAAATTGATATTAATATCCTCAAACAATATTAATATCCTCTAGTGGGTATTCAATTTTCTTGCTGTGGTTTTCACACCTGATGATGATTGCTCGTTTTGCAGTCGAAACGTCGTGAGAATTTTATTGATTTATATTTTTATTATTTTATTGTTTCCCTTCTACGTGACTTTACCGACAGAACCAAGAATATGAATCCCTGCAGTCACGGAAGCTTTAAACCAAAATTTACAAGTAGTTGTCGTTTTAATTGTGTAAATAAATTTAAAGTGATGTGTTTACCCTTCCTATGGCTTTGTACTCCTTTCGGTGTTGTTTTGTGTCTTGATATTGTTGTTGCAACGTTCCGACCCCGTGTGCCTCCTACTGGAACATCTCTAAACAAAGAGCTTTACAGCGTTTCCGATTTCCTACTCCTGCCGCAGTATAAATTATCACTTGCCCTGACAGCCTGTTAACAGGCTAGGTTTAGATTATTTTGGCAGCTCTACATTCCCACGGTGGTGGCGACGACGACGATGATGACGATGATGATGACGACGACGATGACGATGATGACGACGATGATGATGATGACGATGACGACGACGACGATGACGATGCTATCAGCGACTTGGTTGAGCTGCTCTCATTTCGCCTTGGCTGCCGGACCGATCTCAGCGGCCGGCCCCACCGTCGCGTCAACGGCGGCGAGCTTTCGCTTCGTCGCGCGACCGGGGCCTCCTTCGGGCACCGGACGGCCGTCGATCTGCGGGCCGGCATCGCCCGGGGCGGCCGGGTAGTACGGCAAGTGCTCGGGCGGAATCGAGAAGTACTTCTTGGACAGCGAGGCCAGCCGCTCGGCCGACAGGCCGCCGACGGGGGCAGTCGGCAGTCGGACCGACTCGAGCGTCCCCTGCTCGATCGTGTCGACGTCGGCGCCAAAAATATCCCGCAGAACGGATCGCCGAAGCAGGTCGACGTTCCCCGGCGCGACCAGCGGGACGCAGGTGACCTCGTCGTCCGGAGTCGAGCTCAGGTGCCTCATGCGAAGCGCTCCTTCATCGACCTCGAAGAAGTAGTTGGACGCGTATCGGGGCGGCATCGGCCTGAAGTGCCTCTTCAGGAGACTCTCCCAGCCCGTGTAGAAAGGGCGCTGGGCATCGCGATGGTCGAAGAACGTCGCCTCGACGCCGCTGATCAGGTTGACGGCGTCGACGACTTCCCACGGCGTGTAGAAGTTCTTGCCCCTCATCGCATTGCGACACCACGCGACGACCCTATCGGCCTGGTTGTGCGAGTGGCCCGGCGGGAGGTACAACAGAACGACTTTGCGGTAGAACAAGACCGACAGCAGCGCAAAGAACATGAACGCCACTTGAGACTTGTCCTGGCCAACGCGGCTGTCCAGAATGGCCACCAGCGTCGTGGGCATCGCGCCCGGGCGCCTGCCGAGCAGCCGCATGTGGTGCACGAAGCGGAGGCTGCACAGCGCGTCCGCGTCCTTCCCTTGGCCACGCTCGTCGTAGAAGATCACGCTGTTGACGCCGCTCGTGACGTCCGCCAGCACGAAATTCCGCAGCGCCAGGCTCGAGTCGAAGCGATCGGCGGACGGCCGCACGTGGCCGCAGTGCGGCATGGCGAAGCTCCCGCCAAAGCCCTCAACCTGAACCCGAACGGTCGGCGGGCGGCTCGGTCCGCGGGCAGAGTCGGCGGCGCCGGGCTCGCCGTCGTCGCAGTGGTCCGGAACGACGGCGGCCGGGACGTCCTGGCCGGGAGCGTGCCGCTCGACGTACTCCCTCACGAAAGCGGACACCGTCCGGCGCTGGGCGACCGCCGCGGCGAGAGGCAAATTCTTCTCCTGCAGCAGGCGCTCGCGCTCGTCCGCCGGGAGATCCCCGCGCGCGAGCCGGGCGTCGAGGCGGGCGCAGCAGTCGCAGGCGTCGTCCGCGGTGCGTGCCAAGCGGAGCCCGGGGTAGAACACGTGGACGTACTGGATCCAGCGCGAATACGACACGACCCGGCTGCCCTCGACGGCATCCAAATTGGCCTTGTACCGGCGATAGAGCTCGGTCCAGGTGACGTTGGGTTCAACCGAGTACTGCCGAGGCCGACGGTGGGAGCAGGGAAAGTCGTCCTCGACCTCCCACGCGCAGGCGCTCTCCCTGATGGCCTCGAGGTCGTCGGCGGCGAGCGCGTGATGCGGGACCCTTGGCGGGCGCCTCGCGCGCGACGTTTCCACGCCGCTCTCGAGGGCCTTCCGCAGGCGGTGGACGCGGGAGCCGCCGACCGGGATGACCGCGCGGATCACCCTCTCCGACAGGCCCCGCTGAAGCATCTGCAGGACGATCCTCTCCGACTGCCGCCACTCGGATCCGCCCCGGGCCGCCTCCGTCGAGCGCCACTCGTCGCGAATGCTGCGGACGGCGTCGTCGCCGAGAATGCTGACGGCTCGGGCCATCGCGGCCTCCTTGCGGTCGCGACGTCCGCGAGCCTGACGGGGCGCGGGGACGCTGGGCCGCGAACCGCCGCTGCCGGGGAGGGTCGGCAGCTGCGAGGGCGGGAGCGACGTCACGGCAGACGGCGTAGCCACCGGCGTCGATGCCGTCACCGATGATGACGATGATGACGATGACGGTGACGATGACGATGACGATGATGTCGGGCAAGACGCCGCTGCCGCCGGGAACGTGCCGCTGGAAAGGCTGACAAACTCGATGATGCGCTCCATCCACCGGCTCGCGACGGCATTGCCGCCGAACGCCCTCCTGAAGTCCTCGAGAGCGGCCAGCGACTCGCCGAAGGTGGACGCCGGCAGCGAGCGCCAATGGGCCTGCCCATACCCGAGCAAGGAATGCATTCGCTTGTTCAGCTCCGCCGCCCGTTTGTTCTCGCTGCGCTTGGACATGGCGGCAGAATGGTCCTCGTCCGGTGCACCGCGGTGGGGGGTGTGACGGTAGTGGCCCCCCCCCCCCCCACAAGTAAATAAATAAATAAATGGGTTAATTAATTACGGGGTGTCCCAGCCATGAGGTTCAAATGCCCCGCGCGGGTGACGGTGATGATGGCATCAGCAGCCTCCCTCGTTGACAAAGCCACTTTAAGATGTTTTTTTCTCTCTCTCTCGTTGGTGTTTTTTTTTCGTTTCAGTTGCCTGTTGCACCCGGTCGAAGGGCCGAATGGCTCACAGGGCTAAACCAAATGGAATTGAATTAAACCTTGCCACCATTGTGGCGATGGCCCAGGTGGCTTTGTCCGAAACAAAGAGCTACTACGCAGCAGCTCACCGTGGGGGGGGAGGGGGGAGGGGGGGCCCTTGGACCTGGCGAAATAATAAAAAGTGGTTTAGAGTAGACGGCAAAGAGCTTTCCAGCTCATCGGATTGCTCCTGCAGTCATTCAAAATACAAAGATTTCTGATTCCGATTCCCGTAAGTTTCAGATTCCTGGAATATTGATTCTGAATCGATTCTGCCTGCACTTCATAGCTAGAATCGCACGCAAAAATCCTCACGGGAATCGATTCGTGCGTGTTTGGAGCATTGGGGACAGCGTGATGAAGAATCTATTCTTCGTAAACGATACAGCGGGCGGGAGAGTAAATCGTCGATATCATGAATAGATTCTGAGGAGGAATCGCCGAGGAAATTAAATCGCTTAATAGGGGGCGGAGCCGTCGTGATTGTGGATCGATTCCTAGGGGGTGGACTCGTCGACATAGTGAATCGATTGTTGGCTGGTGGGAGTGTGAATCGCGGGATAGGGAATCGATTCAAGGGGGGTGGAATCGTCGAGGTAGCGATTCTATGCTCGGTGAGCAAGTGGTGGGGGGGTAGGGGGTGAATCGATTTAATGATAACTTATTCCTAGGGGCGGGAATCGTAGAAATAATCGATTCCTCGACTCCCTCCACCCCACTCCTATCCCCCTTCCCTACCCCTCCTACCCCCTCCCCCCATCCCTCCCCCACCCTTAACCCCTCCCCTCACTCCTCCCCCCACCCCTCCCCCTCCCTTAACCCCTCCCCCACCCCTCCCCCCACCCCTCCCCCCACCCCTCCCCCCCCCTTACCCCCTCCCCCCTCCTTTTCTGGCTGTGCTGCCTAGCGAACGCAGGCCAAGTGTTAGAACCTCGCGTGCCTCACCACCAACACCACCACCAACACCACCACCACCAACACCACCACTACCACCAACACCACCAACACCACCACCAACACCACCAACATCAACACCAACACCACCACCACCAACACCACCACTACCACCAACACCACCACTACCACCAACACCACCACCAACACCACCACCAACACCACCACCAACACCACCACTACCACCAACACCACCAACACCACCACCAACACCACCACCAACACCACCACCAACACCACCAACACCACCACTACCACCAACACCACCAACACCACCACCAACACCACCAACATCAACACCAACACCACCAACACCACCACCACCAACACCACCAACACCAACACCACCACTACCACCAACACCACCAACACCACCACCAACACCACCACCACCACCAACACCACCACCAACACCACCACCACCACCAACACCACCAACACCACCACCACCAACACCACCAACACCACCACCAACAACACCAACACCAACACCACCACTACCACCAACACCACCAACACCACCACCAACAACACCAACACCACCACCACCAACACCACCACCACCACCAACACCACCAACACCAACACCACCACTACCACCAACACCACCAACACCACCACCAACACCACCACCACCAACACCACCACCAACATCACCACCAACACCACCACCAACACCACCACCAACATCACCACCAACACCACCAACACCACCAACACCACCAACACCACCACCACCAACACCACCAACACCACCACCAACAACACCAACACCACCACCAACACCACCACCAACATCACCACCAACACCACCACCAACACCACCACCAACACCAACACCACCACCAACACCACCACCAACACCAACACCACCACCAACACCACCAACACCACCACCAACACCACCACCACCAACACCACCACCACCACCACCAACACCACCACCACCAACACCACCAGACTCCAAATATACAGCAGCAGCAGACTCGGTCAGTGTCAGGATGGAACCCACGACCTCCTGTAAACCAGGCGAGGGAGTTAACATCCCATCAGAGGGAGAGAGAGACACAGACTCCAGATATACAGCAGCAGGCATAGTCAGAATTGGGATGGAACCCACGACCTCCTGTAACCCAGTCGAGGTGGTTAACATCTCCTAGCCACCGTGGCGCCCCCCTCTGGTTCAAGCCAATTGCCTGCCTCTGCGACTGCTGATGAAACTAAACTAGAAACTAGTTTTATTTATTTTACTTCATCAGGTTAAGACCCCACTGAGCTGCTATAAAACATTTCAGCTCGCGACCTGACCACAAAGGGTAGTCTAATTAATATCTTATAATAATATGAATATTCTAAATTGATATTAATATCCTCAAACAATATTAATATCCTCTAGTGGGTATTCAATTTTCTTGCTGTGGTTTTCACACCTGATGATGATTGCTCGTTTTGCAGTCGAAACGTCGTGAGAATTTTATTGATTTATATTTTTATTATTTTATTGTTTCCCTTCTACGTGACTTTACCGACAGAACCAAGAATATGAATCCCTGCAGTCACGAAAGCTTTAAACCAAAATTTACAAGTAGTTGTCGTTTTGATTGTGTAAATATATTGAAAGTGATGTGTTTACCCTTCCTATGGCTTTGTACTCCTTTCGGTGTTGTTTTGTGTCTTGATATTGTTGTTGCAACGTTCCGACCCCGTGTGCCTCCTACTGGAACATCTCTAAACAAAGAGCTTTACAGCGTTTCAGATTGCCTAATCCTGCCGCAGTATAAATTATCACTTGCCCCGACAGCCTGTTAACAGGCTAGGTTTAGATTATTTTGGCAGCTCTACATTCCCACGGTGGTGGCGACGACGACGATGATGACGATGATGATGATGACGATGATGACGACGACGATGATGCTATCAGCCGACTTGGTTGAGCTGCTCTCATTTCGCCTTGGCTGCCGGACCGATCTCAGCGGCCGGCCCCACCGTCGCGTCAACGGCGGCGAGCTTTCGCTTCGTCGCGCGACCGGGGCCTCCTTCGGGCACCGGACGGCCGTCGATCTGCGGGCCGGCATCGCCCGGGGCGGCCGGGTAGTACGGCAAGTGCTCGGGCGGAATCGAGAAGTACTTCTTGGACAGCGAGGCCAGCCGCTCGGCCGACAGGCCGCCGACGGGGGCAGTCGGCAGTCGGACCGACTCGAGCGTCCCCTGCTCGATCGTGTCGACGTCGGCGCCAAAAATATCCCGCAGAACGGATCGCCGAAGCAGGTCGACGTTCCCCGGCGCGACCAGCGGGACGCAGGTGACCTCGTCGTCCGGAGTCGAGCTCAGGTGCCTCATGCGAAGCGCTCCTTCATCGACCTCGAAGAAGTAGTTGGACGCGTATCGGGGCGGCATCGGCCTGAAGTGCCTCTTCAGGAGACTCTCCCAGCCCGTGTAGAAAGGGCGCTGGGCATCGCGATGGTCGAAGAACGTCGCCTCGACGCCGCTGATCAGGTTGACGGCGTCGACGACTTCCCACGGCGTGTAGAAGTTCTTGCCCCTCATCGCATTGCGACACCACGCGACGACCCTATCGGCCTGGTTGTGCGAGTGGCCCGGCGGGAGGTACAACAGAACGACTTTGCGGTAGAACAAGACCGACAGCAGCGCAAAGAACATGAACGCCACTTGAGACTTGTCCTGGCCAACGCGGTTGTCCAGAATGGCCACCAGCGTCGTGGGCATCGCGCCCGGGCGCCTGCCGAGCAGCCGCATGTGGTGCACGAAGCGGAGGCTGCACAGCGCGTCCGCGTCCTTCCCTTGGCCACGCTCGTCGTAGAAGATCACGCTGTTGACGCCGCTCGTGACGTCCGCCAGCACGAAATTCCGCAGCGCCAGGCTCGAGTCGAAGCGATCGGCGGACGGCCGCACGTGGCCGCAGTGCGGCATGGCGAAGCTCCCGCCAAAGCCCTCAACCTGAACCCGAACGGTCGGCGGGCGGCTCGGTCCGCGGGCAGAGTCGGCGGCGCCGGGCTCGCCGTCGTCGCAGTGGTCCGGAACGACGGCGGCCGGGACGTCCTGGCCGGGAGCGTGCCGCTCGACGTACTCCCTCACGAAAGCGGACACCGTCCGGCGCTGGGCGACCGCCGCGGCGAGAGGCAAATTCTTCTCCTGCAGCAGGCGCTCGCGCTCGTCCGCCGGGAGATCCCCGCGCGCGAGCCGGGCGTCGAGGCGGGCGCAGCAGTCGCAGGCGTCGTCCGCGGTGCGTGCCAAGCGGAGCCCGGGGTAGAACACGTGGACGTACTGGATCCAGCGCGAATACGACACGACCCGGCTGCCCTCGACGGCATCCAAATTGGCCTTGTACCGGCGATAGAGCTCGGTCCAGGTGACGTTGGGCTCAACCGAGTACTGCCGAGGCCGACGGTGGGAGCAGGGAAAGTCGTCCTCGACCTCCCACGCGCAGGCGCTCTCCCTGATGGCCTCGAGGTCGTCGGCGGCGAGCGCGTGATGCGGGACCCTTGGCGGGCGCCTCGCGCGCGACGTTTCCACGCCGCTCTCGAGGGCCTTCCGCAGGCGGTGGACGCGGGAGCCGCCGACCGGGATGACCGCGCGGATCACGCTCTCCGACAGGCCCCGCTGAAGCATCTGCAGGACGATCCTCTCCGACTGCCGCCACTCGGATCCGCCCCGGGCCGCCTCCGTCGAGCGCCACTCGTCGCGAATGCTGCGGACGGCGTCGTCGCCGAGAATGCTGACGGCTCGGGCCATCGCGGCCTCCTTGCGGTCGCGACGTCCGCGAGCCTGACGGGGCGCGGGGACGCTGGGCCGCGAACCGCCGCTGCCGGGGAGGGTCGGCAGCTGCGAGGGCGGGAGCGACGTCACGGCAGACGGCGTAGCCACCGGCGTCGATGCCGTCACCGATGATGACGACGATGATGACGGTGACGACGATGATGACGATGATGTCGGGCAAGACGCCGCTGCCGCCGGGAACGTGCCGCTGGAAAGGCTGACAAACTCGATGATGCGCTCCATCCACCGGCTCGCGACGGCATTGCCGCCGAACGCCCTCCTGAAGTCCTCGAGAGCGGCCAGCGACTCGCCGAAGGTGGACGCCGGCAGCGAGCGCCAATGGGCCTGCCCATACCCGAGCAAGGAATGCATTCGCTTGTTCAGCTCCGCCGCCCGTTTGTTCTCGCTGCGCTTGGACATGGCGGCAGAATGGTCCTCGTCCGGGTGCACCGCGGTGGGGGGTGACGGTAGTGGCCCCCCCCCCCCCCCCCACAAAAATAAATAAATAAATGGGTTAATTAATTACGGGGTGTCCCAGCCATGAGGTTCAAATGCCCCGCGTGGGTGACGGTGATGATGGCATCAGCAGCCTCCCTCGTTGACAAAGCCACTTTAAGATGTTTTTTTTCTCTCTCTCTCGTTGGTGTTTTTTTTTCGTTTCAGTTGCCTGTTGCACCCGGTCGAAGGGCCGAATGGCTCACAGGGCTAAACCAAATGGAATTTCAAATTAAACCTTGCCACCATTGTGGCGATGGCCCAGGTGGCTTTGTCCGAAACAAAGAGCTACTACGCAGCAGCTCGCCGTGGGGGGGGGGGAGGGGGGAGGCCCTTGGAGCTGGCGAAATAATAAAAAGTGGTTTAGAGTAGACGGCAAAGAGCTTTCCAGCTCATCGGATTGCTCCTGCAGTCATTCAAAATACAAAGATTTCTGATTCCGATTCCCGTAAGTTTCAGATTCCTGGAATATTGATTCTGAATCGATTCTGCCTGCGCTTCATAGCTAGAATCGCACAAAAAAATCCTCACGGGAATCGATTCGTGCGTGTTTGGAGCATTGGGGACAGCGTGATGAAGAATCGATTCTTCGTAAACGATACAGCGGGCGGGAGAGTAAATCGTCGATATCATGAATAGATTCTAAGGAGGAGGAATCGCCGAGGAAATTAAATCGCTTAATAGGGGGCGGAGCCGTCGTGATTGTGGATCGATTCCTAGGGGGTGGACTCGTCGACATAGTGAATCGATTGTTGGCTGGTGGGAGTGTGAATCCCGGGATAGGGAATCGATTTAAGGGGGGTGGAATCGTCGAGGTAGCGATTCTATGCTCGGTGTGCAAGTGGTGGGGTGGTAGGGGGTGAATCGATTTAATGATAACTTATTCCTAGGGGCGGGAATCGTAGAAATAATCGATTCCTCGACTCCCTCCACCCCACTCCTATCCCCCTTCCCTACCCCTCCTACCCCCTCCCCCCACCCCTCCCCCACCCTTAACCCCTCCCCCACCCTTAACCCCTCCCCTCACTCCTCCCCCCACCCCTCCCCCCACCCCTCCCCCCCTTACCCCCTCCCCCCCCTTACCCCCTCCCCCCTCCTTTTCTGGCTGTGCTGCCTAGCGAACGCAGGCCAAGTGTTAGAACCTCGCGTGCCTCACCACCAACACCACCACCAACACCACCACCAACACCACCACCAACACCACCACCAACACCACCACTACCACCAACACCACCAACACCACCAACACCACCACCAACACCACCAACACCAACACCACCACTACCACCAACACCACCAACACCACCACCAACACCAACACCACCACCAACACCACCACCACCAACACCACCACCAACACCACCACTACCAACACCACCACCACCACCACCAACACCACCAACACCAACACCACCACCAACACCACCACCACCAACACCACCACCAACACCACCAACACCACCACCAACACCACCACCACCAACACCACCACCAACACCACCAGACTCCAAATATACAGCAGCAGCAGCAGACTCGGTCAGTGTCAGGATGGAACCCACGACCTCCTGTAAACCAGGCGAGGGAGTTAACATCCCATCAGAGGGAGAGAGAGAGACACACAGACTCCAGATATACAGCAGCAGGCATAGTCAGAATTGGGATGGAACCCACGACCTCCTGTATCCCAGGCGAGGTGGTTAACATCTCCATAGGCAAAGTGGTGCCCCCATCTGGTTCAAGCCAATTGCCTGCCTCTGCGACTGCTGATGAAACTAAACTAGAAACTAGTTTTATTTATTTTACTTCATCAGGTAAAGACCCCACTGAGCTGTTATAAAACATTTCAGCTCGCGACCTGACCACAAAGGGTAGTCTAATTAATATCTTATAATAATATGAATATTCTAAATTGATATTAATATCCTCAAACAATATTAATATCCTCTAGTGGGTATTAAATTTTCTTGCTGTGGTTTTCACACCTGATGATTGCTCGTTTTGCAGTCGAAACGTCGTGAGAATTTTATTGATTTATATTTTTATTATTTTATTGTTTCCCTTCTACGTGACTTTACCGAAAGAACCAAGAATATGAATCCCTGCAGTCACGAAAGCTTTAAACCAAAATTTACAAGTAGTTGTCGTTTTAATTGTGTAAATAAATTTAAAGTGATGTGTTTACCCTTCCTATGGCTTTGTACTCCTTTCGGTGTTGTTTTGTGTCTTGATATTGTTGTTGCAACGTTCCGACCCCGTGTGCCTCCCACTGGAACATCTCTAAACAAAGAGCTTTACAGCGTTTCCGATTTCCTACTCCTGCCGCAGTATAAATTATCACTTGCCCTGACAGCCTGTTAACAGGCTAGGTTTAGATTATTTTGGCAGCTCTACATTCCCACGGTGGTGGCGACGATAACGATAATGATGACGACGATGACGACAACGATGATGACGATGACGATGATGATGATGACGATGACGATGACGATGATGATGATGACGACGATGCTATCAGCGACTTGGTGGAGCTGCTCTCATTTCGCCTTGGCTGCCGGACCGATCTCAGCGGCCGGCCCCACCGTCGCGTCAACGGCGGCGAGCTTTCGCTTCGTCGCGCGACCGGGGCCTCCTTCGGGCACCGGACGGCCGTCGATCTGCGGGCCGGCATCGCCCGGGGCGGCCGGGTAGTACGGCAAGTGCTCGGGCGGAATCGAGAAGTACTTCTTGGACAGCGAGGCCAGCCGCTCGGCCGACAGGCCGCCGACGGGGGCAGTCGGCAGTCGGACCGACTCGAGCGTCCCCTGCTCGATCGTGTCGACGTCGGCGCCAAAAATATCCCGCAGAACGGATCGCCGAAGCAGGTCGACGTTCCCCGGCGCGACCAGCGGGACGCAGGTGACCTCGTCGTCCGGAGTCGAGCTCAGGTGCCTCATGCGAAGCGCTCCTTCATCGACCTCGAAGAAGTAGTTGGACGCGTATCGGGGCGGCATCGGCCTGAAGTGCCTCTTCAGGAGACTCTCCCAGCCCGTGTAGAAAGGGCGCTGGGCATCGCGATGGTCGAAGAACGTCGCCTCGACGCCGCTGATCAGGTTGACGGCGTCGACGACTTCCCACGGCGTGTAGAAGTTCTTGCCCCTCATCGCATTGCGACACCACGCGACGACCCTATCGGCCTGGTTGTGCGAGTGGCCCGGCGGGAGGTACAACAGAACGACTTTGCGGTAGAACAAGACCGACAGCAGCGCAAAGAACATGAACGCCACTTGAGACTTGTCCTGGCCAACGCGGTTGTCCAGAATGGCCACCAGCGTCGTGGGCATCGCGCCCGGGCGCCTGCCGAGCAGCCGCATGTGGTGCACGAAGCGGAGGCTGCACAGCGCGTCCGCGTCCTTCCCTTGGCCACGCTCGTCGTAGAAGATCACGCTGTTGACGCCGCTCGTGACGTCCGCCAGCACGAAATTCCGCAGCGCCAGGCTCGAGTCGAAGCGATCGGCGGACGGCCGCACGTGGCCGCAGTGCGGCATGGCGAAGCTCCCGCCAAAGCCCTCAACCTGAACCCGAACGGTCGGCGGGCGGCTCGGTCCGCGGGCAGAGTCGGCGGCGCCGGGCTCGCCGTCGTCGCAGTGGTCCGGAACGACGGCGGCCGGGACGTCCTGGCCGGGAGCGTGCCGCTCGACGTACTCCCTCACGAAAGCGGACACCGTCCGGCGCTGGGCGACCGCCGCGGCGAGAGGCAAATTCTTCTCCTGCAGCAGGCGCTCGCGCTCGTCCGCCGGGAGATCCCCGCGCGCGAGCCGGGCGTCGAGGCGGGCGCAGCAGTCGCAGGCGTCGTCCGCGGTGCGTGCCAAGCGGAGCCCGGGGTAGAACACGTGGACGTACTGGATCCAGCGCGAATACGACACGACCCGGCTGCCCTCGACGGCATCCAAATTGGCCTTGTACCGGCGATAGAGCTCGGTCCAGGTGACGTTGGGCTCAACCGAGTACTGCCGAGGCCGACGGTGGGAGCAGGGAAAGTCGTCCTCGACCTCCCACGCGCAGGCGCTCTCCCTGATGGCCTCGAGGTCGTCGGCGGCGAGCGCGTGATGCGGGACCCTTGGCGGGCGCCTCGCGCGCGACGTTTCCACGCCGCTCTCGAGGGCCTTCCGCAGGCGGTGGACGCGGGAGCCGCCGACCGGGATGACCGCGCGGATCACGCTCTCCGACAGGCCCCGCTGAAGCATCTGCAGGACAATCCTCTCCGACTGCCGCCACTCGGATCCGCCCCGGGCCGCCTCCGTCGAGCGCCACTCGTCGCGAATGCTGCGGACGGCGTCGTCGCCGAGAATGCTGACGGCTCGGGCCATCGCGGCCTCCTTGCGGTCGCGACGTCCGCGAGCCTGACGGAGCGCGGGGACGCTGGGCCGCGAACCGCCGCTGCCGGGGAGGGTCGGCAGCTGCGAGGGCGGGAGCGACGTCACGGCAGACGGCGTAGCCACCGGCGTCGATGCCGTCACCGATGATGACGACGATGACGATGATGATGATGATGATGACGGTGACGACGATGATGATGTCGACGATGATGATGACGACGACGACGATGAAGACGATGACGATGATGTCGGGCAAGACGCCGCGGCCGCCGGGAACGTGCCGCTGGAAAGGCTGACAAACTCGATGATGCGCTCCATCCACCGGCTCGCGACGGCATTGCCGCCGAACGCCCTCCTGAAGTCCTCGAGAGCGGCCAGCGACTCGCCGAAGGTGGACGCCGGCAGCGAGCGCCAATGGGCCTGCCCATACCCGAGCAAGGAATGCATTCGCTTGTTCAGCTCCGCCGCCCGTTTGTTCTCGCTGCGCTTGGACATGGCGGCAGAATGGTCCTCGTCCGGGTGCACCGCGGTGGGGGGTGACGGTAGTGGCCCCCCCCCCCCCCCAACACAAAAATAAATAAATAAATGGGTTAATTAATTACGGGGTGTCCCAGCCATGAGGTTCAAATGCCCCGCGTGGGTGACGGTGATGATGGCATCAGCAGCCTCCCTCGTTGACAAAGCCACTTTAAGATGTTTTTTTTCTCTCTCTCTCGTTGGTGTTTTTTTTTCGTTTCAGTTGCCTGTTGCACCCGGTCGAAGGGCCGAATGGCTCACAGGGCTAAACCAAATGGAATTAAATTAAACCTTGCCACCATTGTGGCGATGGCCCAGGTGGCTTTGTCCGAAACAAAGAGCTACTACGCAGCAGCTCGCCGTGGGGGGGGAGGGGGGAGGCCCTTGGACCTGGCGAAATAATAAAAAGTGGTTTAGAGTAGACGGCAAAGAGCTTTCCAGCTCATCGGATTGCTCCTGCAGTCATTCAAAATACAAAGATTTCTGATTCCGATTCCCGTAAGTTTCAGATTCCTGGAATATTGATTCTGAATCGATTCTGCCTGCACTTCATAGCTAGAATCGCACGCAAAAAATCCTCACGGGAATCGATTCGTGCGTGTTTGGAGGATTGCGGACAGCGTGATGAAGAATCGATTCTTCGTAAACGATACAGCGGGCGGGAGAGTAAATCGTCGATATCATGAATAGATTCTAGGGAGGAGGAATCGCCGAGGAAATTAAATCGCTTAATAGGGGGCGGAGCCGTCGTGATTGTGGATCGATTCCTAGGGGGTGGACTCGTCGACATAGTGAATCGATTGTTGGCTGGTGGGAGTGTGAATCCCGGAATAGTGAATCGATTTAAGGGGGGTGGAATCGTCGAGGTAGCGATTCTATGCTCGGTGTGCAAGTGGTGGGGTGGTAGGGGGTGAATCGATTTAATGATAACTTATTCCTAGGGGCGGGAATCGTAGAAATAATCGATTCCTCGACTCCCTCCACCCCACTCCTATCCCCCTTCCCTACCCCTCCTACCCCCACCCCTCCCCCACCCTTAACCCCTCCCCTCACTCCTCCCCCCACCCCTCCCCCTCCCTTAACCCCTCCCCCACCCTTAACCCCTCCCCCCACCCCTCCCCCCACCCCTCCCCCCCTTACCCCCTCCCCCCCCCTTACCCCCTCCCCCCTCCTTTTCTGGCTGTGCTGCCTAGCGAACGCAGGCCAAGTGTTAGAACCTCGCGTGCCTCACCACCAACACCACCACCAACACCACCACCAACACCACCACTACCACCAACACCACCAACACCAACACCACCACTACCACCAACACCAACACCACCACCAACACCACTAACACCACCACCACCACTACCACCAACACCACCAACACCACCACCACCAACACCACCACCAACACCACCACTACCACCAACACCACCAACACCACCACCAACACCACCACCACCAACACCACCAACACCACCAACACCACCACCACCAACACCACCACCACCAACACCACCAACACCACCACCAACAACACCACCAACAACACCAACACCAACACCACCACCAACACCAACACCACCAACATCAACACCAACACCACCAACACCACCAACACCACCACCAACACCACCACCAACACCACCAACACCACCACCAACACCACCAACACCACCACCATCACCACCAACACCACCACCAACACCAACACCACCACCACCACCAACACCACCACCAACACCACCACTACCAACACCACCAACACCACCACCAACACCACCAACACCACCACCAACACCACCACCAACACCACCACCAACACCACCAACATCAACACCAACACCACCAACACCACCACCACCAACACCACCAACACCACCACCACCACTACCACCAACACCACCACCACCACCAACACCACCACCACCAACACCACCAACACCAACACCACCACTACCACCAACACCACCAACACCACCACCAACACCACCACCACCACCAACACCACCACCAACACCACCAACACCACCAACACCACCAACACCACCACCACCAACACCACCAACACCAACAACACCACCACCAACACCACCAACACCAACACCACCACCAACACCACCACCAACAACACCAACACCAACACCACCACTACCACCAACACCACCAACACCACCACCAACAACACCAACACCACCACCACCAACACCACCACCACCAACACCACCAACACCAACACCACCACTACCACCAACACCACCAACACCACCACCAACACCACCACCAACACCACCACCAACATCACCACCAACACCACCACCAACACCACCACCAACACCAACACCACCACCAACACCACCAACACCACCACCAACACCACCACCACCAACACCACCACAACCAACACCACCAGACTCCAAATATACAGCAGCAGCAGACTCGGTCAGTGTCAGGATGGAACCCACGACCTCCTGTAAACCAGGCGAGGGAGTTAACATCCCATCAGAGGGAGAGAGAGAGAGACACAGACTCCAGATATACAGCAGCAGGCATAGTCAGAATTGGGATCGAACCCACGACCTCCTGTATTCCAGGCGACTTGGTTAACATCTCCTAGCCACCGTGGCGCCCCCCTCTGGTTCAAGCCAATTGCCTGCCTCTGCGACTGCTGATGAAACTAAACTAGAAACTAGTTTTATTTATTTTACTTCATCAGGTAAAGACCCCACTGAGCTGTTATAAAACATTTCAGCTCGCGACCTGACCACAAAGGGTAGTCTAATTAATATCTTATAATAATATGAATATTCTAAATTGATATTAATATCCTCAAACAATATTAATATCCTCTAGTGGGTATTCAATTTTCTTGCTGTGGTTTTCACACCTGATGATGATTGCTCGTTTTGCAGTCGAAACGTCGTGAGAATTTTATTGATTTATATTTTTATTATTTTATTGTTTCCCTTCTACGTGACTTTACCGACAGAACCAAGAATATTAATCCCTGCAGTCACGAAAGCTTTAAACCAAAATTTACAAGTAGTTGTCATTTTAATTGTGTAAATAAATTTAAAGTGATGTGTTTACCCTTCCTATGGCTTTGTACTCCTTTCGGTGTTGTTTTATGTCTTGATATTGTTGTTGCAACGTTCCGACCCCGTGTGCCTCCTACTGGAACATCTCTAAAAAAAGAGCTTTACATCGTTTCCGATTTCCTACTCCTGCCGCAGTATAAATTATCACTTGCCCTGACAGCCTGTTAACAGGCTAGGTTTAGATTATTTTGGCAGCTCTACATTCCCACGGTGCTGGCGACGACGACGATGACGATGATGACGATGATGACGACGACGATGATGACAATGATGATGATGACGACGATGATGACGACGACGACGCTATCAGCGACTTGGTGGAGCTGCTCTCATTTCGCCTTGGCTGCCGGACCGATCTCAGCGGCCGGCCCCACCGTCGCGTCAACGGCGGCGAGCTTTCGCTTCGTCGCGCGACCGGGGCCTCCTTCGGGCACCGGACGGCCGTCGATCTGCGGGCCGGCATCGCCCGGGGCGGCCGGGTAGTACGGCAAGTGCTCGGGCGGAATCGAGAAGTACTTCTTGGACAGCGAGGCCAGCCGCTCGGCCGACAGGCCGCCGACGGGGGCAGTCGGCAGTCGGACCGACTCGAGCGTCCCCTGCTCGATCGTGTCGACGTCGGCGCCAAAAATATCCCGCAGAACGGATCGCCGAAGCAGGTCGACGTTCCCCGGCGCGACCAGCGGGACGCAGGTGACCTCGTCGTCCGGAGTCGAGCTCAGGTGCCTCATGCGAAGCGCTCCTTCATCGACCTCGAAGAAGTAGTTGGACGCGTATCGGGGCGGCATCGGCCTGAAGTGCCTCTTCAGGAGACTCTCCCAGCCCGTGTAGAAAGGGCGCTGGGCATCGCGATGGTCGAAGAACGTCGCCTCGACGCCGCTGATCAGGTTGACGGCGTCGACGACTTCCCACGGCGTGTAGAAGTTCTTGCCCCTCATCGCATTGCGACACCACGCGACGACCCTATCGGCCTGGTTGTGCGAGTGGCCCGGCGGGAGGTACAACAGAACGACTTTGCGGTAGAACAAGACCGACAGCAGCGCAAAGAACATGAACGCCACTTGAGACTTGTCCTGGCCAACGCGGTTGTCCAGAATGGCCACCAGCGTCGTGGGCATCGCGCCCGGGCGCCTGCCGAGCAGCCGCATGTGGTGCACGAAGCGGAGGCTGCACAGCGCGTCCGCGTCCTTCCCTTGGCCACGCTCGTCGTAGAAGATCACGCTGTTGACGCCGCTCGTGACGTCCGCCAGCACGAAATTCCGCAGCGCCAGGCTCGAGTCGAAGCGATCGGCGGACGGCCGCACGTGGCCGCAGTGCGGCATGGCGAAGCTCCCGCCAAAGCCCTCAACCTGAACCCGAACGGTCGGCGGGCGGCTCGGTCCGCGGGCAGAGTCGGCGGCGCCGGGCTCGCCGTCGTCGCAGTGGTCCGGAACGACGGCGGCCGGGACGTCCTGGCCGGGAGCGTGCCGCTCGACGTACTCCCTCACGAAAGCGGACACCGTCCGGCGCTGGGCGACCGCCGCGGCGAGAGGCAAATTCTTCTCCTGCAGCAGGCGCTCGCGCTCGTCCGCCGGGAGATCCCCGCGCGCGAGCCGGGCGTCGAGGCGGGCGCAGCAGTCGCAGGCGTCGTCCGCGGTGCGTGCCAAGCGGAGCCCGGGGTAGAACACGTGGACGTACTGGATCCAGCGCGAATACGACACGACCCGGCTGCCCTCGACGGCATCCAAATTGGCCTTGTACCGGCGATAGAGCTCGGTCCAGGTGACGTTGGGCTCAACCAAGTACTGCCGAGGCCGACGGTGGGAGCAGGGAAAGTCGTCCTCGACCTCCCACGCGCAGGCGCTCTCCCTGATGGCCTCGAGGTCGTCGGCGGCGAGCGCGTGATGCGGGACCCTTGGCGGGCGCCTCGCGCGCGACGTTTCCACGCCGCTCTCGAGGGCCTTCCGCAGGCGGTGGACGCGGGAGCCGCCGACCGGGATGACCGCGCGGATCACCCTCTCCGACAGGCCCCGCTGAAGCATCTGCAGGACGATCCTCTCCGACTGCCGCCACTCGGATCCGCCCCGGGCCGCCTCCGTCGAGCGCCACTCGTCGCGAATGCTGCGGACGGCGTCGTCGCCGAGAATGCTGACGGCTCGGGCCATCGCGGCCTCCTTGCGGTCGCGACGTCCGCGAGCCTGACGGGGCGCGGGGACGCTGGGCCGCGAACCGCCGCTGCCGGGGAGGGTCGGCAGCTGCGAGGGCGGGAGCGACGTCACGGCAGACGGCGTAGCCACCGGCGTCGATGCCGTCACCGATGATGACGACGATGACGATGATGATGACGATGACGATGAAGACGACGATGAAGACGAAGATGATGTCGGGCAAGACGCCGCTGCCGCCGGGAACGTGCCGCTGGAAAGGCTGACAAACTCGATGATGCGCTCCATCCACCGGCTCGCGACGGCATTGCCGCCGAACGCCCTCCTGAAGTCCTCGAGAGCGGCCAGCGACTCGCCGAAGGTGGACGCCGGCAGCGAGCGCCAATGGGCCTGCCCATACCCGAGCAAGGAATGCATTCGCTTGTTCAGCTCCGCCGCCCGTTTGTTCTCGCTGCGCTTGGACATGGCGGCAGAATGGTCCTCGTCCGGGTGCACCGCGGTGGGGGGTGACGGTAGTCGCCCCCCCCCCCCCCACAAAAATAAATAAATAAATGGGTTAATTAATTACGGGGTGTCCCAGCCATGAGGTTCAAATGCCCCGCGTGGGTGACGGTGATGATGGCATCAGCAGCCTCCCTCGTTGACAAAGCCACTTTAAGATGTTTTTTTTTCTCTCTCTCGTTGGTGTTTTTTTTCCGTTTCAGTTGCCTGTTGCACCCGGTCGAAGGGCCGAATGGCTCACAGGGCTAAACCAAATGGAATTAAATTAAACCTTGCCACCATTGTGGCGATGGCCCAGGTGGCTTTGTCCGAAACAAAGAGCTACTACGCAGCAGCTCGCCGTGGGGGGGGGGGATGGGGGGAGGGGGGAGGCCCTTGGAGCTGGCGAAATAATAAAAAGTGGTTTAGAGTAGACGGCAAAGAGCTTTCCAGCTCATCGGATTGCTCCTGCAGTCATTCAAAATACAAAGATTTCTGATTCCGATTCCCGTAAGTTTCAGATTCATGGAATATTGATTCTGAATCGATTCTGCCTGCACTTCATAGCTAGAATCGCACAAAAAAAATCCTCACGGGAATCGATTCGTGCGTGTTTGGAGGATTGGGGACAGCGTGATGAAGAATCGATTCTTCGTAAACGATACAGCGGGCGGGAGAGTAAATCGTCGATATCATGAATAGATTCTAAGGAGGAGGAATCGCCGAGGAAATTAAATCGCTTAATAGGGGGCGGAGCCGTCGTGATTGTGGATCGATTCCTAGGGGGTGGACTCGTCGACATAGTGAATCGATTGTTGGCTGGTGGGAGTGTGAATCCCGGAATAGTGAATCGATTTAAGGGGGGTGGAATCGTCGAGGTAGCGATTCTATGCTCGGTGTGCAAGTGTTGAGGGGTAGGGGGTGAATCGATTTAATGATAACTTATTCCTAGGGGCGTGAATCGTAGAAATAATCGACTCCTATCCCCCTTCCCTACCCCTCCTACCCCCACCCCTCCCCCTCCCCCACCCTTAACCCCTCCCCCCACCCCTCCTCCACCCCTCCCCCCCCCTTACCCCCTCCCCCCTCCTTTTCTGGCTGTGCTGCCTAGCGAACGCAGGCCAAGTGTTAGAACCTCGCGTGCCTCACCACCAACACCACCACCAACACCACCAACACCACTAACACCACCACGACCACCACCACCAACACCACCAACACCACCAACACCACCACCAACATCAACACCAACACCACCACCACCAACACCACCACTACCACCAACACCACCAACACCACCAACACCAACACCACCACCACCACCACCACCAACACCACCACCAACACCAACACCACCACCAACACCAACACCACCAACACCACCACCACCACCACCAATACCACCAACACCAATACCAACACCACCACCACCACCAACACCACCACTACCACCAACACCACCAACACCACCACCAACACCACCAACACCAACACCACCAACACCACCAACACCACCACCAACACCACCACTACCACCAACACCACCAACACCACCACCAACACCACCACCACCAACACCACCACCACCAACACCAACACCACCAACACCACCACCACCAATACCACCAACACCACTACCAACACCACCACCAACACCACCACTACCACCAACACCACCAACACCACCACCAACACCACCAACACCAACACCACCAACACCACCAACACCACCAACACCACCACTACCACCAACACCACCAACACCACCACCAACACCACCACCACCACCAACACCACCACCAACACCACCACCAACACCACCAACACCAACACCACCAACACCACCACCAACAACACCAACACCAACACCACCACTACCACCACCACCAACAACACCAACACCACCACCACCAACACCACCACCACCAACACCACCAACACCAACACCACCACTACCACCAACACCACCAACACCACCACTACCACCAACACCACCAACACCACCACCAACACCACCACCACCACCAACACCACCAACACCACCACCACCAACACCAACACCACCACTACCACCAACACCAACACCACCACTACCACCAACACCACCAACACCAACACCACCACTACCACCAACACCACCAACACCACCACCAACAACACCAACACCACCAACACCACCACCAACAACACCAACACCAACACCACCACTACCACCAACACCACCAACACCACCACCAACAACACCAACACCACCACCACCAACACCACCACCACCAACACCACCAACACCAACACCACCACTACCACCAACACCACCAACACCACCACCAACACCACCACCACCACCAACACCACCACCAACATCACCACCAACACCACCACCAACACCACCACCAACACCACCAACACCACCACCAACACCACCACCACCAACACCACCACAACCAACACCACCAGACTCCAAATATACAGCAGCAGCAGACTCGGTCAGTGTCAGGATGGAACCCACGACCTCCTGTAAACCAGGCGAGGGAGTTAACATCCCATCAGAGGGAGAGAGAGACACAGACTCCAGATATACAGCAGCAGGCATAGTCAGAATTGGGATGGAACCCACGACCTCCTGTAACCCAGGCGAGGTGGTTAACATCTCCTAGCCACCGTGGCGCCCCCCTCTGGTTCAAGCCAATTGCCTGCCTCTGCGACTGCTGATGAAACTAAACTAGAAACTAGTTTTATTTATTTTACTTCATCAGGTAAAGACCCCACTGAGCTGTTATAAAACATTTCAGCTCGCGACCTGACCACAAAGGGTAGTCTAATTAATATCTTATAATAATATGAATATTCTAAATTGATATTAATATCCTCAAACAATATTAATATCCTCTAGTGGGTATTCAATTTTCTTGCTGTGGTTTTCACACCTGATGATGATTGCTCGTGTTGCAGTCGAAACGTCGTGAGAATTTTATTGATTTATATTTTTATTATTTTATTGTTTCCCTTCTACGTGACTTTACCGACAGAACCAAGAAGATGAATCCCTGCAGTCACGAAAGCTTTAAACCAAAATTTACAAGTAGTTGTCGTTTTAATTGTGTAAATATATTTAAAGTGATGTGTTTACCCTTCCTATGGCTTTGTACTCCTTTCGGTGTTGTTTTGTGTCTTGATATTGTTGTTGCAACGTTCCGACCCCGTGTGCCTCCTACTGGAACATCTCTAAACAAAGAGCTTTACAGCGTTTCCGATTTCCTACTCCTGCCGCAGTATAAATTATCACTTGCCCTGACAGCCTGTTAACAGGCTAGGTTTAGATTATTTTGGCAGCTCTACATTCCCACGGTGGTGGCGACGACGACGATGACGATGATGACGACGATGATAATGATGATGATGACGATGATGATGACGACGACGACGATGACGATGATGATGACGATGACGACGATGATGACAATGATGATGATGACGATAATGACGATGACGATGATGATGATGACGACGATGACGACGATGACGATAATGACGATGACGACGATGATGCTATCAGCGACTTGGTGGAGCTGCTCTCATTTCGCCTTGGCTGCCGGACCGATCTCAGCGGCCGGCCCCACCGTCGCGTCAACGGCGGCGAGCTTTCGCTTCGTCGCGCGACCGGGGCCTCCTTCGGGCACCGGACGGCCGTCGATCTGCGGGCCGGCATCGCCCGGGGCGGCCGGGTAGTACGGCAAGTGCTCGGGCGGAATCGAGAAGTACTTCTTGGACAGCGAGGCCAGCCGCTCGGCCGACAGGCCGCCGACGGGGGCAGTCGGCAGTCGGACCGACTCGAGCGTCCCCTGCTCGATCGTGTCGACGTCGGCGCCAAAAATATCCCGCAGAACGGATCGCCGAAGCAGGTCGACGTTCCCCGGCGCGACCAGCGGGACGCAGGTGACCTCGTCGTCCGGAGTCGAGCTCAGGTGCCTCATGCGAAGCGCTCCTTCATCGACCTCGAAGAAGTAGTTGGACGCGTATCGGGGCGGCATCGGCCTGAAGTGCCTCTTCAGGAGACTCTCCCAGCCCGTGTAGAAAGGGCGCTGGGCATCGCGATGGTCGAAGAACGTCGCCTCGACGCCGCTGATCAGGTTGACGGCGTCGACGACTTCCCACGGCGTGTAGAAGTTCTTGCCCCTCATCGCATTGCGACACCACGCGACGACCCTATCGGCCTGGTTGTGCGAGTGGCCCGGCGGGAGGTACAACAGAACGACTTTGCGGTAGAACAAGACCGACAGCAGCGCAAAGAACATGAACGCCACTTGAGACTTGTCCTGGCCAACGCGGTTGTCCAGAATGGCCACCAGCGTCGTGGGCATCGCGCCCGGGCGCCTGCCGAGCAGCCGCATGTGGTGCACGAAGCGGAGGCTGCACAGCGCGTCCGCGTCCTTCCCTTGGCCACGCTCGTCGTAGAAGATCACGCTGTTGACGCCGCTCGTGACGTCCGCCAGCACGAAATTCCGCAGCGCCAGGCTCGAGTCGAAGCGATCGGCGGACGGCCGCACGTGGCCGCAGTGCGGCATGGCGAAGCTCCCGCCAAAGCCCTCAACCTGAACCCGAACGGTCGGCGGGCGGCTCGGTCCGCGGGCAGAGTCGGCGGCGCCGGGCTCGCCGTCGTCGCAGTGGTCCGGAACGACGGCGGCCGGGACGTCCTGGCCGGGAGCGTGCCGCTCGACGTACTCCCTCACGAAAGCGGACACCGTCCGGCGCTGGGCGACCGCCGCGGCGAGAGGCAAATTCTTCTCCTGCAGCAGGCGCTCGCGCTCGTCCGCCGGGAGATCCCCGCGCGCGAGCCGGGCGTCGAGGCGGGCGCAGCAGTCGCAGGCGTCGTCCGCGGTGCGTGCCAAGCGGAGCCCGGGGTAGAACACGTGGACGTACTGGATCCAGCGCGAATACGACACGACCCGGCTGCCCTCGACGGCATCCAAATTGGCCTTGTACCGGCGATAGAGCTCGGTCCAGGTGACGTTGGGCTCAACCAAGTACTGCCGAGGCCGACGGTGGGAGCAGGGAAAGTCGTCCTCGACCTCCCACGCGCAGGCGCTCTCCCTGATGGCCTCGAGGTCGTCGGCGGCGAGCGCGTGATGCGGGACCCTTGGCGGGCGCCTCGCGCGCGACGTTTCCGCGCCGCTCTCGAGGGCCTTCCGCAGGCGGTGGACGCGGGAGCCGCCGACCGGGATGACCGCGCGGATCACCCTCTCCGACAGGCCCCGCTGAAGCATCTGCAGGACGATCCTCTCCGACTGCCGCCACTCGGATCCGCCCCGGGCCGCCTCCGTCGAGCGCCACTCGTCGCGAATGCTGCGGACGGCGTCGTCGCCGAGAATGCTGACGGCTCGGGCCATCGCGGCCTCCTTGCGGTCGCGACGTCCGCGAGCCTGACGGGGCGCGGGGACGCTGGGCCGCGAACCGCCGCTGCCGGGGAGGGTCGGCAGCTGCGAGGGCGGGAGCGACGTCACGGCAGACGGCGTAGCCACCGGCGTCGATGCCGTCACCGATGATGACGACGATGACGACGATGATGACGGTGATGATGACGATGATGACGATGACGACGATGATGATGATGATGATGTCGGGCAAGACGCCGCGGCCGCCGGGAACGTGCCGCTGGAAAGGCTGACAAACTCGATGATGCGCTCCATCCACCGGCTCGCGACGGCATTGCCGCCGAACGCCCTCCTGAAGTCCTCGAGAGCGGCCAGCGACTCGCCGAAGGTGGACGCCGGCAGCGAGCGCCAATGGGCCTGCCCATACCCGAGCAAGGAATGCATTCGCTTGTTCAGCTCCGCCGCCCGTTTGTTCTCGCTGCGCTTGGACATGGCGGCAGAATGGTCCTCGTCCGGTGCACCGCGGTGGGGGTGTGACGGTAGTCGCCCCCCCCCCCCCCACACAAAAATAAATAAATAAATGGGTTAATTAATTACGGGGTGTCCCAGCCATGAGGTTCAAATGCCCCGCGCGGGTGACGGTGATGATGGCATCAGCAGCCTCCCTCGTTGACAAAGCCACTTTAAGATGTTTTTTTTTCTCTCTCTCGTTGGTGTTTTTTTTTCGTTTCAGTTGCCTGTTGCACCCGGTCGAAGGGCCGAATGGCTCACAGGGCTAAACCAAATTGAATTGAATTAAACCTTGCCACCATTGTGGCGATGGCCCAGGTGGCTTTGTCCGAAACAAAGAGCTACTACGCAGCAGCTCGCCGTAGGGGGGGAGGGGGGAGGCCCTTGGACCTGGCGAAATAATAAAAAGTGGTTTAGAGTAGACGGCAAAGAGCTTTCCAGCTCATCGGATTGCTCCTGCAGTCATTCAAAATACAAAGATTTCTGATTCCGATTCCCGTAAGTTTCAGATTCCTGGAATATTGATTCTGAATCGATTCTGCCTGCGCTTCATAGCAAGAATCGCACAAAAAAAATCCTCACGGGAATCGATTCGTCCGTGTTTGTAGGATTGGGGACAGCGTGATGAAGAATCGATTCTTCGTAAACGATACAGCGGGCGGGAGAGTACATCGTCGATATCATGAATAGATTCTAAGGAGGAGGAATCGCCGAGGAAATTAAATCGCTTAATAGGGGGCGGAGCCGTCGTGATTGTGGATCGATTCCTAGGGGGTGGACACGTCGACATAGTGAATCGATTGTTGGCTGGTGGGAGTGTGAATCCCGGGATAGGGAATCGATTTAAGGGGGGTGGAATCGACGAGGTAGCGATTCTATGCTCGGTGTGCAAGTGGTGGGGTGGTAGGGGGTGAATCGATTTAATGATAACTTATTCCTAGGAGCGGGAATCGTCGAAATCATCGATTCCTCGACTCCCTCCACCCCACTCCTATCCCCCTTCCCTACTCCTCCTACCCCCTCCCCCCACCCCTCCCCCACCCTTAACCCCTCCCCCCACCCCTCCCCCCACCCCTCCCCCCCTTACCCCCCCCTTACCCCTCCCCCCTCCTTTTCTGGCTGTGCTGCCTAGCGAACGCAGGCCAAGTGTTAGAACCTCGCGTGCCTCACCACCAACACCACCAACACCACCACCAACACCACCACCAACACCACCACCAACACCACCAACACCACCAACACCAACACCACCAACACCACCACCACCACTACCACCAACACCACCACCACCAACACCACTACCAACACCACCACCACCACCACTACCACCAACACCACCAACACCACCACCACTACCACCAACACCACCACCACCAACACCACTACCAACACCACCACCACCACTACCACCAACACCACCAACACCACCACCACTACCACCAACACCACCACCACCACTACCACCAACACCACCACCATCACCACCAACAACACCACCACTACCACCAACACCACCAACACCAACACCACCAACACCACCACCAACACCACCACCACTACCACCAACACCACCACCACCAACACCACCACCAACACCACCACCAACACCACCACCACCAACACCACCACTACCACCAACACCACCACCACCAACACCACCACCAACACCACCACCACCACTACCACCAACACCACCACCATCACCACCAACAACACCACCACTACCACCAACACCACCAACACCAACACCACCAACACCACCACCAACACCACCACCAACACCACCACCATCACCACCAACAACACCACCAACACCACCATCAACACCACCACCAACACCACCAACACCACCACCACCAACACCACCACCAACACCACCAACACCACCACCAACACCACCACCACCAACACCACCACCACCAACACCACCACCAACACCACCACCACCAACACCACCACCACCAACACCACCACCAACACCACCACCACCACCAACACCACCACCAACACCACCACCAACACCACCACCAACACCACCACCACCAACACCACCACCACCACCAACACCACCACCAACACCAACACCACCACCACCAACACTACCACCACCACCAACACCACCACCAACACCAACACCACCACCAACACCACCACCAACACCACCACCACCAACACCACCACCAACACCACCACCACCAACACCACCACCAACACCACCACCAACACCACCACCACCACCAACACCACCACCAACACCACCACCAACACCACCAACACCACCACCAACAACACCAACATCAACACCACCACCAACAACACCACCACCACCAACACCACCACCACCACCACCAACACCACCACCAACACCACCAACACCACCACCAACACCACCACCAACAACAACACCACCACCAACACCACAACCACCACCAACACCACCACCACCACCACCAACACCACCAACACCACCACCACCAACACCACCAACACCACCACCACCACCAACACCACCACCACCAACACCACCACCAACACCACCACCACCACCAACACTACCACCACCACCAACACCACCACCAACACCAACACCACCACCAACACCACCACCAACACCACCACCACCAACACCACCACCACCACCAACACCACCACCAACACCACCACCACCAACACCACCACCAACAACACCAACATCAACACCACCACCAACAACACCACCACCAACACCACAACCACCACCAACACCACCACCACCACCAACACCACCAACACCACCACCACCAACACCACCAACAACACCACCACCACCACCAACAACACCATCACCAACACCACCACCAACAACACCACCACCACCACTTTGCGTTGTGTTTAAGTCTCCCATGGCCATCGCCATCATCGCCACTGCCATCACCACCGTGGCCACTACCGTCAACTCCCATCACGTCCGCTCACGCCGGCACAGCGTGTTACTGGCAAACGTTCTAACAACCAAAAAATCCCGAAGTGCCACGAGAAACATTGGAGGGGGAAAACTCTGACCGCAGATGAAGTCTCAAGCAAATCAGTTGTGGCACTTCCCACCCACCCCCCGAGACGTGAAAGACTTTGATTATTGGATGAGTTCCTTGGCAAAGTTCATTGTCCAGGTATGATGGACAGGTTTTAGCGGAGAATGTAATGTACCTTTTCCCACTGTGACACCACTGTTAAGGCACTTGGTCTGACAACACATTCCTGCGGAGGGAGCTGGTAGGAACGTTTACATAGGCGTACACACACACACAGCGTGTTTAACATAGGTGTACACACACAGTAGTTAACATAGATGTACACACACACAGTGTAGTTAACATAGGTGTACACACAGTGTAGTTAAAATAGGTGTACACACACAGCGTGGTTAACATAGGTGTACACACACACAGCGTGGTTAACATGGTGTACACACACAGTGTAGTTAACATGGTGTACACACACAGTGTAGTTAAAATAGGTGTACACACACAGCGTGGTTAATATAGGTGTACACACACAGTGTAGTTAACATAGGTGTACACACACAGCATAATAAACATAGGTGTACACACACAGTGTAGTTAACATAGGTGTACACACACAGCATAATTAACATAGGTGTACATACACACAGTGTGGTTAATATAGGTGTACATACACACAGTGTGGTTAACATAGGTGTACACACAGTGTAGTTAACATAGGTGTACACACAGCATAATTAACATAGGTGTACACACACAGCGTGGTTAACATAGGTGTACACACACAGCGTGGTTAACATAGGTGTACACATACACAGTGTGATTAACATAGGTGTACACACACACAGTGTTGTTAACATAGGTGTACACACACAGTGTTGTTAACATAGGTGTATACACACAGTGTGGTTAACTTAGGTGTACACACACAGTGTGATTAACATTGGTGTACACACACAGCGTGGTTAACATGGTGTACACACACAGTGTGGTTAATATAGGTGTACATACACACAGTGTGGTTAACATAGGTGTACACACACAGTGTGATTAATATAGGTGTACATACACACAGTGTTGTTAACATAGGTGTACACACACAGTGTTGTTAACATAGGTGTACACACACTGTGTGATTAACATTGGTGTACACACACACAGTGTGATTAACATAGGTGTACACACACAGCATAATTAACATTGGTGCACACACACAGCGTGGTTAATATAGGTGTACACACACAGTGTAGTTAACATGGTGTACACACACAGTGTAGTTAACATGGTGTACACACACAGTGTAGTTAACATGGTGTACACACACAGTGTGGTTAACATAGGTGCACACACACAGCGTGGTTAACATAGGTGTACACACACAGTGTGGTTAACATAGGTGTACACACACAGTGTTGTTAACATGGTGTACACACACAGTGTAGGTAACATAGGTGTACACACACACAGCGTGGTTAACATAGGTGTACACACAGAGCGAAGTTAACATAGGTGTACACACACAGTGAAGTTAACATAGGTGTACACACACAGTGTAGTTAACATAGGTGTACACACACAGCATAATTAACATAGGTGTACACACACAGTGAAGTTAACATAGGTGTACACACACAGTGTAGTTAACATAGGTGTACACACACAGCATAATTAACATAGGTGTACACACACAGTGGTGTTAACATAGGTCTACACACACAGTGTTGTTAACATGGTCTACACACACAAGTGCCGTTGGCTTCCCCACAAAGCGATGCACGACAGACGGACGGACACAATAATCCCCTGTGGGCTGGTGGAACCAGGAGGTTCCTACACAGTATAAACAGAACTCCAAAGAGACTGGTCAAACGCTTGTGAGCGTCCAAGCGATGTCCATGGCATGCCACTAGCTTATCAATGACCACATAAAATGTTTCTATTTTGAACTTCTCCCCTATAGTGCTCCACCTGGCTCCGAGCTCTCGTCTGCAAATGTATTTTTTGGCGTTTCCTCTTTCGCTGAAGATCGTGCTTACGTGACTGAGAGACACCCTGTCACATTGTAAGGCTGCCCCTTTCAAAAAGCCTCGAACTGGTCTCGCTGTCCCGCCACAAAATCTCTCAACGAAGACCAAACGCTGCGCTGCTACGGAGATCTCAACGTCACTTTTCCGTAGGCCCATGCTTTGTAGCGTGGAACCGGTCAAGCGTGACGTCCCATAAATGTGCCATGAACACCATCTCGAAGGGTGTCCAATTGAGCACATAGTCCAGCGGCCTCAAATCAAGTATCTCTTTTCTCATCATCATCATCATTGCACATACCACCTAAGGCCTCTCTGTGGGTGTAATTGCTCCACAGTGCCTTGGGTGACTCTGCCCAAGCACTCCGCCGAGTACTGGACAGCGATTTTAATGCCAGGTCTGACGTCTGTCTTCCGAAAGACTTTCCCCCATCTGTGTGTGGATGCAGAGCAGAATGTGTACAGTGGATGCAAGGTGCCTGACTTCTCCCAACCAGCTTTAAAGTCTCGATTTAAAGCTTTCGTGGCTGCAAGGATTCATCTTCTTTGGCTCTTTTCGGCAAAGTCACCACCCACGTAGAATGAGAATAAAATAATAAAATTCTCACGACGTTTCGGCCACAACGCAAGTGGCCTTCTTCAGGTGAAAGGAACAACCTGTCGTCCCGAATTTTACTGTTTTATTTTATTATTTTATTCTCATTCTGCGTGACTTTACCGAAAGAACCAAAGACGCTTGAAAGTCGCTACGAATCTTAACGTCGTTCACTGAAGCTCTGTCGTCCCGACAGGTCTGTTCCTTTCACCCGAAGACGGCCGCTTGCGTTGTGGCCGAAACGTCGTGGGAATTTTATCGTGTTATTTTATTATTATTATTAGTTCATTCTCATTCTACGTAATAATAAAGATGACTGCAACGTGTTAAAAAAAAATAAACTCGTCAGCCTCTGGGCTACTTTGTCTAAGGTGTTAACACCAATTAAGTCAAGTGAGTGCGCTGTGCAAGGCACACGCTCTATCAGAGGGGGGGTTTTTTGTGCTCCAGGTGGGCCTGTGGCCCATTGCATTTTCCTGGCATGTTGCTTGCATTGCCACGTGACTGACCTCTACAGTTTGAGAGGTCCAACCCAAGGTCCCTCCACCACCAAAGTCGCACGGTCTGCTAAACCTTTACCGGTGTGGCTCTCAGCTGGCTCAAAGCCCAGGGGAATCGCTCCACCACATTCCCGCCGCTGTTAACAAACCGGAATCTGAACGTCCATTGGTCCACATGTGACAGGTCTGGGGTGGGTGGAGTCAACAATGATTGAAAACAATGTTTGGCGTCCCGAATCTCATCTGTTATTGATTGGCGAGTTTTCAGACCCATTAGCTCAATGAGTTCTTCACATATTGTCAATGACGAACTTTTTAATATGTTCAGCTAAAAATGGGTCAAATTGTGATAGCAATTCCAGGATTCTAGGATGCCAAGGAAATTACCATATTCTTGGTTCTTTCGGTAAAGTCACCACGTAGAAGGGAAACAATAAAATAATAAAAAATATATATAAAACAATACAATTCTCACGACGTTTCGACTGCAACACAAGCGGTCACCTTCAACGTGACTTTACCGAAAGAACCAAGAATATGAATCACTGCAGTCACGAAAGCTTTAAATCAAAAGGAAATTACCGTTACGGGTTGAACCAAACCGTTCATCATCTCCCCTAAACGCAAGTCATCTTTCACCCAAGAACTTGATCACTGCCACAACTCTTTTCAGAACGCCCCTCCGGTATTTACGCTCCCCGTTGAAGTTTCTCCATGAGATCTGCATCGAGAGCCCTGCCCCTCTGCCCGCTGGTGCGAGGCAAACACGCGTGGATCTCTCTGTGTTCTGCGCTGTTGTCGCCTTTGCATTATCTTTCAGAGTGCTTCCGGTCACTAAAGCCCCATGACTAAAGCCACCGAGCTTGCTGGAGAACAGTTTGCATGCAGAACAGTTGCGCAGGACCTGATGAGGGCGGACACAGTAGCCACTGTGTGGAAACCTTGCTGCCAATTTGGCAAATTACAGTTCACAAGTCCATTGTTGAAACTCGTAGCCTTTCCACCAAGCGCTCTATCTCGGACCGAAGCTGGGTATTTTTCACTGCGGGTTTGGAAAGGGGGGCTGCTCCTCTTTCAATAAGCACTGACTTAACAATGTCACTGGGAATGCTTTGCCATAATGCAGGGTCAGCGGACCTCATAGCACCAGGAATGGCTTTGGTTGCCGATTTGATTCTTATTCTTAGTTTTTTCGGTAAAGTCATATACATATATTTTGTTATTTTGTTGTTTCCCTTCAACGTCACTTTACCGAAAAAACTAAGAATATGAATTACTGCAGTCACGAAAGCTTTAAATCAAGATTTGATTCTTGTGAACTGCCCAACTGCTCCCGAGGTGGAAATGTTGGTTCTTGTGTAGTGAGTCCAAATGAGTCACAGACGTTGTCTTAGGAGCAACACTATTTATTTCACCAACTCAACATAACATAACACAACCTACACTCGGGTGTTGAACGCCCACCTTAACCACGCTACGGTAGAACTAGACACGGTCCCGCTATCCCGGTCTGGACCACGAGCTGGGTCCCGGACCGCGTGGCTAGAGGCCATCTTCAAACCCGACGTGGAACTTCATCACCAGCAACACGAAGAACCCCGAGCCCCTCAACGAGGGCCCCCGTTATATCGGCCCGGGCTGGGGCTGGCTCCGCCCCTCGCCCCGCCCACCTTCTAGATCTCTCTCTCTTGAGCTCTTTCCCGAAGGCTCCCCCGAGAGCTCCTCTATACCACGTGACCGCCCATCGGCCCCCCCCCGTCCACCGGTGACCCCCCTCCAACATCATCCGGTTTTGTCCCATTGTCTCTCAGCCTTACCTTCTCTGCCTATTTAAGGCGACTTCGCTGTGTGCTTGTCTCTGCGCTGGCTCGCTCTACTTGGATGTCTGTGTGTGTGTGTGCTGTCTGTATAGGGGTGCATCAGCCAGTCATCTCAGTCAGTCGACCCGTGGCACCTGCTGGGTCTGCCCCGTGACCTCCTGCCAGCGGGCGTTCGACACTTCACGTGGCCTCAGGGTGCACATGGCCTGGCACAAGCGTCGTGGTGACGTCACCGCCACTTAGTGGCGAATGGCGGTTGTTGTTGTTGCTGTCTGTATTTTGAGTTTCATACTTAACTTGCAATTTAGCAATCTTTGAAATAGCGTGATCAACCGGACTATGCGTTAATTGTGTTTTGACCGACCGTCTGTGTTGCTTTATATGGTTTCCAAAATTGTGCTAAACCCTGTTTGTCTGGTATGCTTCTCTCTCTGTGTCCCCTGTTGAATCTGTGTTAGTTCCCCCCCTACTTGGGTGTCTGTGTATACATCTGAGGTCATGTGTTTGCCCTCTCTCGTAAATTTAGCTCTTCTGTACCTGACGACGGCTGCTTGTGCTGCAACCGAAACGTCGTACGCTGTTATGTTATTTTATTATTTCTTATTTATACGGGACTTTACCGGAAAAAAACAGAGTAATTCCTGCAGTCACGAAAGCTTCAATTCAAGTCCAATGCACGGCTACACAGCGCCCCCGTGTGTCGACAACAACAGTGCACCGTGGTTATACTGGTCGGAACGAAGATTGTAAACTGAGTGTACCAGCCTGCAATAGATTAACGTGTCCGTCCGTCCGTCCCCTTTCAATACTTTTAACGAAGTGAAATCTCGTGCTGTTGGGTGTATAAAATCAGCAATAGACAGCGCAGAGACTTGACATTATGTCTTATTGCACCCAACATTTGGAAGTCACATTTCTCGGTACAAGACATGGACACCGTGAGCAACAACTACTTCGAAGACGCCGACGGATTTTTGGATGCCACCGTTGAAAAGCTGCTTGCTGAAACAGAGGCCGCATTTGGTTGCTGGAACCCTTTTACAAAATCGGAGACAAAATCGCAGATGCCATCGACCCAAAGCCAATCCGAGCAGGCGCCTTAACTGCACCAACGCCATCCGACATGCAACCACCACCTCAGTCGTAGTTCAGTGATTTCAAGAGAGTATTTCATAGTGGAATAATGAACTATCGAAGACTCTCGAAGCCTTGTCTCTCAGTTTTGTCGTGACATATTGAAACACAAATTTACTGGTATGAGGCCATAAGCCGGTCATGTTTCGATTCCGAGCAGAAAGGCTAATAATCCGGAGTCTAAAGCCCCATACTACCTTCTTTGGTTCTTTCGGTAAAGTCACGTAGAATGATAATAAAATAATAAATTGATAAAATAAAATAACAATAATATTCTCACGACGTTTCGGCCACAACACAAGCGGCCTTCATCAGGTGAAGGGACGAGACTGTCTGGTAGGACAGCGCTGGAGTGAAAGAGCCACGTTCAGATACGGCCTTTAAGCTGTGTGAGAGGAACAAAGCGCCTTGACAAAGAAATTAGCATATAATTTAGCATTGAAATGGCTGAATGATTAGCTTGTGACTGGTCACAGAAATAGCTATGTTAAAAGTTAAAGCATACACACCCGCAGAGGCACCCATTGTTAAAACAAATCCTCATTGTAAAATGCAGTTGTTGTTATTTTTCGGCCCAGCCCTTAACGATTCTATCATACATTGCTCCAAAATGAGCAGATTTCAGTCAATAAGGATTTCACCATTCCATTCCTCTACAGAGGTGAATTTGTCCGAAGAACCCCTCAACGATTTTGAGGGCACAAAGGTGGGAAGACGCCTCTCAATTTGCACAATTTTACGTTACAACGTCATAAAATTGCGCAAAATTTCCAATGTTCCTACCAGCCCACCCTGCAGGGACCTGTTACAGAAAGAACAAAAAAACGACGACCGTTCGTACCAACTCTCACATCACGCTCCGCCCTTTGGCGATGGAATGGGGCGACATGAATCCAGGGTACACACAGGATCTGCCGACAAGGCCACGCGTAGCCTCAAACATTCCCAGCACCCAACGGTGGCTGTCTTGGTTGTTGTTGTTGTTTGACTTTGCATCCCACTGGGATTTTCGCACACAGTGTTGGTGGTGTAACGGTGCTATTTCAGGAATATTTTGATGGCTTTTTTTTTCCTGGATTTTTCTGTTTGCACACAGTCACACACAAAGTCACTTTAAGATCTTCTTTGGTTCTTTCGGTAAAGTCACCACCACGTAGAATGAGAATAAAATAATAAATTGATAAAATAAAATAACACAATAATATTCTCACGACGTTTCGGCCACAACACAAGCGGCCTTCATCAGGTGAAGGGACGAGACTGTCTGGTAGGACAGCGCTGGAGTGAAAGAGCCACGTTCAGATCACGGCCTTTAAGCTGTGTGAGAGGAACAAAGCGCCCTCAACTTTAGCACCACGGATAGCTACGGGCCCCGTTCAGACGGACGAGTTCGTCCATGGTCGGAACAGAGGAGGGGGAGAGAGACAGCTTAGAGAGCTATCCGTGGTGCTAAAGTTGAGGGCGCTTTGTTCTTCTCACACAGCTTAAAGGCCGTGATCTGAACGTGGCTCTTTCACTCCAGCGCTGTCCTACCAGACAGTCTCGTCCCTTCACCTGATGAAGGCCGCTTGTGTTGTGGCCGAAACGTCATGATAATATTATTGTGTTATTTTATTTTATCAATTTATTATTTTATTCTCATTCTACGTGGTGACTTTACCGAAAGAACCAAAGAAGATGAATCCTTGCAGTCACGAAAGCTTTAAATCGAAATTCACTTTAAGATGTTTTTCTTGTTCGTGTTTTAGTTTTTTTGTTTGTTGTTGCGGTTGCACTCCGATTCAAGAGCCGAATGGCTCACAGGGCTCTATAACAAAATAAATAAAACTAAATAAATGAACTAACATTTGTTGAGGAGTTCCCGATGATGACTCGGGAGACGGCTTGAAGGGCTTATCGCCAAAGGTTTATTATAGTATATCACAATAGCACAAATGGTGGGACAACTTCCCAGGGGTTATGGGGGTCCCACACTAAGTCCTGGTCCAGCCACGGGCTAGCTCGGGTCTCTCTCCCTCCAGTCGGATGGGGGCACTTTGCCAAAACCCCACCGACCGGGAAGAGCGGCAACCTCCTACGGCTAGCACCGACTTCACCCCAGACTCTCCACCCGATCCCTCTCTACCCCTGGTTCCCCCTCTCCACCCTTCTCGCTCCACCCGTTCACCACGGTGACCCCCGGCTTTCGTCACGGGGTGTGTGTCCCCCACCCCCCCCCCCCACCTTAAATACCAGACGAGACGTGACGTCATCGAGCCGCCCAGCGCGCGTGAGGCCACGTCCCGTGACGTCATCGCACTGGACGGCGCACATGACGTCACGTCCCCGTTTTTACCCCCTCCACACTAATACAGCTGGAATCGTCCGAACCGCAACGTTGGACAGCTCAGCTTGGCACCTGATGAAGGAGATCGCTTGTGTTACGGTTCGAAACGCCGTGATGGATTTATTTCAATATAATTTTTATGGCATTTCTAGCATACGTGGCTTTACCGAAAGAAAAAAAAAACCCAAATTAGTTAAATTTTACGCAGTCACGAAAGCTTTTTAATTTGTTTTTTTATTAGCTCAGCTGTAAGTCGCGGTCACGGAAGTTTACCCCGTCGGCAGCGCTCTCGAGAGACTCCACGCGGCGACAGCCTTCTGGACTTGGCCGACGCCTGTCCAACAACTCAAAGGCGCCGCAGTCTCCCCCCTCCTGCGGGTCCGTCGCTGGTCTCCGCCGGCAGTCCCTTGGTCGTGGTGGGGCGTCGATCTTCGCCTCTCTGTACCCCGGTGGCACCCAACTTGAATCCACAAATTTAGCCCCTGCCCTCATGACCTATTCCTCTCCCTCCCTCTCTCTCTGCCCTCCCTAGCAGCCAATTAGCTGCCTTTTGCTGGGTGGGGAGACAATCGTCGTCTGTCTCACGGCTCCCGTCAATCAACTTGGCATGTTGGGGCATCCAACCACTCGGAACCCATGAAAATTTGCCGTGCTAAAGCCGATTTTTTTTTTCTTGTTGGCAATGCCCGGCCACCACACCGCGCGTAGCCCCGGTTCGAATGCCCCCTCCCCTCCCTCTCTCTCTCCCTCCCACTCCTCTCACCCCCACCACCTGGCCTGTCCCGACTGGCCAATTGGTGTCCCGCCACCAATTAAGGCCAGACCCAGTGGCACTGTCGCTTCAGGAGGCGGAGGTTGCCCGGGAGGGATTCACCTCCCTGACCACTCACCCCCTTACCTCATGTAAACTTTAGCCATCTCGGCACGAGAGCGCTCACCCACAACCATTACATGCGTCACATAGCGCACCCTGTTTGAGTCTGGCTTCGTTGCTCCACCCTCCTCTCTCTCCTTTCCCCGTCTCGACAGATGCTGATAATACGTGGACTCTACCGAGGCCCACTGTTCACGCTGCTTGGACTCTGTCCTGAGCAAGGATCAGTGGAGCGCCAAGGGCTTTATGGGAGCTCCTGTGGGAGCTGAAGAATTCGTACCCTCAACTTCGGGGACACCTTGAGGAAACAGGTGGAGGCGTAGAGCAAAGTGGCGGGCTGATGAATGTTGCCAGCTTGGGACACGGGCCGACTGTTCATGGCAGCAGTCGCTGAAGTGGAAATTTCACGCTTTTCAAAGTATGTTGGAATATTATTATCATTATATATTTAAAAAACCAAAAAGTTATTTGGAATTGACCCCGTCAGCATTTTTGTTCAAGCGTTTACATTTTTTTATACTCTTTGGTTCTATTCGGTAAAGTCACCACGTAGTAGGTAAAAAAAAATGAAACAACAAAAATCTCGCGACGTTTCGGCCACAACACAAGCGGCCTTCATCAGGTGAAGGGACCAGGCTGTCTCGAGGACAGCGCTGGAGTGAGAGTTATGGATCCTTGCAGTCACGAAAGCTTCAAATATAGAATCGTTTAAATTTCACAATAAAATAAGGGGTTCAGGAACTTATTTGGAATGAGAGTCTACTCAAACGTGGCAATTTCTTGGGATTACGTTTGACTCTCCTTCTAACCAGCAGCAGCAGCAGCAACAACGTCCAGTGTTGGGGCAAGTGCTGTTAGCAAGTAGCACCTATGAAGGCCCGTACGGGACACAGGAGGGAGTTGAGTGGCCAACACCACGCCTATCCACATTTACCTCTTCAGCGGCGATGTTTTTTACACACCGCACCAGGTACTTATTTTGAGGCTGAGTCGACCTAGAGGAAGCCCACCTAGGGGAAGACTGGTTCTGATAACCGCCACTGGTGTTAGCCACGAGCGGGAATCGAACTCGGGTCTCCAGGTTCGCGTGCTAATTGCTACCCCGCTGCTCCCTATCCAATGCCCACCACCAGCAGCCCAACGCAAATTCCTTTGCTTTGCCTATCGCAAGCACTTATCCTCACCCTCTTTTGCCCCCCCTATCCCTCTCTCTCTCTCCCCTTTCATCTCCTCCCCCCCCCACCCCCCACATTTCCCCTCTTCTCCAATCTCTGCCTAGCCCTTAATTCTAACCACAATCCCTCTGCTCCCCCTTCTCCTAATCACAATCCCTCCCCTTCCTCATAACCACAATCCCTCCGCTGTCTACTCCCTAACCACAACCCCTCCGCTAACCCCCTTTCTCCATCTACATTTATTTTTGTTGAGTGAAAACTCGCCACCCCACTAAAGAGGACATCGCACTACTTTACAGTATACATTTATATACAAAATCAAGACGCGGAAAAAAATATCAAAATGAGGGGACATGCTCAAGGAAAATCTGAAAGGAGTCTTGCACAACTTCCTAAACTGTCCACTGCTTAGAGCCAATCCGAGGGCCGGTGGATGCGAGTTCCAGATCTTAGACGCCACACTTGAGAAGGCCCCTACTAGTGACCAGGGTGGAGTGGCAAATTGCAGGTTGAGCTCGCAGGGCCTGGCCTTAGGAGCACAAGGTGTGTATCTACCAGACGTCTGCGGGGTTGCCAGACAAGACTGCAGGGACTGAGAACCAAGGCGGCTTTTTATCTTTCTCAGTCGGAACAGCTAAGCCGAACTTGGTAGCCAGTGCAGATGACGGAGGATTGATTCATCTCCTTCGGTTCTTTCGGTAAAGTCGCCACCCACGTAGAATGAGAATAAAAATAATAAATTGATAAAATAAAATGACACAATAAAAATATCTCACGACGTTTCGGCCACAACACAAGCGGCCTTCATCAGGTGAAGGGACGAGACTGTCTGGTAGGACAGCGCTGGAGCGAACACAGCCAAGCTTAGACCGCGACCTTTAAGCTGTGTGAGAAGAACGGAGCGCCTTGACAAAGGGATTAGCATAGAATTTTGCATTGAAATAGCTGAGTGATTAGCTTGTGACTGGTCACAGAAATAGCTGTGTTAAAGTCAAAGCCTACAACATCCACAGAGGCACCTAGTACAAATCAAACAGGAGAATTTAGCATTGAAATAGCTGAGTGATTAGCTTGTGACTGGTCACAGAAATGGCTATGTTAAAGTTAAAGCATACACATCCACAGAGGCACCTAGTACAAATCAAACAGGATAATTTAGCATTGAAATAGCTAAGTGATTAGCTTGTGACTGGTCACAGAAATGGCTATGTTAAAGCCAAAGCATACACATCCACAAAGGCACCCCTTGACAAAGGAATTAGCATAGAATTTAGCATTGAAATAACTGAGGGATTAGCTTGTGACTGGTCATAGAAATAGTTATGTTAAAGTCAAAGCCTACAAATCTACAGAGGCACCTGGTACAAATCAAACAGGAGAATTTAGCATTGAAATAGCTGAGTGATTAGCTTGTAACTGGTCACAGAAATAGCTATGTTAAAGTCAGAGCATACACATTCACAGAGGCACCTAGTACAAATCAAACAGGAGAATTTAGCATTGAAATAACTAGGCGAATTTAGCATTGAAATAACTGAGTGATTAGCTTGTGACTGGTCACAGAAATGGCTATGTGCTCGAAACGTCTGACACATCTAAGCATGTGAGCCAGCCGCATTCTGCACCGGCTCCCGTTTCCGAACCAGTCCACGAGGCAGCTCAGCATACAAAACATTTCCGTAATCCAGACGCTCAGACGCAGAGACGTGAACCAGTGTTTTGAGATCACGAGCAGATAAGAGGGATCACAGTCCTCAGAGCACTCTCCGGTTATAATACCTCGCTTTGGCCATAGCTGCAACCTGAGGGCGCATGGTGAAGCTATGATCGAACAGTACACCTAGGTTATACACCACTGTCACGGGAAGAGGGCGTACTCCGTCAATTAGTGGAGGCTCAAGCTCCCCCTGTCCCATCTTCAGCCGACTCTCTGACCCTACGATAATCAGCTCTGCCTTGTCAGGATTCAGCCTCAGCCAGTTCTGCTGAATCCACGCAGCTACGTCGGCATGTAACCCGTGCCTCTGGATGATAGCTCCCAGCGGCCTAACATAGATGAGGCGAGGTAAGGCTGACCTCCTGAGGGATGCAATAAGGGGAGAGGGTCCAGTAGGGGACACGTTGGGATCCCAGGCAAGCTGCTGGGTTATGCTCTGCAGGAAAGATACAATCCACTTCAAAGCGGTGCCTTCCATTCCTTCCAGGTCCCATAGGCACCGCAATAACCACCCCCCCAGATCGATTGTATCAAAAACCGCTGACAGGTCCAACATGACAAGGGCTGAAATACAGCCCCTGGTCATCGCCAGGAGGAGATCGTCTGGCATGCAAACCAAGGTGGACTCAGTTGCACGATGGGCCCTGAAACCTCATTGGGTGACATCAAAGAAGCAGTCGGCCTCAAGACACGACTCCGACGGGGAGGAGGCCACCCTAAAAATGGAAAAAAAGGAAAGATTGGAGATTGGGCTAAAGTTGGCCAGGATATCAACATCCAGTCCCATTTTATGTAGGAGTGGTCGCACTAAAGCCTATTTCAGGGGTCCCGGGACACACTCCTTCTGAAAGGGAAGAGTTGACCAATTCGGTCACCGTCGGGATCGCCAACTCAAATGCCTCCTTAAGAACCCAAGAGGGACAGGGATCTGAATCACAAGTGGTCCATTTCATCTCCGCAGGCAGGCAGGACCAGTTAGACAACCCTCAAAGACGAGAGGAGCCCCCTGGGTCCAAGCTAGGATCAGCACTAATCGCTCGGCAGATACCTTTTCTAACGCGATCGATCTTGTTAGCAAAGAGCTGATGGGCATCTTCGCAGCGCTCTTCAGAAGGAGCAACATTTATGGACGTACAGTCTTGGCGAATAAAACCGTTGACCATCCTGAACAGTTCAGCAGGGTGGTTCCTTGCCGAGTCGATCCTCATGGCGACATACTTTTTTTAAACATTTTTATTCACCATGAAGATAGCCCCCGCGCGTGTACGCCTATTGACGGGCTCCTAGAGTTGTTCGGTCGTCATCGAGTTGAGATCTCTGCCAGCATCGTTACATTTCCCTAAGTTATACTTTGAAGGCCCAGAGGGCTCTGGAATGTCATGGGGGGGGGGGGGGGAGGAGGGTGCTCGTGGTAACTTGAGCATAAAGATGGCGGCGAAGAGCAGGGTGCATTGATAGCAAATCGGTGCACTAAATTGTACCTATCGACTCTTTCATTGATGCCACCACTATCACAGTAAGAGGCAATATGGGCCGATAAGTTGTCATGATATCCAGATGAGGTCGTTAGCCGAGTGGGCCGAACCCAGGCGCCCTGAAGTCCCCTACACTGTTGGAGAGGGTTAGGGAGACCCGTGATCTCAGCATGAATCACCCTGTGATCAGTCCATAGTGCGGACGAAAATGTGATGGCCTCAACTGAGACCCCCCCCCCCCCCCTGAGTGAATACGAGGTCGATCGTGTGGCCGTGGCGATCGTGGGTTGGGCCCCTGAATGAACTGAGTAAATCCCACGCAACCCATGGTTTCCACGAGGCCCGTGTCCAAACTGTCAGGTGGGTCATCCATCCGTGCGTTGAAACATCCCAGAGCAATTGTGCAAGGGAATTCCAGGAACAAGGGAGAGATCACCTCGCACAGCTGAGACGTAAAATCACCTTTGCTTCCAGGTGGTCTACAAACAGGGGGTGAAATTCAGACGCTGATTCTCATTCGGGGCACAACGCACGATCATGCATTTAAATGACCCAACTTTGAGACCAGGGCACATGAATGATCGCAGCGACCCCACCACCTCTAGTTTTACCTGGTCTGGCAATACGGGATATTGAATGCCACCTGGAACCAAATGAGCAAAATTGTTGGTCGACTCCAGGTCAAAGCCAGGTTTCAGTACTAAAAGCTAGGTGGGGACAGCCCATAGCAATTGTGTCACGTACTAAAGGGCGCATTGCACGACCTACCTGGCGTTAATAAGCATACACTTAAGTACGGGCTCCTTCTCACCGCTGATACCTCTATTTTGCAGCTAGGTGGGAAGTTGATTAGGAATGTTTATTATAACACTAGGCCGATGGCCGAAGGGGGCATTTGGGAATCTGGATCTGAGGTTGTGATGCGAATGTGAGGCTACCGGGATCTTTGTGAGTACAGAATGAATTGGAAGCGTCAATCCTCACCGGCTGCCAGATTGCAAGCTCCCTGCAGGCATCCTCCGTCCACCTGTCTATCCGAAATTCGAAGACTCCTAAAGTCATGAGCTGAGTAGCCCAGACGAGCTTAGCTTTGACAAGGTGAAGCTGGGTTGTAGAGCACAGCAAACTGATCACAGGCCAAGACGGGCAGGCGTAACGGTAGGACAATCAGATAGTCGTTAATACAGAAGCACCGATCAAAAGATGAGATTAACTGGCTTTGAGGTAAGGTGCAGGTCAGGCAGATCCAGGGAGCAGCAGCTCAGGCAAAATCCCTCCACTCCTCTTATACTAACCACATTCCCTCCACTCTCTCCTCCCCTAACCACAACCCCTCCGCGCCTCTCATAACCACAATCCCTCCACTCCCCGTTCTAACCACAATCTCGCCGCTTTCTCCCCCCGTAACCACAATCCCTCCACTCCTCTCATAACCACACTCCCTCTGCTCTCTCTCCCCATAACCACAATCCTACCGCTCCCCTTCTCTGATTTTCAAAAAATTCCGGGTAATATCGCTACATCATCACGATTTCAAGTAGTTCATTTTTTTTGCATATTTTTGCATGACGTTGTGTGCGGTGTTTTTTTTTAAGTTTTGTGCATCCAAGTTTTTTTTTTTAAATTAGTTTACTCTGTGTAATTGGCATAAACAAATGTCCAAACAAGCACACAAAAATACTGTCAAAGTTACTGTGGGACCTCGCGGTAAACATGCGAACATGTGTTCGCATAGGAATAGGTTTTTACCCTTTTAACTGGCACAAAAACTGACACCTTTATTCAAGGCATCATGTTTTTGTGCCAGTTAAAAGGGTAAAACCTATTCCTATATCTTGTTTCTGGCAAAGGAGGTCTCATAATGTTAATTCTCACCCCGAGCCCTCAATACTCTGATGGTGCGCTGTTTTTGAGTTGTACGCCTTTTGGCGTCTTCTGGTCCAACACCAATGGAGACTAAGGGGCTCTAAGAAAAGCCGTCTCGGGTGTGGACTAATCAAATTCAAGGACAGTGCATATTATTATCAGAGTTGTCTTTTTTGTTTGCATTCTGACTGCTTGTGTTGTGGTTTTTGCAAACATGATGCCTTGAATAAAGGTGTCAGTTTTTGTGCCAGTTAAAAGGGTAAAACCTATTCCTATATCTTGTTTCTGGCAAAGGAGGTCTCATAATGTAAATGTGTTCGCATGTTCACCACAAATATGCAACACATGTTCACCACAAAACATGTGCATGCATGTTCACCACAAGCACCGTGTGTGGTTAATGCGGTACTTGATTCCTTGCAAAGGGTTTCATCTATTTGCTGCTTGAACATCTTCACACACCTCCTGTCTTATTGCCAGGAATGGTAAAACCTATTCTTCTCTTTGTCATACTTTGATATTGGCAGCAAAAAAAAAAGGTCCAATTCTTTGTTGACAGTCCCCACAGTTGACGGGTATGATAACTAAAAACGATGCAAAGGTTTCAATACTCAACAATTGAAGTTATCGCCCGTTCTTTTTGCTTCCATGCCCGTCCCCGTTGGGGCAGGGGGGGCGTGGTGGTTGATGGGTGGGTGGGTGGGTGGATCTTTCTCCGTGGAGAGAGACAACAAAAAGATATCCCATGACCTAGCTGCAGCTCACCCCCGAGCTATAAATGCTCTGGTGCGTGTGGCATTGTCTTTGTACTGGTTCGTGAGGGTCACGGAGGAGCCCGTCTGGAGGCCCCTGGAACCTGCCGCTAGCGGGTTCGAGAAAGGCGAGGGCGCGGTCAAGGGGGCGGAGCCAGGGCCGCGCCGGGAGCATAAAAGGAGCCGAGAGCGGGGGGGCTCGAGGCTGCCGGTTCTGGGAGCGGATTCGTCTTTGTTGTTGCAGTCGCCGTCGTCGCTGAGCGTCTACGCTAGATGTCGCGCCACGAAGGAGAGCAGTTGAAGACCTCAGTCAGCGCCGTCAGTGCTAGTCGGCCGGCGTTGTGTGCAGGCGCGGCTTGAGCCGCAGTGGACGAGACCGTGGAAGTTGTTAAGAAAGAGAGCACCTCCTAGGAAGCTCTGCCTCTGAATCATCGACGCGACAGCTGGTCTGGCAATGGTGGTGAGGCTCGGCCACAGAGGAGGCTGCTGCCTCTTGTGTAGGCCGATCAATTTCAAAGACGCTGCCGTACATGATCAGAATTCGTTTGCAAGTTTACCACAAGTACCTTGTGTGTGCGGTTAATGCAGAGGCTTAATTCCTTTGCAAAAAAAGGTTTTTATTTGGTGTTTGAACATCTTAACGTCTCTCCTGTTTCGTTTCCAGGATAGGTAAAGCGAACGTATTCGTTTTTTTCACGACAAGCCACTTCACTCACACATCATACACTGACTCACTCATCATACACTCACTCACGCCGCTGTTGACTCACTCACACATCATACACTGACTCACACATCATACACTGACTCACACTACCACTGACTCACTCACACATGATACACTGACTCACACTACCACTGACTCGCTCACTCATCATACACTGACTCACTCATCATACACTGACTCACGCTGCTGCTGACTCACTCACACATCATACACTGACTCACTCACACATCATACACTGACTCACTCACTCATCATACACTGACTCACTCACTCATCATACACTCACTCACTCATCATACACTGACTCACACTTCCACTGACTCACTCACACATGATACACTGACTCACACTACCACTGACTCGCTCACTCATCATACACTGACTCACTCATCATACACTGACTCACGCTGCTGCTGATTCACTCACACATCATACACTGACTCACTCACACATCATACACTGACTCACTCACACATCATACACTGACTCACTCACTCATCATACACTCACTCACTCATCATACACTGACTCACACTACCACTGACTCACTCACACATCATACACTGACTCACACTACCACTGACTCACTCACACATCATACACTGACTCACTCATCATACACTGACTCACTCACACATCATACACTGACTCACTCACACATCATACACTGACTCACTCACACATCATACACTGGGAGTGTCATGCTGCCAGCTACGGCTGCAGGTTTTGTCGTACGTGTTATGCATATCGTTTATTGTTGAATTTAAAATCACAGTTCCTGTGATTACCGTTGTTACATTGTATTTTATAGCTTTATTTTGGTGATTCGAAAACATATGGTCCATCTAAATTGTCTTATGGTTTTTGTTGTTGTTGTTGGGCTTGCTCCACATTGTGATTTTTTGCACACAGCGTTGTAATACGGTGGTTTTTTGTGTGTGTGTGTGTGGAATATTTGCTGATTTATTCCAGAATTTTAAAGCTTCCGTGACTGCAGTAATTCATATTCTTAGTTCTTTCGGTAAAGTCACCACTTTGAAGGGAAACAATAAAACAATAAAATATAAATTTATAATACAATAAAAATTATCTCACGACGTTTCCCTTCAACGTGACTTTACCGAAAGAGCTAAGGAGTTGCACCGGACTTAGTCCATAGTTCATAGTTAGTCCATTTATTTTGGTATAGAGCCCTGTGAGCCATTCGGCTCTTGAATCCGGTGCAACCGCAACAAACAAAGAACATTATGAGACCTCCTTTGCCAGAAACAAGATATAGGAATAGGTTTTTACCCTTTTAACTGGCACAAAAACTGACACCTTTATTCAAGGAGGTCTCATAATGTAAATGCTCACCCCGAGCCCTCAATAACTCTGATAGTGTGCTGTTGTTGAGTTGTACGCCTTTTGGCGTCTTCTGGTCCAACACCAGTGGAGAGACTAAAGGGGCTCTAAGAAAAGCCGTCTCGGGTGTGGACCAATCAAATTCAAGGACAGTGCCAATATTATTATCAGAGTTGTCTCTTTTTGTTTGCATTCTGACTGCTTGTGTCGTGGTTATTGCAAACATGATGCCTTGAATAAAGGTGTCAGTTTTTGTGCCAGTTAAAAGGGTAAAAACCTATTCCTATATCTTGTTACTGGCAAAGGAGGTCTCATAATGTAAATGCTCACCCCGAGCCCTCAGTACTCTGATAGTGCTCTGCTGTTTTTGAGTTGTACGCCTTTTGGCGTCTTCTGGTCCAACACCAGTGGAGAGACTAAAGGGGCTCTAAGAAAAGCCGTCTCGGGTGTGGACCAATCAAATTCAAGGACAGTGCCAATATTATTATCAGAGTTGTCTTTTTTGTTTGCATTCTGACTGCTTGTGTCGTGGTTATTGCAAACACGATGCCTTGAATAAAGGTGTCAGTTTTTGTGCCAGTTAAAAGGGTAAAAACCTATTCCTATATCTTGTTTCTGGCAAAGGAGGTCTCATAATGTAAATGCTCAATCCCGAGCCCTCAATAACTCTGATAGTGCGCTGTTTTTGAGTTGTACGCCTTTTGGCGTCTTCTGGTCCAACACCAGTGGAGAGACTAAGGGGCTCTAAGAAAAGCCGTCTCGGGTGTGGACCAATCAAATTCAAGGACAGTGCATAATATCATTATCAGAGTTGTCTCTTTTTGTTTGCATTTTGACTGCTTGTGTTGTGGTTATTGCAAAACATGACGCCTTGAATAAAGGTGTCAGATTTTGTGCCAGTTAAAAGGGTAAAAACCTATTCCTATATCTTGTTACTGGCAAAGGAGGTCTCATAATGTAAATTCTATACTCATTGGAAGTTGCGCACTTTGATGTGACGTCACATTTCTCACCCCCCCTCACCCCACCTCGCTCGTCACACATCGTCACAAATGTCTGACCCCACCCCACCACCACCTCCAGGTGCGTGACGTCATTTATGTAAGGCTCCCCCCGCCCAGTGTTGTTAGCGAGCACCTATGAAGGCCGGCAAGGCACACGAGGCAATGAGTGGCCAGCACCACGCCCGACCGCCTTTGTCTCCCTATTGGCGATGTTTACTGTACACCACCGTATCAAGTACTCATTTGAGGCTGAGTCGACCTAGAGGAGCCCCCCCTCCCCCAGTACCGGTTCAGATAATCGTCACTGGTGTTGGACGTGATCGGGAATCGATATCTCGTGTCGCCGGGTTCGTAGCGCAGCGCGAGAACCGCTACCACTACCGCTCCCCACACACACCACACACTGTCGCACGCACTCACACAGTCACTCAGCCACACACTCACTCAGCCACACACTCAGCCACACACTCACTCAGCCACTCACTCACTCAGCCACACACTCACTCAGCCACTCACTCACTCAGCCACTCACTCACTCAGCCACACACTCACTCAGCCACTCACTCACTCAGCCACACACTCACTCAGCCACACACTCAGCCACACACTCACTCAGCCACACACTCAGCCACACACTCACTCAGCCACACAGTCACTAACTCACTCACTCACCCACTCACCCAACCACTCACTCAGCCACACACTCACTCAGCCACACAGTCACTAACTCACTCACTCACCCACTCACCCACTCACTCACCCACCCACTCACCCAAACACTCAGCCACACAGTCACTCAGCCACACAGTCACTAACTCACTCACTCACCCACTCACTCACTCACCCACTCACTCACTCACCCACTCACTCACTCACCCACACACTCACTCACCCACACACTCACTCAGCCACACAGTCACTCACTCACCCACTCACCCACTCACTCACCCACTCACTCACTCACCCACTCACCCAAACACTCACCCAAACACTCACCCACTCACTCACTCACCCACTCACCAAAACACTCACCCAAACACTCAGCCACACACTCACTCAGCCACACACCCACTCACCCACACACTCACTCACATACTTACTCACCCACTCACTCACCCACTCACCCAAACACTCAGCCACACAGTCACTCACTCACCCACTCACTCACTCACCCACTCACTCACTCACCCACACACTCACTCAGCCACACACTCACTCAGCCACACACTCTCGCACGCACTCACACACTCACTCAGCCACACACTCAGCCACACAGTCACTCACTCACTCACCCACTCACTCACCCACTCACTCACCCACTCACCCAAACACTCACCAAAACACTCACTCAGCCACACACTCGCTCAGCCACACACCCACTCAGCCACACACCCACTCACCCACACACTCACTCACATACTTACTTACGCACCCACTCACCCAAACACTCACCCACATACTCACTTACACACCCACTCACCCACACACTCACTCACCCACTTACTCACCCACTCACCCAAACACTCACCCACATACTCGCTTACACACCCACTCACCCACACACTCACTCACCCACTTACTCACCCACTCACCCAAACACTCACCCACATACTCACTTACACACCCACTCACTCACTCACCCACTCACCCAAACACTCACTCACACACTTACCCACTCACCCACACACTCACCCACACACCCACTCACTTATCCACACACTCATTCACTCACACACTCACTCACCCACACACTCACACACTCACCCACACACACATTCACACACCCACACACATTCACTCACGCTCTCTCTCTCTCTCACACACGCAATCACATTCCAGTCCAGATCTCCACACACTCCTTGGTATCCACGCAGACCGCTCCCCAGACAGCGGTGCCAGGCCCCTTCCCCGACTCGGCAATCGAGAGGCTGCGTTGTTTATACAGCGCATGGACACGCACACAGAGAGACATGTTGCTTACACGCAGATACACACACACACAGAGACAAAGATTCCCCGGGTAGCCTTTGACGGACTTGCTAGAGCAAGCGCTCTAAGTAGCAAATAGCATAACGTATAACGGCCGGCGGTCTAGCACACGAGGTGGATGGGTGGCCAACCCCACGCCCGGCCGCCTTTGTCTCCCCAGTGGCGATGCTTACTGCACACTGCACCAGATGCTAATTTTTTTTTGTCAGGCTGAGTCGACCTAGCGGAGGCCCAGGACCGGTTTAGATAATCGTCACACTCTCAAACATGCACTCACCCACTTACACACACACACACTCACTCTCACCAATATCCTCACCCATAGACTCACACAAATACAAAGACACACACTCAACCACTTACCCACACTAATTCCAACACCCGCCATTCGCCACTAAGTGGCGGTGACGTCACCACGGCGCTTGTGCCAGGCCATGTGCACCTTGAGGCCACGTGAAGTGCCGAACGCCCGCTGGCAGGAGGTCACGGGGCAGACCCAGGTGCCATGGGTCGACTGACTGAGACGACTGGCTGATGCACCACCTGTGCCCCCCTACTGTGCCAACTTGCTGTGTTTTACCCGCCCGGCGCTCCGCTCGTTGTTGTGAGCGTCGCTCCTCCGCCCTCCGTTGTTGTTGGAGGGCGACTGCCTCCAACTGCCCAGTAGCAGCGTCCTTCACGAGCCTCCTCCACAGAGGCCGATCTTGACACCGCTGCTGCCGATCATCGGCAAGTCCACTCAGCTCCACGTCCTCCTGTACCACGTCACTCCATCTCTTCTCCAGCCCCTGCCACGTCCGTTTAGCCCCCCTCTATCCAGCTAAACAAAAGCTGTTTCGGCATGCGGTGGCTGGGCATGCGGGCTACATGACCCAGCCAACGCACCCTTGCCTGCTGGAGGAGCTCTCCGATGAAGGGGAGTGTGTCCAGATCTGTCAATGATGTGTGCGCTCCTCACATAATTCAGCCTGGTTATGTATGTTTGGATGTTGAACTTATTTCGCACCGCACAAAGCCAACCGCGCTAATCTGTTGGTCTATCTATGGGTATATGTATGGGTCTCTATGGGTCTATATATGGGTCTCTATGGGTATATGTATGGGTCTCTATCTATGGGTCTCTATGGGTTTATCTATGGGTCTATCTATGCGTCTATCTATGGGTCTATCTATGGGTCTCTATGGGTTTATCTATGGGTCAATCTATGGGTCTCTATGGGTCTATCTATGGGTCTCTATGGGTCTCTCTATGGGTCTCTATGGGTCTCTATGGGTCTCTATGGGTCTCTATGGGTCTCTATGGGTTTATCTATGGGTATATCTATGGGTCTATCTATGGGTCTATCTATGGATCTCTATGGGTCTCTATGGGTCTATCTATGGGTCTATCTAAGGGTATATCTATGGGTCTATCTATGGGTCTATCTATGGGTCTATCTATGGGTCTCTATGGGTCTCTATAAGTCTATCTATGGGTCTCTATGGGTCTATCTATGGGTCTCTATGGGTATATCTATGGGTCTATCTATGGGTCTATCTATGGGTATATCTATGGGTCTATCTATGGGTCTATCTATGGGTCTCTATGGGTCTCTATAAGTCTATCTATGGGTCTCTATGGGTCTATCTATGGGTCTCTATGGGTATATCTATGGGTCTATCTATGGGTCTATCTATGGGTTTATCTATGGTCCAATCTATGGGTCTCTCTGGAGTATCTATGGGCCTGGGTGTCTGTGGGTGGCACGTCCAGCCTGAATGCTTCTAACCGGGTCGCAGATGTTCCACTTAGAGGAATCAAAATGTTGTCACAAGCACTCACAGCGACAACCATCACTTCTCACCCCCCCTCCCCAACCATCCTCACATAGCCTTAGTAGAATATCTGGGGTGGTGGCGAGTTTCTGTTAGCGAGGCCACGCTCGTGAGAAGTCAACCAGGCACACGGCTGGGCCCGGTGGTCGATCCCAAGGCAATTGCCTCCGGGGAGATGCTCCCCTTGAACCCTCCCCCCACTTTCTTTTGCCGACTGTGAATCTCAAATACTCACGAAATCGGAAGGGACATCGTGGTGGTGGTGGTGGTGGTTTTTGTGTGTCTCGTATTTTTCGTTTCGTTTGTCTTTAGTGATTGCGTGTGTCTCTTGTGTGTGTCTTCAGTTAGTGTCTTTAGTGTGACTTAAGACACGTGCTAAATACACACACACTAAAGACACACACTCACTAAACCCACATACTCACTAAACACACTCACTAAACCCACACACTCACTAAACACACAATCCCACACACTCACTAAACACACAAACCCACACAGACAATCACTAAACACACACACTCACTAAACACACAATCCCACACACTCACTAAACACACAATCCCACACACTCACTAAACACACACACTCACTAAACACACAATCCCACACACTCACTAAACACACAAACACACACACTCACTAAACACACAATCCCACACACTCACTAAACACACAATCCCACACACTCACTAAACACACAAACCCACACAACTCACTAAACACACACACACACTCACTAAACACACAATCACTAAACCCACACACTCACTAAACACACAAACCCACACACACAATCACTAAACACACATACGCACACTAAACACACAATCACTAAACCCACACACTCACTAAACACACAAACCCACACACACACTCACTAAACACACAATCCCACACAATCACTAAACACACAATCCCACACAATCACTAAACACACAATCCCATACACTCACTAAACACACAATCCCACACAATCACTAAACACACAATCCCACACACTCACTAAACACACAAACCCACACACACAATCACTAAACCCACACACTCACTAAACACACAATCCCACACACTCACTAAACACACAAACACACACACTCACTAAACACACAATCCCACACACTCACTAAACACACAATCCCACACACTCACTAAACACACAATCCCACACACTCACTAAACACACAAACACACACACTCACTAAACACACAATCCCACACACTCACTAAACACACAATCCCACACACTCACTAAACACACAAACCCACACAACTCACTAAACACACACACACACTCACTAAACACACAATCACTAAACCCACACACTCACTAAACACACAAACCCACACACACAATCACTAAACACACATACACACACTAAACACACAATCCCACACAATCACTAAACACACAATCCCATACACTCACTAAACACACAATCCCACACAATCACTAAACACACAATCCCACACACTCACTAAACACACAATCCCACACACTCACTAAACACACAATCCCACACACTCACTAAACACACAATCCCACACACTCACTAAACACACAAACCCACACAACTCACTAAACACACACACACACTCACTAAACACACAATCACTAAACCCACACACTCACTAAACACACAAACCCACACACACAATCACTAAACACACATACACACACTAAACACACAATCCCACACAATCACTAAACACACAATCCCATACACTCACTAAACACACAATCCCACACAATCACTAAACACACAATCCCACACACTCACTAAACACACAATCCCACACACTCACTAAACACACAAACCCACACAACTCACTAAACACACACACACACTCACTAAACACACAATCACTAAACCCACACACTCACTAAACACACAAACCCACACACACAATCACTAAACACACATACACACACTAAACACACAATCCCACACAATCACTAAACACACAATCCCATACACTCACTAAACACACAATCCCACACAATCACTAAACACACAATCCCACACACTCACTAAACACACAATCCCACACACTCACTAAACACACAATCCCACACACTCACTAAACACACAATCCCACACACTCACTAAACACACAAACCCACACAACTCACTAAACACACACACACACTCACTAAACACACAATCACTAAACCCACACACTCACTAAACACACAAACCCACACACACAATCACTAAACACACATACACACACTAAACACACAATCCCACACAATCACTAAACACACAATCCCATACACTCACTAAACACACAATCCCACACAATCACTAAACACACAATCCCACACACTCACTAAACACACAATCCCACACAATCACTAAACACACAATCCCACACAATCACTAAACACACAATCCCACACACTCACTAAACACACAAACCCACACAACTCACTAAACACACAAACCCACACACACAACTCACTAAACACACACACACTCACTAAACACACAATCACTAAACCCACACACTCACTAAACACACAAACCCACACACACAATCACTAAACACACATACACACACTAAACACACAATCCCACACACTCACTAAACACATAATCCCACACAACTCACTAAACACACAAACCCACACACACAACTCACTAAACACTGTGGGGGGCCGATCTCCGCCCCCCTCCACCCCCCCTCCCCTCCTCCTCGTCGGCCGCCTCTTCCCGGGCCCCCCGCCTCTCGGGTGATCGCCCCCCCCCCCCCCCCCCCATCTTTAGCTCCCTCTCTCAGAGACATGGCGAAGTGGCTGGCTCACCACCGCCCGGGGTTACCCCGCACACTCCCACGTACACCACCTCCAAACCGACCGCGGTGGCGTGAACGCGCGCGCCGCTGCCACACAGACACACGCACACACACACATTAGCAACACCACGCCGAGGTTCTACAAAGATAAAGACAAAGATCCCCCGTGTAGCCTGTAACAGACTGTAGGGGCAAGTGCTGTTAGCGAGCGGCACCTATGAAGGCCGGGAACGGTACACGAGGGGGTGGGTTGGCTACCAGCACCACGCCCGACCGCCTTTGTCTCCCCCAGTGGCGATGTTTACTACACACCGCACCAGGGTACTCATTTGAGGCTGAGTCGACCTAGGGGAGGCCCGGGACCGGTTCAGATAATCGTCACTGGTGTTGGCCGTGAGCGGGAATCGAACCCGGGTCGCCAGGTTCATAGCAGCGTAGCGCTAACCGCTACACTATCGCTCCCCACTAGGTTCTACAAAGACAAAGACAAAGATCCCCCGTATAGCCTGTAACAGACTGTAGGGGCAAGTGCTGTTAGCGAACAGCACCTATGAAGGCCGGGAACGGTACACGAGGGGGTGGGGTGGCTACCAGCACCACGCCCGACCGCCTTTGTCTCCCCCAGTGGCGATGTTTACTACACACCGCACCAGGGTACTCATTTGAGGCTGAGTCGACCTAGGGGAGGCCCGGGACCGGTTCAGATAATCGTCACTGGTGGTGTTGGCCGTGAGCGGGAATCGAACCCGGGTCGCCAGGTTCATAGCGCAGCGTAGCGCTAACCGCTACACTATCGCTCCCCACTAGGTTCTACACACACACATACACACACACAAATTAGCAACACCACGCCGAGGTTCTACACACACACACGGGCAAATAGCGCTGTCACGATACTCTGAACTGAAGTTCATTAACGGCACGTTTAATGCAAAAAACAAAAATCCCTGTATGGGCCGGAGCAAATATTCTACTACCCAATCCCTTAGGTGTGCCCCTACTCTATCACTCACCTTGAGAAGGCGACGATCAGAGAGGGCTTTGCCTAGGGTCGTGGCCTACCACAACATTCACACTAAAGACGCACGCACACACACACACACTCAACACAAACACTAAAAACACACATTCACTAGAGACACACACACACACTAACTAAAGACACACACACTAAAGACACACACACACACTCTCAACAAAAACACTAAAAACACACATTCACTAAAGACACACACACACTAAAGACACACACACACTAAAGACACACACACACTCAACACAAACACTAAAAACACACATTCACTAGAGACACACACACACTAACTAAAGACACACACACTAAAGACACACATACACTCAACACAAACACTAAAAACACACATTCACTAAAGACACACACATTCACTAAAGACACACACGCTAAAGACACACACACTCAACACAAACACTAAAAACACACATTCACTAAAGACACACACACACTAACTAAAGACACACACACTCACTAAAGACACACACACTAACTAAAGACACACACACTAACTAAAGACACACACTAAAGACACACACACACACTCAACACAAACACTAAAGACACACATTCACTAGAGACACACACACTAACTAAAGACACACACACTCACTAAAGACACACAGTCAACACAAACACTAAAGACACACATTCACTAGAGACACACACACTAACTAAAGACACACACACACTAAAGACACACACACACACTGAAGACACACACACACTAAAGACACACTCACTAAAGACACACACACACTAAAGACACACACACTAAAGACACACACACTAAAGACACACACACACTAAAGACACACACACTCACTGAAGACACACACACACACTAAACACACACACACACACTAAAGACACACACACTAAAGACACACTCACTAAAGACACACACACACACTAAAGACACACACACTAAAGACACACACACTAAAGACACACTCACTAAAGACACACACACACACTAAAGACACACACACTAAAGACACAGACACACTCACTAAAGACACAAACACTAAAGACACACACACTAAAGACACACAGACACACTAAAGACACACAGACACACTAAAGACACACACACTAAAGACACACACACACTAAAGACACACACACTAAAGACACACACACACTAAAGACACACACACTAAAGACACACACACACTCACTAAAGACACGAACACTAAAGACACACACACTAAAGACACACTCACTAAAAACACACACATTCACTAAAGACACACACTCACTAAAGACACACATTAAACACACACACACACTAAAGACACACACACTCACTAAAGACACACACTAACTAAAGACACACACATTAAACACACACACACACTAAAGACACATACACACACTAAAGACACACACACACATTAAACACACACACACTAAAGACACACACTAACTAAAGACACACACACTCACTAAAGACACACACACAATCAAGACAAAAACACTAAATACACACACACTAAAGACACACACATTAAAGACACACACACTAAAGACACGAACACTAAAGACACACACTAAAGACACACTAAAGACACACACATTCACTAAAGACACACACTCACTAAAGACACACATTAAACACACACACACTAAAGACACACACACACTCACTAAAGACACACACTAACTAAAGACACACACATTAAACACACACACACTAAAGACACATACACACACTAAAGACACACACACACATTAAACACACACACACTAAAGACACACACTAACTAAAGACACACACACTCACTAAAGACACACACACAATCAAGACAAAAACACTAAATACACACACACTAAAGACACACACACTCACTGAAGACACACACACACTAAAGACACACACATTAAAGACACACACACTAAAGACACACACATTAAACACACACACACTAAAGACACACTAAAGACACACACACTAAAGACACACACACACTAAAGACACACACACATTAAAGACACACACACACTAAAGACACACACACATTAAAGACACACACTAAACACACACACACACTAAACACACACACATTAAAGACACACACACTAAACACACACACACACAAAAGACACACACTACAGACACACACACTAAAGACACACACACACACGATCTCCCGCTTTGCGTGTATTTGACATCAAAAGTCGGCATCAGAACGGCGCGCGGCGAAGAGACGAAGCCAGGAGGGAGAGGACCGGAGGAGATCAGACCGAGAGGGACGAGGTCAAGAGACTGACGGGGTTCAAGGGAGGATGCATCCCTCGGGGTTAATTGCCTTGAGCTTCACTCTGCGCAGCTGATGAGGAGCCAGAGACACCCCGAGAGAGGGAGGCGTCTCGGCACGACGAGCGACCGCCGTGCGAGTGTGCGTGGATTCTGAGGATTCGCTCCAAATTCACACCGCTGTGGATTGAGTCAGTTGTGAATCCTGCAGATCCACTCCACCGTGAATCCTGCAGAGTCACTCCACCGCAGATTCACTCCACCCCAGATTCACTCCACCGTGAATCCTGCAGATTCACTCGGATGTGAAATCTGCAGATTCACTCCACTCCAGATTCACACCACCGTGGAATCCCACAGATTCACTCCACTGCGGATTCACTCCACTCCAGATTCACTCCACCCCAGATTCACTCCACTGCAGATTCACACCACCGTGGAATCCCACAGATTCACTCCACTGCAGATTCACTCCACTCCAGATTCACTCAACTGCAGATTCACTCCACTGCAGATTCACTCCACTGCAGATTCACCCCACTCCAGATTCACTCCACCGTGAAATCCCACAGATTCACTCCACTGCAGATTCACCCCACTCCAGATTCACTCCACCGTGGAATCCCACAGATTCACTCCACTCCAGATTCACTCCACTCCAGATTCACTCCACTGCAGATTAATTCCACCCAGGATTCTGCAGATTCACTCCACTGCAGATTCACACTCCACCGTGGAATCCCACAGATTCACTCCACTGCAGCACGCCGAACCCGATGGGTTGTGAATGGACGCATCCCTCAGAAAGAGCACCATTGGGTCTGGAGCTCCTCGCAAGGAGCCACTTGCCCTGACAAACGCCGAGGGAGACTTCCTCCTTGCCCGCTCATTTGCACCGTGGACTTTTGGAGGAAAGTATTTATTGGTCCTTAATCCACCTACAGAGGATTTTCCTTGGCAGGAAAGTGCGCGCGCGCGTGTGTGTGTGTGAGTGAGCGAGTGTGTGAGTGAGCGTGTGAGTGAGTGAGTGAGCGTGTGAGTAAGCGAGTGAGTTATGTGTGTGAATGAGTGCGTGAGTGAGTGAGAATGTGAGTGAGCGTGTGAGTGTGTGTGTGAGTGAGCGAGTGTGTGAGTGAGCGTGTGAGTGAGTGAGTGAGCGTGTGAGTGAGCGAGTGAGTTATGTGTGTGAATGAGTGCGTGAGTGAGTGTGTGAGTGAGGGTGTGAGTGTGTGTGAGCGCCTGAGTAAGTGTGTGAATGAGTGCGTGAGTGAGTGAGTAAGTGCGTGAGTGAGAGTGTGAGTGAGTGTGTGAGTGTGTGTGTGAGTGCGTGAGTTAAGTGTGTGAATGAGTGCGTGAGTGTGTGAGTGTGTGTGAGCGCCTGAGTTAAGTGTGTGAATGAGTGAGTGAGTAAGTGTGTGAATGAGCGCCTGAGTTGTGTGTGAATGAGTGCGTGAGTTTGTGTGTGAGTGAGCGCCTGAGTTAAGTGTGTGAATGAGTGCGTGAGCGTGTGAGTAAGTGCGTGAGTGAGTGTGTGAGTGAGCGCCTGAGTTAAGTGTGTGAATGAGTGCGTGAGTGAGTGTGTGAGTGAGCGCCTGAGTTAAGTGTGTGAATGAGTGCGTGAGTGAGAGTGTGAGTGAGTGTGTGAGTGTGTGTGTGAGCGCCTGAGTTAAGTGTGTGAATGAGTGAGTGAGCGCCTGAGTAAGTGTGTGAATGAGTGCGTGAGCGTGTGAGTAAGTGCGTGAGTGAGTGAGTAAGTGCGTGAGTGAGTGTGTGAGTGAGCGCCTGAGTAAGTGAGTGAGTGTGTGAGTGAGTGCGTGAGTGAGTGTGTGAGTGAGCGCCTGAGTTAAGTGTGTGAATGAGTGCGTGAGTGAGTGTGTGAGTGAGCGCCTGAGTGAGTGTGTGAGTGAGTGTGTGAGCGCCCGTGCATACGAACGTACGTTGCGCATGTCAATAGTTACGGAGTGCGCGTGTGCCTTTGTGTTGAAATACTTGTGTACAAGTGCGTGTCAATGTATGCATTGTGGGCATGCGTGCGGGTGAGTACGCCTTGCAATGGGAGTTCTATATCCCTCTTCTCGTGTCTCCTCCTACATCAGCAGGTCTTCGCTCACATCCTCTGTACAGACGACGGGACGGGGCGGGGAGACAGACGAAGCGGAGACGTTAGTCATATAGCGGACGTGGCAATCGGTGTTATTCAGGGCCACTGTTTTGATGCTGGGATGGGAGGCTGCCTCCAATCGCCCAGTAGCGTCCTTCTTCCTCCGTCACGGCCACAACCACCATCACCACCACCACCATCACCACCACCCACCACCACCACCATCACCACCACCACCATCACCACCACCCACCACCATCACCACCACCACCATCACCACTACCCACTACCACCACCACCACCATCACCACCACCACCATCACCACCACCCACTACCACCATCACCACCACCACTACCACCACCACTACCATCACCGCCACCACCACCACCACCGCCACCACCACCATCACCACCCACCACCACTACCACCACCACCACCGTACCGGGCTTGACTCCGAAGCACGTCGCCCACTCCGCGAGGGAGACGAAGGCGTCCGAGTCGGCGTCGCACGACAGGAAGAATCGCGTGGTGCAGTGCTCCATAGGCACCAGAGGGGCCCTCAGCGGGGCCAGCTCCGAGTGGGAGAGGTACCTGAGGGTGTGGCAGAGTCAGCGGAGAGTCAGCGGAGAGTCAGAGTCAGTGGAGAGTCAGCGGAGAGTCAGCGGAGAGTCAGAGTAGAGTCAGCGGAGAGTCAGTGGAGAGTCAGTGTAGAGTCAGAGTCAGTGTAGAGTCAGAGTCAGTGCAGAGTCAGTGGAGAGTCAGTGTAGAGTCAGTGGAGAGTCAGCGGAGAGTCAGTGGAGAGTCAGTGTAGAGTCAGAGTCAGTGTAGAGTCAGTGAAGAGTCAGTGTAGAGTCAGTGGAGAGTCAGAGTCAGTGTAGAGTCAGTGGAGAGTCAGTGTAGAGTCAGTGGAGAGTCAGAGTCAGTGTAGAGTCAGTGGAGAGTCAGTGGAGAGACAGTGGAGAGTCAGTGGAGAGTCAGAGTCAGTGTAGAGTCAGTGGAGAGTCAGTGTAGAGTCAGAGTTTCTACACAAACTCACTCACCCACTCACACTCACTCACACACTCACACTCACTCACCCACTCACACTCACACACTCACCCACTCATCCACTCACACACACACTCATCCACTCACACACACACTCACATGCTCACCTACTCACACACACATACTCACCCACTCACACACACCCACTCATCCACTCACACACACACACCAACAACAACAACCGCCATTCACCACTAAGTGGCGGTGACGTCACCACGACGCTTGTGCCAGGCTATGTGCACCCTGAGGCCACGTGAAGTGTCGAACGCCCGCTGGCAGGAGGTCTCGGGGCAGACCCAGGTGCCACGGGTCGACTGACTGAGATGACTGGCTGATGCACCACCTGTGCCCCCTACTGTGCGAACCTGCTGTGCTTTAACCACCCGGCGCTCCGCTCGTTGTTGTGAGCGTCGCTCCTCCGCCCTCCGTTGTTGTTGGAGGGCGACTACCTCCAACTGCCCAGTAGCATCCTTCACGAGCCTCCTCCACAGAGGCCGATCTTGACACCGCTGGTACCAGTCATCGGCATATCCACTCAGCTCCACGTCCTCCTGTACCACATCACTCCATCTCTTCTCTAGCCCGTGCCGCGCCCGTTTAGCCCTCTCAATCCGGCCGAACAAAAGCTGTTTCGGCATGCGGTGGCTGGGCATGCGGGCTATATGACCCAGCCATCGCAGTCTTGCCCGCCGGAGGAGCTCACCAATGGGACCTTGCCTAGATCTTTCAAGGATTTGTGAGCTCCTCACACAATCCAGTCTGGTTAAACCCAGGATGGATCGTAGGCAGGCCAGCCAAAATGTTTCTAACCAGCGAATATGTTCCATTAGGAGGATCCACGTTTCGCAAACATAGAGAAGGGAGGGAATGACCGTGGCCGAGAAGACCTGAAGCTTAGTGCGGAGCGACAGACCAGGTAGCTTCCACACAGCGTTATGCAACCGATGAAAAGATATTACCGCTCGACTGATTCGGAGTGAGACCTCTGCTGTTAAACTGGAGCCGGTCATAAGCACACTGCCCAGGTATGGGAAACTCTCCACTCGCTCCACAACTGCCCCATCACCGATTTTGGAGTTGTGGGGGTGGAGTGTCCGATGGTACAAAATATCCAGGCAGGTGCTTAGTTTTGGTGGGGCTGATGGTAAGGCCCCACCTCTTAGTGGCACGCTCCAGTCTCAGCAGCAGCGTCTCCAACTCCTCCTTTGAATGAGCAGCTATTACCAAATCATCAGCATACATAACGTGGTTGAGCAATAGGGAGCGATCCCTTGACCGCACCCGGGCATCGATCAGCCTCCCATTATATCTGTACCATATGGAGATTCCCCCGGTACAGCTATTGAAGGCTTCACGAACTACGTGGTCAAAATAGATGTTAAATAATGTGGGAGCCAGAGGACATCCCTGTCGCACCCCAAGGTATACAGGGAATGGCTCTGACTTCCGGCCACGTAGTTTTACCCGGGCCCGCTCACCATCATGAAGGTCCTTAATGATCGTGAGCAGAGTGTCAGGTACTCCAAAAGCACAAAGAACAAGCCAGAGCCCAGGCCTACTGATGGTATCATAGGCCTTTACCAGGTCAATAAAGCAGAGATGTAGGTCTTGTTGGAATTCCCTACACCTCTGCTGTAGCAGACGGACAGAAAATATGGCATCTGTGCAGGACCGCCCTTTCCTGAAACCGCATTGGGGCTCCGCAAGCCTCTCCTCGGCGTGCCTGGCAAGGCGATGTTGAATAATCCTTGACAGGACCTTTCCCGGCACACTGAGGAGTGAGATGCCCCTGTAGTTGTTACAGTCTGTGCGGTCCCCCTTCTTAAAAAGGGGGACCACCAGGGCATCCTTCCAATCCTGCGGAACCCGTCCAGTGGTCCAGACTGTTGTTATGATGTCATATAGGGCAGTCTGTGCACAAACGCCACCCTCCCTCAGCATTTCGCTTGGGAGATCATCTCTGCCTGCTGCCTTTCCTAGTCTCAGACTCCGGATCGCCTTCAGTACTTCCTCAACAGATGGCACCTCAGCCAGCCACTCACAGGGGGTGACTTCTTCCAATATTTGAGGCACCGCAGCCTCAGCAGGGTCATCCTCACTTTGTGCCAAGATGTTTTCCTGGCTGAGGGATTTTCCCTCCCCCAGGACCTCACAGAAATGCTCAGAAAATCTGCAAACCTGTTCCTGGGGGTCGGAGATTGGATCACCGTTTTTTCCCCTAATGATGGTAATAGGTGTGGCGCTGCAGGTTACTTTTTGATGGAGTTAAATAGAGATTTGTGATCACGGGCCACTAAGGCAGACTCCATCTCCTCAGCAACCCGCGACCACCACCCATCCTTGCAGCGCCTCACGGCTCTCCAAACCTCCGAGCGAAGGCTGCGGTCAGCCTCCTCATTCTCTGACGTGGGATTCTGTAGCCGATGACAGTGGGCCTGTCGCTTTTTCTCAACCATCCTGAACACCTCATCTGTCAGCCAGGGTCTCTGGGGAGGTCTGGACCGCGTACCCAAAGCAGCCATTGCAGCTGCATGAGTCACAGTCCTAAACCTCGCCCATTTACCCTCGACATCAGGAGGAGTCGGGGACGATGCCAATCCCAGCCGCAAGCGATGATGAAATTCTCGCTTGCAACTTTCATCAGATAACTGAGACCAGGCCACTTTAGGTTGGAATAGGGTCCTGGGTGTACACCCACCACCGGAGTGGAAGAATGGCAGGCGCATCTTACAGATGACTAGTCGATGGTCAGAGGGCAGATCAGCTCCATGGTAGGTCCTGGTGTCCAGGACATGGGCTCGCATCCGCTGCTCCGTCACTATGTAGTCCAGCAGATGTTCTTGCTTGGACCTGGCATGCATCCATGATGTTGTGTGGATGCGCCGATGCCGGAACAGCGTGTTGGTAATTACAAACATGCACTCACCCACTTACACACACACACACACTCACCAATATCCTCACCCATAGACTCACACAAATACAAAGACACACACTCAACCACTTACCCACACTAATTCCAACACCCGCCATTCGCCACTAAGTGGCGGTGACGTCACCACGGCGCTTGTGCCAGGCCATGTGCACCTTGAGGCCACGTGAAGTGCCGAACGCCCGCTGGCAGGAGGTCACGGGGCAGACCCAGGTGCCACGGGTCGACTGACTGAGATGACTGAGATGACTGGCTGATGCACCACCTGTGCCCCCCTACTGTGCCAACTTGCTGTGTTTTAGCCGCCCGGCGCTCCGCTCGTTGTTGTGAGCGTCGCTCCTCCGCCCTCCGTTGTTGTTGGAGGGCGACTGCCTCCAACTGCCCAGTAGCAGCGTCCTTCACGAGCCTCCTCCACAGAGGCCGATCTTGACACCGCTGGTGCCGGTCATCGGCAAGTCCACTCAGCTCCACGTCCTCCTGTACCACGTCACTCCATCTCTTCTCCAGCCCCTGCCACGTCCGTTTAGCCCCCCTCTATCCAGCTAAACAAAAGCTGTTTCGGCATGCGGTGGCTGGGCATGCGGGCTAAATGACCCAGCCAACGCACCCTTGTCTGCTGGAGGAGCTCTCCGATGAAGGGGAGTGTGTCCAGATCTGTCAATGATGTGTGCGCTCCTCACATAATTCAGCCTGGTTATGTATGTTTGGATGTTGAACTTATTTCGCACCGCACAAAGCCAACCGCGCTAATCTGTTGGTCTATCTATGGGTATATGTATGGGTCTCTATGGGTCTATATATGGGTCTCTATGGGTATATGTATGGGTCTCTATCTATGGGTCTCTATGGGTTTATCTATGGGTCTATCTATGCGTCTATCTATGGGTTTATCTATGGGTTTATCTATGGGTTTATCTATGGGTCTATCTATGGGTCTCTATGGGTCTATCTATGGGTCTCTATGGGTCTCTATGGGTCTCTATGGGTCTCTATGGGTTTATCTATGGGTATATCTATGGGTCTATCTATGGGTCTATCTATGGGTCTCTATGGGTCTCTATGGGTCTATCTATGGGTCTCTATGGGTCTATCTATGGGTCTCTATGGGTATATCTATGGGTCTATCTATGGGTCTATCTATGGGTTTATCTATGGTCCAATCTATGGGTTATCTATGGGTCTCTATGGGTCTGGGTGTCTGTGGGTGGCACGGCCAGCCTGAATGCTTCTAACCGGGTCGCAGATGTTCCACTTAGAGGAGTCAAAATGTTGTCACAAGCACTCACACGACAACCATCACTTCTCACCCCTCCCCCTCCTCACCCATCCTCACATAGCCTTAGTAGAATATCTGGGGTGGTGGCGAGTTTCTGTTAGCGAGGCCACGCTCGTGAGAAGTCAACCAGGCACACGGCTGGGCCCGGTGGTCGATCCCAAGGCAATTGCATCCGGGGAGATGCTCCCCTTGAACCCTCCCCCCACATTCTGTTGCCGACTGTGAATCTCAAATACTCACGAAATCGGGAGGGACATCGTGGTGGTGGTGGTTTTTGTGTGTCTCGTATTTTTCGTTTCGTTTGTCTTTAGTGACTGCGTGTGTCTCTTGTGTGTGTCTTCAGTTAGTGTCTTTAGTGTGACTTAAGACACGTGCTAAATACACACACACTAAAGACACACACTCACTAAACCCACATACTCACTAAACACACTCACTAAACCCACACACTCACTAAACACACAATCCCACACACTCACTAAACACACAAACCCACACAGACAATCACTAAACACACACACTCACTAAACACACAATCCCACACACTCACTAAACACACAATCCCACACACTCACTAAACACACACACTCACTAAACACACAATCCCACACACTCACTAAACACACAAACACACACACTCACTAAACACACAATCCCACACACTCACTAAACACACAAACCCACACACACAATCACTAAACCCACACACTCACTAAACACACAATCCCACACACTCACTAAACACACAAACACACACACTCACTAAACACACAAACCCACACAACTCACTAAACACACACACACACTCACTAAACACACAATCACTAAACCCACACACTCACTAAACACACAAACCCACACACACAATCACTAAACACACATACACACACTAAACACACAATCCCACACACTCACTAAACACACAATCCCACACAATCACTAAACACACAATCCCACACACTCACTAAACACACAATCCCACACACTCACTAAACACACAATCCCACACAACTCACTAAACACACAAACCCACACACACAACTCACTAAATCCTGTGGGGGGCCGATCTCCGCCCCCCTCCACCCACCCCCTCTCCTCCTCGTCGGCCGCCTCTTCCCGGGCCCCCCGCCTCTCGGGTGATCGCCCCCCCCCCCCCCCCCCCCCATCTTTAGCTCCCTCTCTCAGAGACATGGCGAAGTGGCTGGCTCACCACCGCCCGGGGTTACCCCGCACACTCCCACGTACACCACCTCCAAACCGACCGCGGTGGCGTGAACGCGCGCGCCGCTGCCACGCAGACACACGCACACACACACACTAGCAACACCACGCCGAGGTTCTACAAAGATAAAGACAAAGATCCCCCGTATAGCCTGTAACAGACTGTAGGGGCAAGTGCTGTTAGCGAGCAGCACCTATGAAGGCCGGTAACGGTACACGAGGTGGTGGGTTGGCTACCAGCACCACGCCCGACCGCCTTTGTCTCCCCCAGTGGCGATGTTTACTACACACCGCACCAGGGTACTCATTTGAGGCTGAGTCGACCTAGGGGAGGTCCGGGACCGGTTCAGATAATCGTCACTGGTGGTGTTGGCCGTGAGCGGGAATCGAACCCGGGTCGCCAGGTTCATAGTGCAGCGTAGCGCTAACCGCTACACTATCGCTCCCCACTAGGTTCTACACAACAACAACAACAACCGCCATTCGCCACTAAGTGGCGGTGACGTCACCACGACGCTTGTGCCAGGCTATGTGCACCCTGAGGCCACGTGAAGTGTCGAACGCCCGCTGGCAGGAGGTCACGGGGCAGACCCTTGCAGGTGCCACGGGTCGACTGACTGAGATGACTGGCTGATGCACCACCTGTGCCCCCTACTGTGCCAACCTGCTGTGCTTTAGCCACCCGGTGCTCCGCTCGCTGTTGTGAGCGTCGCTCCTCCGCCCTCCGTTGTTGTTGGAGGGCGACTGCCTCCAACTGCCCAGTAGCATCCTTCACGAGCCTCCTCCACAGAGGCCGATCTTGACACCGCTGGTACCAGTCATCGGCAAGTCCACTCAGCTCCACGTCCTCCTGTACCACATCACTCCATCTCTTCTCTAGCCCGTGCCGCGCCTGCTTAGCCCCCTCAATCCGGCCAAACAAAAGCTGTTTCGGCATGCGGTGGCTGGGCATGCGGGCTACATGACCCAGCCATCGCAGCCTTGCCTGCCGGAGGAGCTCACCGATGGGACCCTGCCCAGATCTTTCAAGGATTTGTGAGCTCCTCACACAATCCAGTCTGGTTAAACCCAGGATGGATCGTAGGCAGGCCAGCCTAAATGTTTCTAACCGGCGAAGATGTTCCATTAGGGGGGTCCACGTTTCGCAAGCGTAGAGTAGGGAGGGAATGACCGTGGCCGAGAAGACCTGAAGCTTAGTGCGGAGCGACAGACCAGGTAGCTTCCACACAGCGTTACGCAACCGATGAAAAGATATTGCCGCTCGACTGATTCGGAGTGAGACCTCTGCTGTTAAACTGGAGCCAGTCATAAGCACACTGCCCAGGTATGGGAAACTCTCCACTCTCTCCACAACTGCCCCATCACCGATTGGGAGTTGTGGGGGTGGAGTGTCCGATGGTACAAAATACCCAGGCAGGTGCTTAGTTTTGGTGGGGCTGATGGTAAGGCCCCACCTCTTAGTGGCACGCTCCAGTCTCAGCAGCAGCGTCTCCAACTCCTCCTCTGACTGAGCAGCTATTACCAAGTCTCACACTAAAGACGCACGCACACACACACAACACAAACACTAAAAACACACATTCACTAAAGACACACACACTAAAGACACACACACTAAAGACACACACACTAACTAAAGACACACACACTAAAGACACACACACTAAAGACACACACACACACTCAACACAAACACTAAAAACACACAATCACTAAAGACACACACTAACTAAAGACACACACTCAACACAGACACTAAAAACACACATTCACTAAAGACACACACACACTAAAGACACACACACACACACTCAACACAAACACTAAAAACACACATTCACTAAAGACACACAAACACTAACTAAAGACACACACACTAAAGACACACACACTCAACACAAACACTTAAAACACACATTCACTAAAGACACACACTAACTAAAGACACACACACTCACTAAAGACACACACACTCAACACAAACACTAAAAACACACATTCACTAAAGACACACACTAACTAAAGACACACACACTAAAGACACACACACACAACAAAAACACTAAAGACACACATTCACTAAAGACACACACTAACTAAAGACACACACTAAAGACACACACACACACTCAACACAAACACTAAAAACACACATTCACTAAAGACACACACATTCACTAAAGACACACACACTCACTAAAGACACACACACTCAAGACAAAAAACACTAAAGACACACATTCACTAACGACACACACACTCACTGAAGACACACACATTAAAGACACACACACTAAAGACATACACACACATTAAAGACACACACACTAAAGACACACACACATTAAACACACACACACTAAAGACACACACTCACTACAGACACACATTAAAGACACACACACTAAAGACACACACATTAAACACACACACACACTAAAGACACACACACACACACATTAAAGACACACACATTAAACACACACACACTAAAGACACACACTCACTACAGACACACATTAAAGACACACACACTAAAGACACACACATTAAACACACACGCACACATTAAAGACACACACACTAAAGACACACACATTAAACACACACACACACACATTAAAGACACACACACTAAAGACACACACACACTAAAGACACACACACTAAAGACACACACACACTAAAGACACACACACACATTAAAGACACACACACACTAAAGACACACACACATTAAAGACACACACACATTAAAGACACACACACACATTAAAGACACACACACTAAAGACACACACACACTAAAGACACACACACTAAAGACACACACACATTAAACACACACACTAAAGACACACACACACATTAAAGACACACACACTACAGACACACACACCCACACATTAAACACACACACTAAAGACACACACACATTAAAGACACACACACACTAAAGACACACACACACTAAAGACACACACACATTAAAGACACACACACTAAAGACACACACACTAAAGACACACACACACATTAAAGACACACACACATTAAAGACACACACTAAAGACACACACACATTAAAGACACACATTAAAGACACACACACACTAAAGACACACACATTAAACACACACATTAAAGACACACACACACATTAAACACACACACACTAAAGACACACACACTCACACACTAAAGACACACACACACACACTAAAGACACACACACTAAAGACACACACACACTAAAGACACACACACTACAGACACACACACTACAGACACACACACATTAAACACACACACACACACACACTAAAAACACACACACATTAAACACACACACACTAAAGACACACACACTAAACACACACACACATTAAAGACACACACACTACAGACACACACACATTAAAGACACACACACACTAAAGACACACACACATTAAACACACACACACTAAAGACACACACACTAAAGACACACACACATTAAACACACACACACACTAAAGACACAAACACTAAAGACACACACACACATTAAACACACACACACATTAAACACACACACACACATTAAACACACACACACACTAAAGACACACACACTAAACACACACACACACATTAAAGACACACACACACATTAAACACACACACACTAAAGACACACACACACACACGATCTCCCGCTTTGCGTGTATTTGACATCAAAAGTCGGCATCAGAACGGCGCGCGGCGAAGAGACGAAGCCAGGAGGGAGAGGACCGGAGGAGATCAGACCGAGAGGGACGAGGTCAAGAGACTGACGGGGTTCAAGGGAGGACACAACCCTCGGGGTTAATTGCCTTGAGCTCCACTCTGCCCAGCTGATGAGGAGCCAGAGACACCCCGAGAGAGGGAGGCGTCTCGGCACGACGAGCGACCGCCGTGCGAGTGTGCGTGGATTCTGAGGATTCGCTCCAAATTCACACCGCTGTGGATTGAGTCCGTTGTGAATCCTGCAGATCCACTCCACCGTGAATCCTGCAGAGTCACTCCACCGCAGATTCACTCCACCCCAGATTCACTCCACCGTGAATCCTGCAGATTCACTCCACCGTGAATCCTGCAGATTCACTCGGATGTGAAATCTGCAGATTCACTCCACTCCAGATTCACTCCACTGCAGATTCACTCCACCGTGGAATCCCACAGATTCACTCCACTGCAGATTCACTCCACTCCAGATTCACTCCACTCCAGATTCACTCCACTGCAGATTCACCCCACTCCAGATTCACTCCACCGTGGAATCCCACAGATTCACTCCACTCCAGATTCACTCCACTGTGATTGAGTCCGTTGTGAATCCTGCAGATCCACTCCACCGTGAATCCTACAGATTCACTCGGAAGTGAAATCTGCAGATTCACTCCACTCCAGATTCACTCCACTGTAGATTAACTCCACTGCAGATTAATTCCACCCGGGATTCTGCAAATTCACTCCACTGCAGATTCACACCCCACCGTGGAATCCCACAGATTCACTCCACTCCAGATTCACTCCACTGCAGATTCACACCCCACCGTAAAATCCCACAGATTCACTCCACTGCAGCACGCCGAACCCGATGGGTTGTGAATGGACGCATCCCTCAGAAAGAGCACCATTGGGTCTGGAGCTCCTCGCAAGGAGCCACTTGCCCTGACAAACGCCGAGGGAGACTTCCTCCTTGCCCGCTCATTTGCACCGTGGACTTTTGGAGGAAAGTATTTATTGGTCCTTAATCCACCTACAGAATATTTTCCTTGGCAGGAAAGTGCGCGCGCGCGTGTGTGTGTGAGCGAGTGTGTGAGTGAGCGTGTGAGTGAGTGAGTGAGCGTGTGAGCGAGCGAGTGAGTTATGTGTGTGAATGAGTGCGTGAGCGAGTGAGTGAGAATGTGAGTGAGCGTGTGAGTGAGCGAGTGAGTTGTGTGTGAATGAGTGTGTGTGTGAGCGTGTGAGTGTGTGTGAGCGTGTGAGTAATTGCGTGAGTGAGTGTGTGAGTGAGCGCCTGAGTTATGTGTGTGAATGAGTGCGTGAGTGAGTGAGTGAGAATGTGAGTGAGCGTGTGAGTGAGCGTATGAGTTATGTGTGTGAATGAGTGCGTGAGTGAGTGTGTGTGAGCGTGTAAGTGCGTGAGTGAGTGTGTGAGTGAGCGCCTGAGTTAAGTGTGTGAATGAGTGCGTGAGTGAGAGTGTGAGTGAGTGTGTGAGTGTGTGTGTGAGCGCCTGAGTTAAGTGTGTGAATGAGTGAGTGAGTGTGTGAGTGAGCGCCTGAGTAAGTGTGTGAATGAGTGCGTGAGCGTGTGAGTAAGTGCGTGAGTGAGTGAGTAAGTGCGTGAGTGAGTGTGTGAGTGAGCGCCTGAGTAAGTGAGTGAGTGTGTGAGTGAGTGCGTGAGTGAGTGTGTGAGTGAGCGCCTGAGTTAAGTGTGTGAGTGAGCGCCTGAGTGAGTGTGTGAGTGAGTGTGTGAGCGCCCGTGCATACGAACGTACGTTGCGCATGTCAATAGTTACGGAGTGCGCGTGTGTGCCTTTGTGTTGAAATACTTGTGTACAAGTGCGTGTCAATGTATGCATTGTGGGCATGCGTGCGGGTGAGTACGCCTTGCAATGGGAGTTCTATATCCCTCTTCTCGTGTCTCCTCCTACATCAGCAGGTCTTCGCTCACATCCTCTGTACAGACGACGGGACGGGGGGGGAGACAGACGAAGCGGAGACGTTAGTCATATAGCGGACGTGGCAATCGGTGTTATTCAGGGCCACTGTTTTGATGCTGGGATGGGAGGCTGCCTCCAATCGCCCAGTAGCGTCCTTCTTCCTCCGTCACGGCCATCAACCACAACAAGTGGTGGTGACGTCACCACGGCGCTTGTGCCAGGCTATGTACACTTTAAGGCCACGTGAAGTGTCGAACGCCCGCTGGTAGAAGGTTATGGGACAGACCCAGGTGCTATGGGCTCACTGACTGAGATGACTGGCTGATGCACCACCTGTGACTCCTACTGTGCCAATTTGCTGTGCTTTAGCCACCCGGCGCTCCGCTCGTTGTTGTGAGCGTCGCTCCTCCGCCCTCCGTTGTTGTTGGAGGGCGACTGCCTCCAACTGCCCAGTAGCATCCTTCACGAGCCTCTTCCACAGAGGCCGATCTTGACACCGCTGGTACCGGTCATCGGCAAGTCCACTCAGCTCCACATCCTCCTGTACCACGTCACTCCATCTCCTCTCTAGCCCGTGCCACGCCCAATGAACCCCCCCTCTATCCGGCCAAACAAAAGTTGTTTAGGCATGCGGTGGCTAGGCATGCGGGCTACATGACCCAGCCATCGCAGCCTTGCCCGCCGGAGGAGCTCACTGATGGGACCTTGCCCAGATCTTTCAAGGATTTACGAGCTCCTCACACAATCCAGCCTAGTTAAATCCAGGATGGATCGTAGGCAGGCCAGCCTGAATGTTTCTAACTTACGAAGATGTTCCATTAGGGGGGTCCACGTTTCGCAAGCGTAGGGAAGGGAGGGAATGACCGTGGCTGAGAAGACCTGAAGCTTAGTGCGGAGCGACAGACCAGGTAGCTTCCAAACAGCGTTACGCAGCCACTCGACTGATACAGAGTGAGACCTCTGTTGTCAAACCGGAGCTGGTCATGAGCACACTGCTCACATATAGAAAACTCTCCACTCTCTCCACAACAACCCCACCAATGGGGAGTTGAGGAAGTGGAGTATTTAATGATACAACATACCCAGGCAGGTGCTTGGAGGGGCTAATGGTAAGACCCCACCTCTTAGTGGCATGCTCCAGGTCTAGCAGCAGCATCTGTAATTCCTCCTCAGAGTGAGCATCAATTACCAGATCATCGGCATATGCAACATGGTTGACCAATAGGGAGCCATCCCTGGACCACACCTGGGCATCGATCAGCCTCCCATTATAACTGTACCAGATGGAGATTCCCCCGGTACAGCCATTGAAGGCTTCACGAACTAAGTGGTCGAAAAATATATTAAATAATGTGGGAACCAGAGGACATCCCTGTCGCACCCCAAGTTGTACAGGGAACGGCTCCGACTCCCGGCCACGTAGTTTTACCCGGGCCCGCTCACCATCATGAAGGTCTTTAATGATCGTGAGCAGTGAGTCAGGGACTCTGAAAGCACGAAGAACAACCCAGAGCCCAGGCCCACTGATAGTATCATAGTGCCTTGACCAGGTCAATAAAGCAGAGACGTAGGTTGGAATTCCTCACACCTCTGCTGTAGCAGATGGACCATCGTACCACTACCACCATCGCCACTACCGCCACCACCGCCACCACCACCATCACCACCACCCACTACCACCATCACCACTACCCACTACCACCATCACCACTACCGCCACCATCGCCACCACCACCATCACCACCACCCACCACCACCATCACCACTACCGCCACCACCGCCACCACCACCACCATCACCACCACCCACTACCACCATCACCACCACCCACTACCACCATCACCACTACCCACTACCACCATCGCCACTATGGCCACCATCGCCACCACCACCATCACCACCACCCACTACCACCACCACCGCCACCATCACCACCACCCACTACCACCATCACTACCACCCACTACCACCGTCGCCACTACCCACTACCAACATCGCCACTACCCATCACCACCATCACCACCACCCACTACCACCATCACCAGCATCGCCACTACCACCATCGCCACTACCACCATCACCACCACCCACTACCACCATCACCACCGCCACCACCACCACCACCACCCACTACCACCATCACCACCACCCACTACCACCATCACCACTACTACCACCATCACCACCACCCACTACCACCACCCACTACCACCACCACAACCCACTACCACCACCACCACTACTACCACCACCACCACCACCATCACCACCACCATCACCACCACCATCACCACCACCCACTACCACCACCACCATCACCACCACCACCCACTACCACCACCACCCATCACCACCACCACCACCACCACCCACCACCACCACCATCACCACCACCATCACCACCACTACCATCACCACCACCACCACCACCATCACCACCACCACCACCCACTACCACCGCCGCCACCATCACCACCACCACCACCACCCACTATCACCATCACCACCACCATCACCACCACCACCACCATCACCACCCATCACCACCACCCACTATCACCATCACCACCACCATCACCACCACCCACTACCACCACCCACTACCACCATCACCACTATCACTACCACCACCATCACCACCACCCACCACCACCACCACCCACAGCCGCCACCACCACCATCACCACCATCACCACCACCACCACCACCATCACCACCACCCACCACCACCATCACCCACTACCACCACCATCACCACCACCCACCACCACTACCACCACCACTACCATCACCACTACCACCACCCACCACCACCATCACCACCAACACCACCACCGCCATCACCACCACCACCACCACCGCCATCACCACCACCATCACCACCACCCACTACCACCACCACCATCACCACCACCCACCACAACCATCACCACCACCACCCACTACCATCACTACCACCATCACCACCACCACTACTACCACCACCACCATCACCACCACCCACTACCACCACCACCACCACTACCATCACCACCACCCACTACCACCACCACCACCCACCACCACCACCGTACCGGGCTTGACTCCGAAGCACGTCGCCCACTCCGCGAGGGAGACGAAGGCGTCCGAGTCGGCGTCGCACGACAGGAAGAACCGCGTGGTGCAGTGCTCCATAGGCACCAGAGGGGCCCTCAGCGGGGCCAGCTCCGAGTGGGAGAGGTACCTGAGGGTGTGGCAGAGTCAGTGGAGAGTCAGCGGAGAGTCAGAGTCAGTGGAGAGTCAGCGGAGAGTCAGCGGAGAGTCAGAGTAGAGTCAGGGGAGAGTCAGTGGAGAGTCAGCGGAGAGTCAGAGTCAGTGGAGAGTCAGCGGAGAGTCAGTGGAGAGTCAGCGGAGAGTCAGAGTCAGTGTAGAGTCAGTGGAGAGTCAGCGGAGAGTCAGAGTCAGTGTAGAGTCAGAGTCAGTGGAGAGTCAGCGGAGAGTCAGTGGAGAGTCAGTGGAGAGTCAGTGTAGAGTCAGAGTCAGTGTAGAGTCAGTGGAGAGTCAGAGTCAGTGTAGAGTCAGTGGAGAGTCAGCGGAGAGTCAGCGGAGAGTCAGAGTCAGTGAAGAGTCAGTGGAGAGTCAGTGGAGAGTCAACGGAGAGTCAGAATCAGTGGAGAGCCAGCGGAGAGTCAGCGGAGAGTCAGTGGAGAGTCAGTGAAGAGTCAGTGGAGAGTCAGTGGAGAGTCAGTGTAGAGTCAGAGTCAGTGTAGAGTCAGTGGAGAGTCAGTGTAGAGTCAGTGGAGAGTCAGTGTAGAGTCAGTGGAGAGTCAGTGTAGATTCAATGGAGAGTCAGTGGAGAGACAGTGGAGAGTCAGTGGAGAGTCAGAGTCAGTGTAGAGTCAGTGGAGAGTCAGTGTAGAGTCAGAGTTTCTACACAAACTCACTCACCCACTCACACTCACTCACACACTCACACTCACTCACACACTCACCCACTCACACTCACACACTCACCCACTCATCCACTCACACACACACTCATCCACTCACACACACACTCACATGCTCACCTACTCACACACACATACTCACCCACTCACACACACCCACTCATCCACTCACACACACACACCAACAACAACAACCGCCATTCACCACTAAGTGGCGGTGACGTCACCACGACGCTTGTGCCAGGCTATGTGCACCCTGAGGCCACGTGAAGTGTCGAACGCCCGCTGGCAGGAGGTCTCGGGGCAGACCCAGGTGCCACGGGTCGACTGACTGAGATGACTGGCTGATGCACCACCTGTGCCCCCTACTGTGCGAACCTGCTGTGCTTTAACCACCCGGCGCTCCGCTCGTTGTTGTGAGCGTCGCTCCTCCGCCCTCCGTTGTTGTTGGAGGGCGACTACCTCCAACTGCCCAGTAGCATCCTTCACGAGCCTCCTCCACAGAGGCCGATCTTGACACCGCTGGTACCAGTCATCGGCATATCCACTCAGCTCCACGTCCTCCTGTACCACATCACTCCATCTCTTCTCTAGCCCGTGCCGCGCCCGTTTAGCCCTCTCAATCCGGCCGAACAAAAGCTGTTTCGGCATGCGGTGGCTGGGCATGCGGGCTATATGACCCAGCCATCGCAGTCTTGCCCGCCGGAGGAGCTCACCGATGGGACCTTGCCTAGATCTTTCAAGGATTTGTGAGCTCCTCACACAATCCAGTCTGGTTAAACCCAAGATGGATCGTAGGCAGGCCAGCCAAAATGTTTCTAACCAGCGAATATGTTCCATTAGGAGGATCCACGTTTCGCAAGCATAGAGAAGGGAGGGAATGACCGTGGCCGAGAAGACCTGAAGCTTAGTGCGGAGCGACAGACCAGGTAGCTTCCACACAGCGTTATGCAACCGATGAAAAGATATTACCGCTCGACTGATTCGGAGTGAGACCTCTGCTGTTAAACTGGAGCCGGTCATAAGCACACTGCCCAGGTATGGGAAACTCTCCACTCGCTCCACAACTGCCCCATCACCGATTTTGGAGTTGTGGGGGTGGAGTGTCCGATGGTACAAAATATCCAGGCAGGTGCTTAGTTTTGGTGGGGCTGATGGTAAGGCCCCACCTCTTAGTGGCACGCTCCAGTCTCAGCAGCAGCGTCTCCAACTCCTCCTCTGAATGAGCAGCTATTACCAAATCATCAGCATACATAACGTGGTTGAGCAATAGGGAGCGATCCCTTGACCGCACCCGGGCATCGATCAGCCTCCCATTATATCTGTACCATATGGAGATTCCCCCGGTACAGCTATTGAAGGCTTCACGAACTACGTGGTCAAAATAGATGTTAAATAATGTGGGAGCCAGAGGACATCCCTGTCGCACCCCAAGGTGTACAGGGAATGGCTCTGACTTCCGGCCACGCAGTTTTACCCGGGCCCGCTCACCATCATGAAGGTCCTTAATGATCGTGAGCAGAGTGTCAGGTACTCCAAAAGCACAAAGAACAAGCCAGAGCCCAGGCCTACTGATGGTATCATAGGCCTTTACCAGGTCAATAAAGCAGAGATGTAGGTCTTGTTGGAATTCCCTACACCTCTGCTGTAGCAGACGGACAGAAAATATGGCATCTCTGCAGGACCGCCCTTTCCTGAAACCGCATTGGGGCTCCGCAAGCCTCTCCTCAGCGCGCCTGGCAAGGCGATGTTGAATAATCCTTGACAGGACCTTTCCCGGCACACTGAGGAGTGAGATGCCCCTATAGTTGTTACAGTCTGTGCGGTCCCCCTTCTTAAAAAGGGGGACCACCAGGGCATCCTTCCAATCCTGCGGAACCCGTCCAGTGGTCCAGACTGTTGTTATGATGTCATATAGGGCAGTCTGTGCACAAACTCCACCCTCCCTCAGCATTTCGCTTGGGAGATCATCTCTGCCTGCTGCCTTTCCTAGTCTCAGACTCCGGATCGCCTTCAGTACTTCCTCAACAGATGGCACCTCAGCCAGCCACTCACAGGGGGTGACTTCTTCCAATATTTGAGGCACTGCAGCCTCAGCAGAGTCATCCTCACTTTGTGCCACGATGTTTTCCTGGCTGAGGGATTTTCCCTCCCCCAGGACCTCACAGAAATGCTCAGCAAATCTGCAAACCTGTTCCTGGGGGTCAGAGATTGGATCACCGTTTTTTCCCCTAATGATGGTAATAGGTGTGGCGCTGCAGGTTACTTTTTGATGGAGTTAAATAGAGATTTGTGATCATGGGCCACTGAGGCAGACTCCATCTCCTCAGCAACCCGCGACCACCACCCATCCTTGCAGCGCCTCACGGCTCTCCAAACCTCCGAGCGAAGGCTGCGGTCAGCCTCCTCATTCTCTGACGTGGGATTCTGTAGCCGATGACAGTGGGCCTGTCGCTTTTTCTCAACCATCCTGAACACCTCATCTGTCAGCCAGGGTCTCTGGGGAGGTCTGGACCGCGTACCCAAAGCAGCCATTGCAGCTGCATGAGTCACAGTCCTAAACCTCGTCCATTTACCCTCGACATCAGGAGGAGTCGGGGACGATGTCAATCCCAGCCGCAAGCGATGATGAAATTCTCGCTTGCAACTTTCATCAGATAACTGAGACCAGGCCACTTTAGGTTGGAATAGGGTCCTGGGTGTACACCCACCACCGGAGTGGAAGAATGGCAGGCGCATCTTACAGATGACTAGTCGATGGTCAGAGGGCAGATCAGCTCCATGGTAGGTCCTGGTGTCCAGGACATGGGCTCGCATCCGCTGCTCCGTCACTGTGTAGTCCAGCAGATGTTCTTGCTTGGACCTGGCATGCATCCATGATGTTGTGTGGATGCGCCGATGCCGGAACAGCGTGTTGGTAATTACAAGCACATGGGCTGCACAAAAATCTAACAGCCTCCTTCCGTTGTTATTGAGCTGATCTGGCCCATGCCCTCCAATCACTCCAGACCAGGTGCCAGCATCATGACCAACTCGGGCATTGAAGTCACCTAACATGATGACTCTATCCCGAGGGGCCACTTTAGCCAGCACCTGTGACAGGAGGTCATAGAAGGCATCTGACTCATCGGCTTTGCCTGCATTCCTCCACGGATGTTCATCTTCGGTGGGGGCATACGTAACCACGACCACCATTCCTCGCCTCCGGTTGATTGGAAGGTGAGCCCAAAGTAGCCTGGGGCTTACAGCTTCCCACACCTCACCGCCACGCTCCCACGCCCCCTGCATTCTTTTGTTCAAAAGAAGAGCCACACCCTGTTGTTTGGCAGTCTGCTGCCCCGAGTAGAGGACTGTCCACCCCTCATGGTGGTAGGAGCCAGAACCGGTTCACCGGACCTCCTGAATGCCACATAGATCCAGGCGGTACCGGTCCAGCTCCCGACAGAGGAGTGGCAGCCTCTCCTCCGCAGTGAGCGTTCGAACATTCCACGTGGCCACCCGTAGTGGTTTTTCGTTGTTTCTGGAGGAGCCCCGAGGGTAGATATTCAATCTCCTGGCTCCGCCAATTGGGGTTTGGCCAGGAGACGTCATAGACGCCTGGCCCCCCGGGGCCTCCGGCACAAGCTTATTAGTTATATACTTAATTCGCGGTTTAGTGGTAATTAATTGAAGGTGGAGGGGTTACCAGCCCCTCACACCCATCCAGAGCCCCCGTTAAGCCCCTGTGGTGGACACAGATGCCATGAGGGGAGGAGCCAATCGAAATTGGACCTCCCCCCACAGCACTGTCCACGACAGAGTTGCCCGTCCAGCACCTCGAGGAGGTAGGGGGTTGTTTTGCCACCCACTCACACACACACTCACTCACACGCACCCACTCACACGCACTCACACACTCACCCATTCACACACACACTCACCCACTCACACACTCACCCACTCACACACACACTCACCCACTCACACACACACACTCACCCACTCACACTCACCCACTCACACACACACACCCACTCAGCCACTCACACACACACTCACCCACTCATCCACTCACACACACACCCACTCACACACTCACCCACTCACACACACACTCACCCACTCACACACACACTCACCCACTCACACACACACACTCACCCACTCACACTCACCCACTCACACACACACACCCACTCATCCACTCACACACACACTCACCCACTCATCCACTCACACACACACTCACCCACCCACCCACTCACACTCCCACACACACACACTCACTCACCCACACACACACCCACCCACACACCCACTCACCCACCCACTCCCACACACACTCACTCACACACCCACACACCAACCCACTCCCACTCACACACACCCACCCACTCCCACACCCACTCACACCCTCACCCACCCACTCACTCACCCACTCACCCACTCAGACACACACACCCACTCATCCACTCACACACACACTCACCCACTCATCCACTCACACACACACTCACCCACCCACCCACTCACACTCCCACACACACACACTCACTCACCCACACACACACCCACCCACACACCCACTCACCCACCCACTCCCACACACACTCACTCACACACCCACACACCAACCCACTCCCACTCACACACACCCACCCACTCCCACACCCACTCACACCCTCACCCACCCACTCACTCACCCACTCACCCACTCACTCCCACACTCACCCACTCACCCACACACTCACTCACCCACTCACCCACCCACTCCCACACACACACACTCACTGGTCTCCCGGCGTGCCGTCGAGCTGAGCGAACTGCCAGTGCACCGGGTAGACGAACATCTTGTAGTTCTTCACGAAGTCGCGCCGCAGGATCTCCACCGAGTGGTCGCCGGCCTCCAGACGTTTCCCGTTCTCGACCATCTTCTTCACCTGCTCACCGACGAGACGAGAGGCGGGAGACAGAGACGCAGAGAGACAGAGAGACGAGAGAGAGACAGAGAGACAGAGAGACGACAGAGAGACAGAGAGACGGCGAAGTGAGTTGGTGGTTCCTCCAACGTCACTGTAGATTTGTTAGCGGAGTGTTGGGTGGTAAGAGCTGGGAGCGGCTGCTGCTGTAGACCTGCACCAGCTACACTTCACCACTACACATTACACTACACTATACACTACTATACTATACATTACACTATACACTACACTATACACTACACTATACACTACATTATACACTACACTATACACTACACTATACATTACACTATACACTACACTATACACTACACTATACACTACACTATACACTACTATACACTACACTACTATACACTACTATACACTACGCTATACACTACTATACACTACACTATACACTACTATACACTACACTATACACTACTATACTATACACTACACTATACACTACACTATACACTACATTATACACTACACTATACACTACTATACACTACACTATACACTACACTATACACTACTATACACTACACTACTATACACTACACTATAAACTACTATACACTACACTATACACTACTATACTATACACCACACTATACACTACACTATACACTACTATACTATACACTACACCATACACTATACACTACACTATACACTACACTATACACTACACATTACACTACACTATACACTACACTATATTACACTATACACTACAATGTACACTACACTATACACTACACTATACACTACTATACTATACACTACTATACTATACACTACTAAACTATACACTACACTACTATACTATACACTACTATTCTATACACTACACACTACTATACTATACACTACACTACTATACTATACACTACACTATACACCACTATACTATACATTACACTATACACTACTATACACTACACTATACACTACACTATACACTACACTATACACTACACTATACACTACACTATACACTACTATACACTACACTACTATACACTACTATACACTACACTATACACTACTATACACTACACTATACACTACTATACACTACACTATACACTACTATACACTACACTATGCACTACACTACTATATACTACACTACTATACACTACACTACTAGACACTACACCTACTATACACTACACTACTATATATAACACTATACACTACTATACACTACACTCTTCACTACTCTGTATACTACATTATACACTACACTACTATACACTACACTACTATACACTACAATATGCACTACTCTATACACTACACTACTATACACTACACTACTATATATATAACACTATACACTACTATACACTATACTACTATACACTACACAACTATACACTACAATTCTAGACACTACACCACTATACACTACACTATACACTACACTACTATACACTACACTACTATACACTACACTACTACACACTACACTACTAGACACTACACTAGTATACACTACACTACTCTATATAACACTATACACTACTATACACTGCACTATTCACTACTCTGTATACTACATTATACACTACACTACTATACACTACACGACTATAAACTACAATATGCACTACTCTATACACTACACTACTATACACTATACTACTAAATATAACACTATACACTACTATACACTGCACTATTCACTACTCTGTATACTACATTATACACTACACTACTATACACTACACTACTAGACACTACACCTACTATACACTACACTACTATATATAACACTATACACTACTATACACTGCGCTCTTCACTACTATGTATACTACATTATACACTACACTACTATACACTACACTACTATACACTACACTATACACTACACTACTATACACTACACCTACTATACACTACACTACTATACACTACACTATACACTACACTATACACTACTATACACTACACTATACACTACTATACACTACACAGACTATACACTACACTACTATACACCACATTATACACTACACTATACACTACACTACTATACACTACACTACTATACACTACACTACTATACACTACACTATACGCTACACTACTAAATATAACACTATACACTACCATACACTGCACTATTCACTACTCTGTATACTACATTATACACTACACCATACAGTACCCGGCTCTGCTGCTTGTCGGTGAGCTGGGAGGGGTTGTTGTTGTAGGTCTGCACTAGGACGTTCTTGAGCCAGTCGCGCATGCGCAGTGGGAATTCGGACAGCTCAGCATCATCACAAGGGGTGATCTCTGTACGCACAGACACAGACAGATACATCACGTGGTCACCCACCCACTCACTCACTCACCCACACACACAACAACAACAACCACTGCCATTCAACACTTAGTGGCGGTGATGTCACCAAGGCGCTTGTGCCAGGCCATGTGCACGTTAAGGCCACGCGAAGTGTCGAATGCCCGCTGGCAGGAGGTCACGGGGCAGACCCAGCAGGTGCCACGGGTCGCCTGTCTGAGATGACTGAGATGATGGCTGATGCACCACATGTGCCTTCTACTTTCCCAACTTGCTGCGTTTTAGCCACCCGGTGCTCCGCTCGTTGTTGTGAGCGTTGCTCCTGTGCCGTCCGTTATTGCTGGAGGGCGACTGCTTCCAACTGCCCAGTAGCAGCGTCCATCACGAGCCTCCTTCTCCACAGAGGTCGATCTTGACACCGCTGGTACCAGTCATCGGCAAGTCCACTCAGCTCCACATCCTCCTGTACCACGTCACTCCATCTCTTCTCTAGCCCGTGCCGTGCCCGTTTAGCCCTCTGTATCCAGCCGAACAAAATCCATTTAGGCATGTGGTGGGTGGGAATGCGGGCTACATGACCAAGCCAACTCAGCCTTACCTGTCGGAGTAGCTTATCGATGGGACTTTTTCCATATATTTCAAGGATTTGTGAGCTCCACACACAATCCAGCCTGGATACACCCAGCATGGATTGTAGGCAGGCCAACCCATATGTTTCTAACCAGCGACGATGTTCCATGAGGGGGGTCCACATTTCGCAAGCATAAAGAAGGCCTTGGCCAAGAAGACCCAAAGCCTCGTGTCGAGTGACAGACCAGGTAGCTTCCACACAGCGTTACGCAGCCGATGAAAATATAATGCCGCTTGATTGATTCGGATTGAGACCTCTGCTGCTGTCAAACTGGAGCCGGTCATGAGCACACTGCCCAGGTATGGAAAACTCTCCACTCTCTTCACAACTACCCAATCACCAATTGGGAGTTGTGGGGGTGGAGCATCTAATGGTACAGGCAGGTGCTTAGTATTGATGGGGCTGATGGTAAGGCCCCAACTCTTAGGGGCACACGCCAGGTTCAGCAGCAGAGCCTCCAACTCCTCCTGTGAGTGAGCAGCAATCACCAGATCATTGGCATACGTGACTTGGTTGATGATTAGGGAGCCATCCCTTTACCGCATCCGGGCATCGATCAGCCTCCAATTGTATCTGTACCAGATGGAAATTCCCCTGGTAAAGGCATCAAAGGCTTCAAGAACTACGTAGTCGAAATATATGTTAAATAATGTGAGAGCCAGAGGACAGCCCTGTCGCATCCCAAGGTGAACAGGGAATGGCTCCGAATCACAGCCACATAGTTTTACCCGGACCTGGTCACCATCATGAAGGTCCTTAATGATTGTGAGCAGAGGGTCAGGGACTCCGAACGCACGAATAACAACCCAGCGCCCAGGCCTACTGATGGTATCATAGGCCTTAACCAGGTCAAAGAGAGATGTGGGTCCTGTTGGAATTCCCTACACCTCTGCAGTAACAGACATACAGAAAATATGGCATCTGTGCAGGACCACCCTTTCCTGAAACCGCATTGGGGCTCCGCAAGCCTCTCCTCAGCGTACCTGGCAAGGCGATGTTGAATAATCCTTGCCAGGACCATCCAGGCACACTGAGGAGTGAGATGCCCCTGTAGTTGTTACAGTCTGTGCGGTCCCCTTTCTTAAAGATGGGGATCACTAGGGCATCCTTCCAATCCTGCGGAACCCTTCCAGTGGTCCAGACTGTTGTTATGATGTTATATATGGCAGTCTGTGCACAAACGCCACCCTCCATCAGCATTTTGCTTGCGAGATCATCTCTGCCCGGTGCCTTTCCCTGGATCGCCGTCTGTACTTTCTCAACAAATGGCACCTCAGCCAGCCACTCACAGGGGGTGACTGCTTCTTTCAATATTTGAGGCAGGCAAATACATCACACACTCACCCACCCGCTCACTCACCCCCCCTCCCCCCCCACATGCCAACAAAGACAAACAAAGATCTCCCGTGTTGCCTTAACGGACTGTTGGGGCAAGTGAAATTAGCGAGTGGCATCTAGGAAGGCCGGCAAGGCAGACGAGGGGGTGGGTGGACAACACAACGCTCCCGGCCGCATTTGTCTTGCCAGTGGCACGTACAGATATACACACATACGCTCACCCAAATGCAAAGGTGCCCCGTGTATGCTTTGACAGACTTTAAGGGCAAGTGCTCGGTGAGCATGTCGACCAAAATTGGATGTTTCGTCTCAATCCAAAATGCAACAAGTACGTTGCCGTGAAGATTCTGGCAGGTCCGTGAAGATGTGCGTACAATGTTTAACTTATTTTGCACCCACCGTACGTAGCCAATCGTGGTCGTTTGTGGATCTCTGTAGGTCTCTACATACTGTGTATCTGTGGGTCTCCTATGGGTCTCTATGGGTCCGGATGTCCGTGGGTCGCTTTGTATGTATGTGTAGAGTAGGAGGAGTTAGTGACGTCATGGCACGCTCGCCCTCTGGTACGATGACGTCACGGATGGTGACGTCACGCACAGGGCGACGGGACGGTGACGTCATGTTCCCCCCTGGGGGATTTAAGCCGGAACCCGTCACGGATTCAGGGTCATCTGGAGAGTTTCCGGGAAGGTGAAGGGTGAAAGTCGGGACTCAGGGTAGGGGGAAATTGGCACCAGGCTAGGGTAGCCTGTGGGTGTGCTAGGGACCTCCCCCAGTACCCTTCTCCCGGGGTAGCGATGGGACCCCAGGGTAGGAGGAAATTAGCACCAGGCTAGGGTAGCCTGTGGGTGTGCTAGGGACCTCCCCCAGTAACCTTACACTGGGGGAGCGATGGGACCCCGGGTAGGGGGAAATTAGCACCAGGCTAGGGTAGCCTGTGGGTGTGCTAGTGACCTCCCCAGTAACCTTCCCCCGGGGTAGCGATGGGACCCCGGGGGTAGGGGGAAATTGGCACCAGGCTAGGGTAGCCTGTGGGTGTGCTAGTGACCTCCCCCAGTACCCTTCCCCCGGGGTAGCGATGGGACCCCGGGGTAAGGGGGTAATGAGCACCAGGCTGGGGTAGCCTGTGGGTGTGCTAGGGACCTCCCCCAGTACTCTTCCCCCGGGGTAGCGATGGGACCCCGGGGTAGAGGGAAATTAGCACCAGGCTAGAGTAGCCTGTGGGTGTGCTAGTGACCTCCCCAGTACCCTTCCCCCGGGGTGGCGATGGGACCCCAGGGTAGGGGGAAATTAGCACTAGGCTAGGGTAGCCTGTGGGTGTGCTAGGGACCTCCCCCAGTAACCTTTCCCCCGGGGTGTGGAGTGTAGGCAGTGAGCGTGCAGCACACGGAGTCGCGTGCGAAGAAGGGGTCTTTAATAAAAACAACTGGCGCAAGCCCCTACACGAAGATCTGCCTCGGAGTCATCATTTACGCCTCAACATATGTACAATGTTGATCTTCTTTCACACCACTCGTGCTAATCGGAGGTGCGGGGGGAAGGACAACAAACTAAACACGCGGTGATGATGATGATGCTTCTGATGCTGCTGATGATAATGATGCTGCTGCTGCTGCTGAAGCTGAAGTCGCAACTCATCGAGACGCTGATCTTCCTCAAAAGATGCCGCGATCATAAGCTTAAAGGTCGCGATCTGAGCGTGGCTCCTTCCACTCCAGCGCTGTCCTCCAGACAGTCTCGTCCCTTCACCTGATGAAGGCCGCATGTGTTGTGGCCGAAACGTCGTGATTTATTGTTAATTTTTTTGTTATTTTATTTTCACCTACGTGACTTTACCCAATAGAACCAAAGAGTATGGATCCTAGCAGTCACGAAAGCTTTAAATCTAGAATTGATGATGTATTTTTAACTTCTTTCACACCGTAAGTAGCCAAACGTGGGAATTTGTGCATCTCTTTAGGTCTCTATGGGTGTTTCTGTGGGTCTCTGTGGATCTCTATGGATCTGGGTGTCTGTGGGCCGCTTTGTATGCATGTTGAACTTCTTTCGCACCGTACGTAGCCAACCATGCTAATTGGAGGTGTAGGGGAAGGACAATGAACTACAAACACATGATGATGATGCTGCTGCTGCTTCAGCTACTGCTGCTGAAGCTGCTGCTGATGATGACGATGATGCTGATGATGATGCTGCTGATGCTGATGATGATGCTGACTATTTCGCCGATACTGATGCTGCTTCATCTGCTGCTGCTGATGACGATGATGCTGATGATGATTTTGCTGATACCGCTGCTGCTGAAGCTGCTGCTGCTGCTGCTGCTGCTGATGATGCCGACGACATTACTGACGCTGCTGATGATGCTGCTGCTGATGATGATGACGATTTTGCTGATACCGCTGCTGCTGAAGCTGCTGCTGCTGCTGCTGCTGCTGATGATGCCGACGACATTACTGACGCTGCTGATGATGCTGCTGCTGATGCTGCTGCTGCTGCCGACGACGACGACGACGCCGAAGAAGCTTCTCCTGCCGCCGCTCCTTACCCTTGCAGGGCCCCAGGTAGTCGAGGTGCAGTCTGCGTCCTTTCTTGGTACCCTCCAGGGTGCACTTGTGAGCGTGGAAGTGGCAGCTGCTTCCGTAGGTGGCGTTGTCGGTGCCGCACACCTGCTCTCGCGCTCACGCGCCCGCAGCACAACAGAGGGGGCGGCGCGCACGTGCCACGTGTAGCCTCGGCCAAAGAGCTGCCGGTGCCAGTGCCGGTCAACGGCAAGGAGCGGCACCGCCTGACAAGGCCGCGTGGGGCACTGCTGCACTCAATTGTTGGGGTTCGACCAATGGGTAAACTCCTCCCCCCCTCCCCCCATCGCCGACCGGCGTGTTCAACCCGCGTGGGGGCACCGCCTCTAACACCGCTCGTCGTGCTAAGTCGGCCAATCGAATGGTGATTTTTTTGTTTACGCTCATTCCTTTGTCAAGGCACGTTAATTCCTCTCGCACAGCTTAAAGGTCCGCGGTCTGAGCTTGGCCGAAACGTCGTGAGGATTTAACTTTGATCATGTTTTATTACTTTATTATTTCCCCTTCTTCTACGTGGTGACTTTTACCGAAAGAGCATGAATCCCTGCAGTCACGAAAGCTTTAAATCGAAATTCAGCTTGAGGGTCGCGATCTGAGCTTGTGGCTTTTTCACTCCAGCGCTGTCGTCTTCGAGACAGCCTGGGGTCCCTTCACCTGATGAAGGCCGCTTGTGTTGTGGCCGAAACGTCGTGAGAATTTTTGTTGTTTTATTTTTTACCTACTACGTGGTGACTTTACCGAATAGAACCAAAGCGTATGGGGGTGGATGGGTGGCCGGCACCACACCCGCCCGGCCGCCTTTGTCTCTGCACCAACATGGCGATTGTGTGCCTCACTGACACGGCCATCGTGAACCCACCTACCAGACACGGACATTATGAACCCCAACCCACCCACGCGGCCATCGTGAACCCCACCCACCGACATGGCAATTGTGAACCCCACCCACACGGCCATCGTGAACCCCACCCACCCACACGGCCATCGTGAACCCACCCACCCACACGGCCATCGTGAACCCACCCACCAACACGGCCATCGTGAACCCACCCACCAACACGGCCATCGTGAACCCCACCCACCGACATGGCAATTGTGAACCCCACCCACACGGCCATCGTGAACCCACCCAGCCACACGGCCATTGTGAACCCCACCCACCAACACGGCCATCGTGAACCCACCCACCGACATGGCAATTGTGAACCCCACCCACACGGCCATTGTGAACCCCACCCACCGACACGGCAATCGTGAACCCCACCCACCAACACGGCCATCGTGAACCCCACCCACCCACACGGCCATCGTGAATCCCACCCACCCACACGGCCATCGTGAACCCCACCCACCGACACGGCAATCGTGAACCCCACCCACCAACACGGCCATCGTGAACCCCACCCACCCACACGGCCATCGTGAATCCCACCCACCCACACGGCCATCGTGAACCCACCCACCAACACGACCATCGTGAACCCACCCACCCACACAGCCATCGTGAACCCACCCAGCCACATGGCCATCGTGAACCCCACCCACCCACACGGCCATCGTGAACCCACCCACCAACACGGCCATTGTGAACCCACCCACATGGCCATCGTGAACCCACCCAGCCACACGGCCATTGTGAACCCACCCACCAACACGGCCATCGTGAACCCACCCAGCCACATGGCCATCGTGAACCCCACTGACACGGACCTTCTCGAAATCGTTGAGAGCCTTGGGGCAGGTCGAGGGGTCTTGGCAGATGCACATGGGCTGGTTGGTTTCGTCCACCTCGCACACCTTCCCCTCTTTGCAGTGGTACGACCCACACGGCCCAGAGGCGTCTGTGGGGGCGAGAATTCGGACCACACCATTAGCACCACGACAAACAGGGGGGTGGGGATTATCATTAATTCAAGAAACGTGCACAATTTCGTATCCGTCAACAACTTGCCCCCGTAAGGCTAGGAGATGTTAACTACCTCGCCTGGTTATGCAAATCACTCTAAATACGTGCTGTTGATTCTAAATGCGGAGTGGGTGGGGTACTGGAGTACCCGGACAAAAATCCACGCAGTGACCATAACAGGGAGAGAGAAAGAGAGACTCAGACTCCCAATATACAGCAGCAGGCGTCATCAGAGTTGGGATCGAACCCACGATCTCCTGTATACCAGGCGAGGTAGTTAACATCTCCGATATGTGACTCCCTACCATCTCTGGTCTCCTCCTTCCCCTCCGCCCAAGACTCATCCTCAAACTCCACCTCCTCCTCCCCTTGCACGGGATTGCCTCCTTCCATCTGAGAGAGGGCGGGATGAATGGGGGGAAATCATAAATTATGTTAATTAGTCATAAAGCCAACATTGTCATTGGTTGGCTTGAAAGTATTGGCGGTGGGCGGGGCCCAAAAACCAAATATGTTCTTGGTTCGCATTGAGTAGGCCAGTGAATGAGCGGGTGGATGAGTGGGTGAGTGGGTGAGTGAGTGGGTATGTGAGTGGGTGAGTGAGTGGGTATGTGAGTGGGTGGGTGGGTATGTGGGTGGGTACGAGGGTGAGTGAGCAGGTGGGTGAGTGAATGATTGCGTGACTGCGTGAATGAGTGAGTGACTGGGTGAGTGACTGTCTGAGTGGTTGGATGGGTGAGTGAACAGGTGAGTGAGTGGTTGGTTGGATGAGTGAGTGATTGCGTGACTGGGTGGATGCGTGAGTGACTGGGTGAGTGACTGTGTGAGTGGTTGGGTGGGTGAGTGAGTGGGTGAGCGTCACCAATCCATACATGCTAATATATGCATGTATTGTGCTAATTAGTTGCTACTTACTGGCAATTCCTCAACGACCTCGCCATCAGCTTCCAAAGCACTCTCCAGGTAACTCTCCTGTCACACGTCCAGGGAAAAGTTCAACATCAGGGCTGGTTGGAATTGTAATTCAGCACTTACACTCAACACTAACACCATAGACTCAACACTGCACCATAGACTCAACACTGCCCATAGACTCAACAATGCACCATACACTCAACACTGCCCATAGACTCAACACTGCACCATAGACTCAACACTGCACCATAGACTCAACACTACACCATAGACTCAACACTGCACCATAGACTCAACACTGTCCACAGACTCAACACTACACCATAGATTCAACACTGCACCATAGACTCAACACTGCCCACAGACTCAACACTGCACCATAGACTCAACACTTTCAATAGACTCAACACTGCACCATAGACTCAGCACTGCCCATAGACTCAACACTGCCCATAGACTCAACACTGCACCATAGACTCAACACTGCCCATAGACTCAACACTAACACCATAGACTCAACACTGCACCACAGACTCAAACTGCACCATAGACTCAACACTGCACCATAGACTCAACACTGTCAATAGACTCAACACTAACACCATAGACTCAACACTGCCCACAGACTCAACACTGCACCATAGACTCAACACTGCACCATAGACTCAACACTTTCAATAGACTCAACACTAACACCATAGACTCAACACTGCCCACAGACTCAACACTGCACCATAGACTCAACACTGCCCATAGACTCAACACTGCACCATAGACTCAACACTGCCCACAGACTCAACACTACACCATAGATTCAACACTGCACCATAGACTCAGCACTGCCCATAGACTCAACACTGCCAATAGACTCAACATTGCACCATAGACTCAACACTGCACCATAGACTCAACACTAACACCATAGACTCAACACTGCCCACAGACTCAACACTGCACCATAGACTCAACACTGCACCATAGACTCAACACTGCCCATAGACTCAACACTGCACCTAGACTCAACACTGCACCATAGACTCAACACTGCCCACAGACGCAACACTGCACCATAGACTCAACACTGCCAATAGACTCAACACTAACACCATAGACTCAGCACTGCCCATAGACTCAACACTGCACCATAGACTTAACACTGCCCCTTAGACTCAACACTACACGTAGATTCAACACTGCACCATAGACTCAGCACTGCCCATGGACTCAACACTGCCCATACTCAACACTGAACCATAGACTCAACACTGCATCATAGACTCAACACTGCACCATAGACTCAACACTGCACCATAGACTCAACACTGCACCATAGACTCAACACTGCACCAGACCAGGCACTGCCCACAGAGCCACACAGAGACACACAGACTCACACGGAGACCACAGACTCTCATCAACACACAGGCCAGGAGTTTAACCGAGGTATGTGGTACTCACGGGCAAGGCCAGAGCTGTCCCGACGAGCCCCATGCAGAGGATGATCCACAGCTTCATTCTGATTTGTCACTGAGTCAACCTAGGTGCGAGACGGTACGGGGAGACGGGACGACGTCAGTTATGAATGCAATAGGATGCAGGTTTGGGCTATAACAGAGTCATCAGCACCATCGTCATCGCCATGCCAGCAGCATCATAACCCTCATCATCATCAACAACAACAACAACCGCCATTCGCCACTAAGTGGCGGTGACGTCACCACGACGCTTGTGCCAGGCCATGTGCACCTTGAGGCCACGTGAAGTGTCGAACGCCCGCCGGCAGGAGGTCACGGGGCAGACGCAGCAGGTGCCACGGGTCGACTGACTGAGATGACTGAGATGATTGCTGGCTGGTGCACCACCTGTGCCCCCTTACTGTGCCAAACTGACGTGCCTTAGCCACCCGGCGCTCCGCTCGTTGTTGTGAGCGTCGTTCCTCATCATCATCACCACCACCACCACCAACACAACCATCACTACCACCACCATCATCGCCATGACCATCATCATCATCATCACCACCAACACAATCATCATCACAAATATCACCACCATCATCGCCATGACCATCTTCATCATCATCATCATCACCACCACCACCACAATCATCATCACAACCATCACCACCATCATCGCCATGACCATCTTCATCATCATCACCACCAACACAATCATCATCACAACCATCACCACCATCATCGCCATGACCATCTTCATCATCATCACCACCAACACAATCATCATCACAACCATCACCACCATCATCGCCATGACCATCTTCATCATCATCACAACCATCACCACCATCATCGCCATGACCATCATCACCACCACCACCACCACCACAATCATCATCACAACCACCACCACCATCATCGCCATGACCATCATCATCACCACCACCACCACCAACACAATCATCATCATCACCACCACCACAATCATCATCACAACCATCACCACCATCATCGCCATGACCATCTTCATCATCATCACAATCACCACCACCATCATCGCCATGACCATCATCATCACCACCACCACCACCAACACAATCATCATCATCACCACCACCACAATCACCACCACCACAACCATCACCACCACATCCTGCAGCCTCACTGCGTGCGACTGCGTTTTTTGCCGAGTCTCGGTCGTGGGAATGAGTCCGAGCAGAAACAAAGACAAAGACCCCACCCTCCCCCGGGTAGCCTTCAACAGACTACTGGGGCAAGTGGCTGTGAGTAGTAGCGAGTAGCATCAGCAGCAGCAGCAGCGCCTATGAAGCCTACCGGCACCGTGGCACACGAGTGAGTGTGCGTGGTAAACCAGCAACCACGCCAGGCCGCCTTTGTCTCCCCCGGCGGGGATGCTGCACACCACGCACCACCCGGCACTTATTTGAGTCTGAGTCGACCTAGGGGAGGACTCGAACTCGGCTCGTAGCCGACGGGGGTTGGGGGTTCGCAGCGCTAACCGCTGCGCCACCGCTCCCCCACACAAAGGCTCTCTCATACTCACGCACAGCCCATCTACTCCTGCGTGTGATTGCCAGCGAAACGTCACAGTACAACTCAAACTGTAAATGTTGTAGAGATTCACTCTTCAACAACAACACCGGCGAGGAGCTAAAGTAGTGAACTATTTGTGTCTTTTTGTCAACGTGACACTTTTTTTTATTTGGCTGATTGGCCGTGTCGGGTGGTGGAGGGTTACGACACATTTATAAATAACGCGATCTAACCCCCCCAAAAAACACCTTTATTATGAATAATATTGGTCGCGAAAGCGTGCTACGTGTTAAACTGAGGCTCTCTCATACTCACGCAGAGCCAATCTCCTCCTCGCACACTTGGTCACATCACACAACATACTCTTTGGTTCTATTGGGTAAAGTCACCACGTAGGTAAAAAAATAAAATAACAAAAAATCACGACGTTTCGGCCACAACACGAGCGGCCTTCATCGGGTGAAGGGGACGAGACTGTCTGGAGGACAGCGCTGGAGTGAAAAAGCCACAAGCTCAGATCGCGACCCTCAAGCTGAATTTCGATTTAAAGCTTTCGTGACTGCAGGGATTCATGCTCTTTCGGTAAAAGTCACCACGTAGAAGAAGGGGAAATAATAAAGTAATTAAACATGATCAAAGTTAAATTCTCACGACGTTTCGGCCACAACGCAAAACAGCCGTCCAAATAGAGGACGCTGTCTTTCCGGCAGCTATGTTTCTCCACCTGAGGACGGTGCTGTGGCCGAAACGTCGCGAGAATTGTATTTTGTTATGTTTGAAGACAAACCACGCAACAGGCAAACAAGCAAAAAATGGGCCCCCTCCCCTCCCCCAGTGTAGCCTTCAACAGGGGCTTGTCGGGGCGAGTCCCGTTCGCCAGTGGGTTCGTGGGTTTGGTCAAAACCACGCCTGCGACCCGGCTGGCCTTTGTCTTCCCCAGCGCCGATGTTAGGGCGCTGCGCTGGGGCTAGGAGATGTTTACTACCTCGCCAGTTACACAGGAGATCAAAAAGGGGTGAAAGTTATTTCTTACGTAATTTCAGCCAAAACGTTTTTGTTTTTTTGTGTTACTTCACCAAGGTAAGCAAGCTCTCTTTCAGATGCGACCTGGCCATCACGAACGATAGCAGCTCAACAAAATGGCAGATAACATCATCATCATCATCATGTGGAAGAAATGTACAGCCAGAAGTCCAAACACCCCAAGCGAAACGACGTTTCGAAACGAAACGTCGTGATTTAATTTATTTAAAATTTTTATTATTATATTTTTTCCCCCCACTTACGTGACTTTACCGAAAGAACCAAAGAGTACGGATCCTTGCAGTCACGAAAACTTCAAATCTAGAATGAGGGGTAACAGACTTGGTGCATTTCCTGCGGTGCCAGGGAGGATCTGCCCCACCAGAACTTACGCTGCCAGCGGCTCAAACCAACCTTCAGGCAACTGGGGGTGCCCTTCTACAACAGCGGCAGTTTCGTATATGGGGTGGTGGTGGTGGTGCCTTACCTGGCTAACAAGCGCCACGACCTCGCCAACTTCGCCTGCGCTCGGGCGAAGTTTGGCGGTGTTACAGAACGAGGTAAAAGACGCTGCAAGAGGTGACACTGGACGGCTGCTCTTGTACTGCTTCCAGTGTTCAGGGGGGGCCTGCTCAAGGCGCGGCTCCGGCCGGAGCACGCCACGTACCACACACACACGCGTGTCGGTGATGGTGCAAGAGCGTCTTCCTCGAACGCTGGGGGGTCCGGAGAAGCCCCTCTCTGTTACCAGCGTGGACGGCACCACCCCACGTGTTCACCTTCTGAAGCGCTCGCTCGTCAACGTGGCGTGCGTGAATGACCACCACCACCACCACGTGACTTTTCTTTTGAGTTGTGCGCGACGCATTTACCGCGTGGATTTATAGTATTTTATACTGGTCGGAACGAAGATTGTAAACTGAGTGTACCAGCCTGCAATAGATGAATGTGTCCGTCCGTCCGTCCCCTTTCAATGCTTTAACGAAGTGAAATCTCGTGCTGTTGGGTGTATAAAATCAGCAATAGACAGCGCAGAGACTTGATATTATGTCTTATTGCACCCAACATTTGGAAGTAACAATGTCATAAAATTGCGCAAAATTCCAATGTTCCTACCAGCCCACCCTGCAGGGACCTGTTATTTGTGTTGCTGGTGACTTGTTTTGTATTTCGCACCGGAATCGCCTCTGGCGCTGTTGCTGCTGGCGGCAATGAAAGTTGTTTTAAAAAGTCAAAAAGTCTTCGTGTCTCTTGCTCGGTCTCTATCTCTGTGTGTCTCTCTCTCTCTGCGTCTCTCTCTCTCTCTGTGTGTCTCTCTCCCTGTCTAAGTGAGGTTTGTGCCACTGCGCGTCACCGCTCCGAATTCACTCGAGCGAGGGCTTCGTCGTTCTGGCTCTGATACTCGCCACGTTCAGAGTTGGCGAATTCCTTTTTTTGTGCTTTTCTTTTCCACTCGCAAATGGAATTTTCCTCCCCGAGTGAAGTCGTAATAATAATAAAAGTAATAATGAAAGCGAAAAGAATGATGGATTCGAAAGCCTGGCCAGAATCAACAGCGAGATGTACAAATAATATATTTATAAATACGTATTTTAATATGTTATGGAATTTGTTGAGTATGCATATCAGCCTGTGGTTATATGTGTGAGTCTGTGGGTTTCTGTGTGAGTCTGTGGGTGTCTGTGTGAATCTGTATGTCTCTGTGTGAGTCTATGGGTGTCTGTGTGAGTCTGTGGGTGTCTGTGAATCTGTATGTCTCTGTGAGTCTGTGGGTGTCTGTGTGAGTCTGTGGGTGTCTGTGTGAGTCTGTGGGTGTCTGTGAGTTTGTGGGTCACTGTGTGAATCTGTATGTCTCTGTGTGAGTCTGTGGGTGTCTGTGTGAGTTCGTGGGTGTCTGTGTGAGTCTGTGGGTGTCTGTGAGTTTGTGGGTCTCTGTGTGGGTCTGTGGGTGTCTGTGTGAATCTGTATGTCTCTGTGTGAGTCTGTGGGTGTCTGTGTGAGTTCGTGGGTGTCTGTGTGAGTCTGTGGGTGTCTGTGAGTTTGTGGGTCTCTGTGTGGGTCTGTGGGTGTCTGTGTGAATCTGTATGTCTCTGTGTGAGTCTGTGGGTGTCTGTGTGAGTCTGTGGGTCTCTGTGTGAGTCTGTGGGTGTCTGTGTGAGTCTGTGGGTGTCTCTGTGAGTCTGTGGGTGTCTGTGTGAGTCTGTGGGTGTCTGTGTGAATCTGTGGGTGTCTGTGTGAGTCTGTGGGTGTCTGTGAGTTTGTGGGTCTCTGTGTGAGTCTGTGGGTATCTGTGTGAATCTGTATGTCTCTGTGTGAGTCTGTGGGTGTCTTTGTGAATCTGTATGCCTCTGTGTGAGTCTGTGGGTGTGTGTGTGAGTTCGTGGGTGTCTGTGTGAATCTGTGTGAGTCTGTGTGAATCTGTATGTCTCTGTGTGAGTCTGTGGGTGTCTGTGTGAGTCTGTGAGTGTCTGTGTGAGTCTGTGGGTCTCTGTCTTAGTCGGTGGGTGTCTGTGTGAGTTTGCGGGTGTCTTTGTGAATCTGTATGTCTCTCTGTGAGTCTGTGGGTTTGTGTGAGTCTGTTGACAGCCAGAGTTTGGCGCCTGATGATGCTGGTTGTAATTACTGGCAAAACGTCGTACTCGAATTGTAAATGCTGTCGTGGGTTTACTTTCCAACACACCGGTGTGCTGTACCAGTAACGAATTGGCAGGTTCTGTTTCCGTGACAAACCTTACTCATTGGCTGTGTCGGGTGGTGGGCGGGTGTAACGACACATTTATAATAATTGGTATTTTACCCTTTTATCTGGCAATAAAACTGATACCTTTATTTTTAAAAGGAGTCATGTTTGCATTGACCACAATACCTGCGGTCGGAATGCAAACAAAAAACAACAACTCTGATAATGTATGTGGCACTGTCCTTGAAATTGATTGGTCCACACCCGAGACGGCTTTCCTTAGAGCCTAGTCTCATGTTGGTGTTGGACCAGATGACGCATTCCGACCGCAGGTATTGTGGTCAATGGAAACATGACTCCTTGTTTAAAATAAAGGTGTCATTTTTGTTGCCAGATAGAAGGGTAAAACACCAATTATCATATTTTGATAAGTCGAACTCTCATACTCTGACGGTGCATTGCCTTTTGAGTTGTGCGCCTTTTGGCGTCAAGCTGGTCCAACACCAACGTGAGACGAGGCTCTAAGGAAAGCTGTCTCGGGTGTGGACCAATCAATGAAATCTTCACCCCGGTATGACGACGAGTTTCATGCACTGAAGGCAACTGTCCACAAGGCAGAGCGATCTTGGAGAAAATCTGATCTTACCATCCACTCGCAAATCTTAAAGCACCACCTTACAATTTAAACAAAGGGACTCGACCATGTTAGCATCAGCTATCTTTCTGCTACTCTAGCGAATGCCTGGAATGACCCTAGAATTATTTTTTCTACCTTTCATAGCCTCCTTCAGTCATCCTGTGATTATCATTTTATGGTAAAAAAGCAAATGCTGACCAGTTCCTTCAATTTTTTTTTTTTACAAAATCAACGCAATTCCCCTTTCCATTAAATCTCCCTCTTCCTACCAGTTCCAGCACCACTGCTGATATCTGACTTCTCTGTATTCTCCTAGCTCTCACAATCAGATGTTGCTTTATTGATTGCTAGTTCCAAACGAACCTATCTTTCTCTTGATCCTGTTGCTTCTAAATGTATTCATGCTAATTTTCCATCTCTTGCAGTCTTTATTATCAATGTTCATAACGAACTCACTCTAATCTGGTACTGTCCCTTCTCTTTTTTTTTAAATGTGCCGCGGTCATTCTGGTACTCAAGAAAGCTGGCCTCGATGAAGAACGCCTCAAGTAATTGTCGTCCATATTTCCTACCTGCTAGATATCACCAAGATCCTTGACCTTTCAGTAGCCTTACAGCTTAAACATTATTTGCTTGTAAATGCTCGTTTTGACCTTTTTCCAGTCCGGTTTTAGGTCCAACCACAGCGTGCAAACGGGCTCTGGTTAGGGTTGTCAATGACTCGCTGGTTGCCGCTGATGCAGGAAGGCCTAGCGTTCTTGTCCCTTTGCGCCTGAGTGCTGGTTGTGACACCATTGATCATTGCATTTTGCTCGAGCGTTTGGAAGGCTGTATGGAGCTTTCTGGCACTGCTTTGCACCGGTTCATTTCCTATCTGTCTGAGCATAAACAGAGTGTCAGCCTGGGAGGGATAACTTCAGACACGTGTTCTGTTCGTTTCAGTGTCCTCCAGGGTACAGTCCTTGGCCAACTTTAATTCTGCATATACTTGGCCCCGCTTGACCATATCATACACCAACTTGGACTTTAAATTTTTGATTTGAAGCTTTCGTGACTGCAGGGATTCACATTCTTGGTTCTTTCGGTAAAGTCACCACCACGTAGAAGGGAAATAATAAAGAGACCCACAGATTCGCACAAAGACCCACAAACTCACACGGACACCCACAGACTCACACAGATACACATAGAATCACACAGAGACATACAGACTCACACACAGACCCACAGACTCACACGCACACCCACAGACTCACACATGGACACACAGACTCACACAGAAACCCAGAGACTCGCACAGAGCCCCACAGACTCATACAGAGACGAACGGACACGTGTAAAGACCCACAGACTCACACAGACACCCTTAAATCCATAAATCTACACTCGCATACACAAAAGAAAGACAAAACTCCCCCCTTTAAGCCTGAACCACCCTGTTGTGGCAAATGCTGTTAGGAGCGAGAAACAGCGCCTACGAAGAATGAGAATTCTACGTGACTTTACCGAAAGAACCAAAGAAGATGAATCCTTGCAGTCACGAAAAGCTTTAAATCGAAATTTAACGCCTACAAAGGCCGGAACAGCACACTATGGGGTCCGGTGGCCAGCACTACGCCCGGCCGCCTTTGTCTCCCCAGTGGCGATGTTCACTGCACACCTCAGCCACCAGGGGAAAAAAAAACACATTTGAGGCCGAGTCGACCGAGGGTTAGACCCAGGACCGGATCAGATGTTCGTCACCACCGGTGTTGGTGGCCGTGAGCGGGAATGGAACTCGGGTGAGCAGTGTCCGGAGCCACGCGAGCGCTAATCGCTTCGCTCACCACTGCACCACCGCTCGCACAGAGAGGGAGGGAGCACCCAGAGATCATTCAACAGACTCCGGGATAAAGGAGGCTCAACTAATCGAGTCCCTCACGCCTCTCTGAAGAGATGCCGCGACTCTAAGCTTTAAAAGGTCGCGGTCTCGGCTTGTGGCTTTCTCACTCCAGCGCTGTCCTACCAGACAGTCTCGTCCCCTTCACCTGATGAAGGCCGGTTGTTGTTGTGGCCGAAACGTCGCGAGAATTTTATCGCGTTATTGTTATTTTATAAATGTATTATTTTATTATCATTCTACGTGGGTGGTGACTTTACCGAAAAGAACCAAAGAAGATGAATCCTTGCAGTCACGAAAGCTTTAAATCGAAATAAAAAAAATTCTCACGACGTTTCGACCAGAACACAAACGGCCGTCATCAGGTGTGTCGGTTTGCTCCAGCGCTGTCCTACCAGACAGTCTCGTCCCCTTCACCTGATGAAGGCCGCTTGTGTTGTGGCCGAAACGTCGCGAGAATTTCATCGCGTTATTGTTATTTTATCAATTTATTATTTTATTCTGATTCTACGTGGCTGGTGACTTTACCGAAAGAACCAACGAGGATGGGAGGGACCCTGTTGACTCATCCGACGGGAGAGTTGGAAAAAAAAACGAAAGTTGTATTCGCGTAACTTTTACTTGCACCCAAACGACGTTTTTGGGTTGTTTTTTTCCACCCCCCCGCCATGTATTTATACGATTTAGTTTGATGATGAAATGTCCTGGGCTGGGTTTGCACTCTTGAGCCACTGTGGTTGAGTAACTGTTTGAATCAATCTCAGTGGAGAGCCCTGTGTTGAACAAAAAAAATAAAGACGTCTCTTTACACCGAAGGACCCGAGTTCGATTCCCAGCGACAGCGATTATCTGGACCGGTGCTGGGCCTCCTCCCCTAGGTCGACTCAGCCTCAAATGAGCAGTACCTGGTGGAGCGGTGCGTAGTAAACATCGCCGCTGGGGAGACAAAGGCGGCCGGGCGTGGTGCTGGCCACCCACCCCCTTCTTGTGCCGTGCCGGCCTTCATAGGTGCTGCTCGCTAACAGCACTTGCCCCTACAGTCTGTTAAGGCTACACGGGGGATCTTTGTCTTTGGGTGGTTGAGTGAGTGGGTGAGTTGAGTGAGTGGCCAGTTAACATCTCGCCACGGCGGCTAGGAGATGTTAACTACCTCGCCTGGTGTACAGGAGGTCGTGGATTTGATCCCGACCCTGACCACGCCTGCTGCTGCTGCTGTATATTTGGAGTTTGCGGTGCCTCTCTCTCTCTCTCCCCGTGATGGTCGCGTGGCGCCAAAAAGAAAACACTGATAGGAGTCAAACTATAGGAAAGGCAAGTACACCACTTAAACAATTCAATAAATAAAAAACTACAACTTAAATTAAAATTTTGATTTAAAGCTTTCGTGACCGCAGGGATTCATATTATTGGTTCTTTCGGTAAAGTCACCACGTAGAAGGGAAACAATAAAATAATAAAAATGTCAAACAATAAAATTCTCACGACGTTTCGACTGCAACGCAAGCAATCATCATCAGGTGTGAAAACCACAGCAAGAACAATTTGAAAAAAAAGTGGCGTTTTTTCTTTTTTAAACCGCCACTTTTTTAAAATTTCTTGCTATGGGTTTCACACCTGATGATGATTGCTTGTGTTGCAGTCGAAACGTCGTGAGAATTTTATTGTTTTATATTTTTCTTATTTTATTGTTTCCCTTCTACGTGACTTTACCGAAAGAACCAAGAATATACAACTTAAATTGTTTACAATTTACCAGGTAAGGCCCCCACTAAGCTGCTGTGTCGCTCTTTTTTTTCAGACAAGCGACCTGGCCATCACAAATAATAGCAGCTCAACCAAGCGTCTGATATCATCATCACCGTGTGGAACATTTTATAGCCGCAGTCCAAATGATTAAGAACGCGTAGAGACGTTCATTCTAAATGTGTAGGAGAACAAACCGGAGGACCCGGAGACAAATCCACACGGAGTTGGCCTGTGCCTGGCTAACATGAAACCCGTTTAGTTTATAGTTTAGATTTAAATATACAGCAGCAGCAGCAGCAGGCGTCAGGGTCGGGATCGAACTCAACTACCTCCTGCATATCAGGCGAGGCAGCAGATAACATCTACCTATCCACCGTGGCACCCAATGCCAAATGATGGCTGCTAAACGAAATATTTTTGTGGCTGGTATCATATCATCGAGGTGAGCCAGGAATCACTGACATTATAGGGTCACGGTTTGAGCCCTGGGTCTGGGTGTCTCTCGCTTGGTTAATTACAAGGTATTCAGTCAATGAAGAGAAAGCAAATATCAATGGACGTCACTCAATAGAGACGATGAATCTCAATTTCAAGGAGTGGGTTTCACAGCGAGTGTCTCATCAGCACAGTAGAGGGGCACAGGTGGTGCATCAGCCCAGTCATCTCGGTCATCTCAGTCAGTCGACCCGTGGCACCTGCTGGGTCTGCCCCGTGACCTCCTGCCGGCGGGCGTTCGACACTTCACGTGGCAGCCTCAAGGTGCACGTGGCCTGGCACAAGCGTCGTGGTCACGTCACCGCTACTTAGTGGCGAATGGCGGTTGTTGTTGTTGTTGTTGTTTCACCAGCAGCAGAGCCGGGCTCTGCTTTAAACAGAGGCTGGTGAACTGCCCCAGATGTTTATAGGCAAGGGGCAGGTTTCGACATTCAGTGTTTCATCAGCAGCAGAGCCAGACATCGCTCGGTGAACTGCCGGGTCTGCATTGCAGCAAGCAACGCATCAAATTAATCCGGCCAAACGAACACACGTCACATTCGCTTTGGTCCTGTTCGGTAAAGTCACGTAAAAGTATAAAACAACAACAACAACAACAAAAATTCACGACGTTTCGGGCCACAACACAAGTGGCCTTCACATCAGGTGAAGGGACCAGACTGTCTAGAGGACAGCGCTGGAGTGAGCACGTCCATGGTGATCCCGCACTTTTGTATGCATGCATCTTGAATTTCGTTGGCACCGTGCGTAGCCAACCGTGCTCAAATGTCGGTCTCTGTGGGTCTCTACGGGTCTAGGTGTCGGTGGGTCTCTGTGTGTGATTTTAATGCCCGATTGGATTATGACGCAGACACCAGGGTTGGAGTGATGGAAGGAATGGGCCAGATCAGCCCACTAAGAATGGAAGGAGGCTGATAGACTTTATGTGCAGCCCATGGGCTTGTAATCATGAACACGCTGTTCTGGCATCGGCGCATCCACACATCATGGATGCACGCTGGGTCCAAGCAAGAGAATCTGCTGGACTATATCATTACGGACCAGCTGATACGGGCCCATGTACTTGACACCAGGACTTACTGTGGAGCTGATTTGCTCACTGACCATCGACTTATCATCTCTAAGATGCGCCTGCAATTAATCTACTCCGGTGGTGGGTGTCCATCTAGGACCCCATTCAAACCCATAGGGGCCTGGTTTCAGCTAGCTGAGGATAGTTGCAAGTGGAAATTTCAACATCGCTTGCAGCTGGGGTTATCATCGTGTACCCTCCTTCTGATGCAGAGGAGAAATGGGCGATCTCGGTGTGAGTTTGTGGGTCTCTGAGTCTGCGGGTCTCTGTGTGAGTTTGATAGTGTCTATGTGAGTCTGTGGGTCTCTGAGTCTATGGGTCTCTGTGTGAGTCTGTGGGTGTCTGTGTGAGCCGGTGAGTCTCTGTGTGAGTCTGTGGGTCTCTGCGTGAGTTTGTGGGTCTCTGAGTCTATGGGTCTCTGTGTGAGTCTGTGGGTGTCTGTGTGAGTCTGTAGGTCTCTGCGTGAGTCTGTGGGTCTCTGCGTGAGTTTGTGGGTCTCTGAGCCTGCGGGTCTCTGTGTGTGTCTGATAGTGTCTATGTGAGTCTGTAGGTCTCTGCGTGAGTCTGTGGGTCTCTGCGTGAGTTTGTGGATCTCTGAGTCTGCGAGTCTCTGTGTGAGTCTGTGGGTGTCTGTGTGAGTCTGTGGGTCTCTGCGTGAATTTGTGGGTCTCTGAGTCTGCGGGTCTCTGTTTGAGTCTGATAGTGTCTGTGTAAGTCTGTGGGTCTCCGAGTCTATGGGTCTCTGTGTGAGTCTGTGGGTGTCTGTGTGAGTCTGTGGGTCTCTGAGTCTATGGGTCTCTGTGTGAGTCTGTGGGTGTCTGTGTGAGCCGGTGGGTCTCTGTGTGAGTCTGTGGGTTTCGGTGTGAGTCTGAGGGTTTCCGTGTGAATCTTGGGTCTCTGTCTGAGTCTCTGGGTCTCTGCGTGAGTCTGTGGGTCTCCATGTAACCACTGTGTTCCGGCATGCGCGCGTACCACACAACATCATGGACACACGCCGGGTCCAAGCACCATCATCTGCTGGACTACATAGCCGAACGAAAGAGTGGATGCGGGGTCCATGTCCATGATACCAGATCCTCCCAGTTAGCTGATCTGCCCACTGACCATCGTTGGGTCATCTATAAAGATGCGCCGTCCATTCTTCCACTGTGGTAGTGGGCACACACAAACACCATCTTGTCGTGAAGGATCCCTGACACTTGGAGGTTTTGACCTTCGCACCAAGATGCTCATGGTACACGCCTAAACCGGCATCATTTTCATACCGGTCACAAACCACGGCAGCAGCAGTAGCAGCAGCAGCAGCAGCAGATGATGTTGCGGATGATACCCCGATGCACAAATGGAACATTAAAAAAAAAACTCTGGGGCAGTAGTGGTGCGACTGTGGTCATCCAGAATGGGAGATCGTAGTACGAGGTGTAGCGACACAATGCCCCGATCCACAAACACGAAGCAGGAGACATCACAGCGAGCGATGGTGATGATGATGATGATGATTCACTACTCCGCTACTGCTCCTGACGTAGCTGTCTGCTGCCTTGACCACCTGAATGTGAAATTGTAGTTGCTGTTTCTGCCATCTATGTCAACCATACGATAGGAAGAAGAGACTCATAGAGACCCATAGAGATCCAGACTCACAGACTCACAGAGACTAAGAGACCCATAGAGACTCACGGACTCACAGAGACTAAGAGACCCATAGAGACTCACAGAATCTAGATTTGAAGTTTTCGTGACTGCAGGGATCCGTATTCTTTGGTTCTTTCGGTAAAGTCATCACGGAGTAGGTATAAAATAAAATAAATTAAATCAAGACGACGTTTCGGGCGCGACACAAGCGTCCGTCATCAGGTGGGACTCACAGAAACTCAGAGACCCGTAGAGACTCACAGAGACCAATAGAGACTCAAAGAGTCTCAGATGACCCATAGAGACTCACAGAGACCCATAGAGACTCAAAGAGTCTCAGATGACCCATAGAGACTCACAGACTCACAGAGACTCAGAGACCCATGGAGACTCACAGAGACCCATAGTGACTCACAGAAACTCAGAGACCCATGGAGACTCACAGACTCACAGAGACCCATAGTGACTCACAGAAACTCAGAGACCCATAGAGACTCTCAGAGACCCCACAGAGACTCAAAGAATCTCAGATGACCCTTAGAGATTCACAGAGATCCCTAGTGACTCATAGACCCATAGTGACTCACAGAAACTCAGAGACCCATAGAGACTCACAGAGACCCCACAGAGACTCAAAGAGTCTCAGATGACCCATAGAGACTCACACACTCACAGAGACCCCTAGTGACTCACAGAAACTCAGAGACCCATAGAGACTCACAGAGACCCACAGAGACTCATAGATACCCCACAGAGACTCGTAGGCACCCAGAGAGACTCACAGAAATCTGTGGAGACTCGGACCCAACGACTCATGTACACCCCAGGCTCAGAGACCCATAGAGATCCCTAGACTCATAGAGACCAATGGAAACGCACAGACTCATAGACTGATGAAGGCATCACGTTGATGCACTACGCTTGCTCCTGATCACGGTTATCTACTGCCTTGACCACCCGAATGTGACATTGTTGCTCTGTCATCTACATCAGCAGCCGTGTGAGTGTATCAGTGTGCACGCACTGTGTATGTATCTGTATGTGTGAGTGTATCAGTGTGCACGTACTGTGTATGTATCTGTATGTGTATCAGTGTGCACGTACTGTGTATGTATCTGTATGTGTATCAGTGTGCACGTACTGTGTATGTATCTGTATGTGTATCAGTGTACACGTACTGTGTATGTATCTGTATGTGTATCAGTGTACACGTACTGTGTATGTATCTGTATGTGTGAGTGTATCAGTGTACACGTACTGTGTATGTATCTGCATGTGTATCAGTGTACACGTACTGTGTATGTATCTGTATGTGTGAGTGTGTCAGTGTACACGTACTGTGTATGTATCTGTATGTGTGAGTGTGTCAGTGTGCACGTACTGTGTATGTATCTGCATGTGTATCAGTGTACACGTACTGTGTATGTATCTGCATGTGTGAGTGTATCAGTGTACACGTACTGTGTATGTATCTGTATGTGTATCAGTGTACACGTACTGTGTATGTATCTGTATGTGTGAGTGTATAAGTGTACACGTACTGTGTATGTATCTGTATGTGTATCAGTGTACACGTACTGTGTATGTATCTGTATGTGTGAGTGTATAAGTGTACACGTACTGTGTATGTATCTGTATGTGTGAGTGTATCAGTGTGCATGTACTATGCATGCATCTGTATGTGTGAGTGTATCAGTGTACACGTACTGTGTATGTATCTGTATGTGTGAGTGTGTCAGTGTGCACGTACTGTGTATGTATCTGTATGTGTGAGTGTGTCAGTGTGCACGTACTATGTATCTATCTGTATGTGTGAGTGTATCAGTGTGCACGTACTGTGTATGTATCTGTATGTGTATCAGTGTACACGTACTGTGTATGTATCTGTATGTGTGAGTGTATCAGTGTGCACGTACTGTGTATGTATCTGTATGTGTGAGTGTATCAGTGTGCATGTACTATGTATGTATCTGCATGTGTATCAGTGTACACGTACTGTGTATGTATCTGTATGTGTATCAGTGTGCACGCACTGTGTATGTATCTGTATGTGTGAGTGTATCAGTGTGCACGTACTATGCATGCATCTGTAAGTATCCGTGCCTCGTGTGTGTCTGCTTGTAAATCCCTTACCAGGCGTAAGAGATGCGTTCCCACGTTCGTTTCAGCTCCCGGGGTCTCAATGCGAGAGTAGCGGGGAGAGGCGCAGACTCATAAAGGAAGACGCTGGGGATGGGAGGGAGGGGAAGGGAGGGGAGGGGAGGGAGGGGAGGGATGGAGGGGAGAGCGAAGGGAGGAGGGGGGGAGGTAGGAGAGACGCGTGGTGAGGAGGGAGGAGGAGGGATTAGGAGGAGGTGGAGGAGGTGGAGGAGGAGGAAGAGGAGGAGGAGGAGGGTGAGAGGGGGAAGGAGGAGGAGTGGTGAGGAAGGGGGTGGAGGGTGAGAGGGGAGATGAGTGTTGAGGAGGATGATGAGGAGGATGAGGAGGATGAGGAGGATGAGGAGGATGAGGAGGAGTGGCGAATAAGGGTAGGAGAGACCCAAACGCAAAAAAAAAATATCTGGCTCTGATCACCCACGAAACGGTCATCATCACCACGATGACTGTAATCATCAGCGTGGTGATCACCATGATCACCATAATCATCATCATCATCATCGTCGTCGTCCTCTCAGTCAACTGATCGTGCAACATACCGTGTCATGAACCAGGAGAGGGGAGGGAAGGGAATGGGAGGAGGTGGAATGAGGTGGGAGATTGAGGAGACGAAAGGGGAGATCACGCGTGTGTGTGTCGAAACTTCTTTCGCGCCGTACGTAGCCAACCGTGCTAATCCGTGGGTCTCTCTGGGTCTGCGTGTCCATGGGGGTCTCTGTGTATGCGTGTGGTATGTTCAACTTCTTTCGCAACGTGCGTAGCCAACCGCGCTAGGCGGAGGTGCGGAGCTAAGGGAGAGAGACAGATGGAATTAACTAAAACTTTGTTGAGCCGAATTTCGATTTAAAGCATTCGCGACTTGCAAGGATTCATCTTCTTTGGTTCTTTCGGTGAAGTCACCACCCACGTAGAATGACAGGTTTGTTCCTTTCACCTGAAGGAAGGCCACTTGTGTTGTGGCCGAAACGTCGTGAGAATTTCATCGTGTTATTTTATTTTCATTCAAAGTGACTTTGTACGAGCTAAGCAACGTTCAGCTCGTACAAAGTTTCAGCTCAAGTTTGGCTTCGTAGCTTCCTGTTCAGAAGCGACCTGGCCATCCACCACAGATCATCGCGGTTCGCACGAAAACGGCTTATCGCGTGAAAATCGCAGCAGCAGCAGCAGCAGCAGTCAAAGCACTCTCGAAACGCGTGATGATGTCGGTTCTAAATGTGGAGGTGGGGGGAAAAAAATAAATACCCACGAAGTGACCGCCACGGGGAGAGAGACGCAGACTCCAAATATATTCAGCAAATCGTCAGGGTCGGGATCGATGCCAACGAGACCCTCCGTACACCTGGCGAGGTGGTCAACGGCTCCTCGCCACACCACAAACTCCACATTTTACACACAGCATGTTTCGTCGGGATCGGTGGATCTAACCCACGGACCTCCTGCACACCCAGGCGAGGTAGCTATCATATCCGAGCCAGCGTGGCCAGCCCTCGCGAAGCAAACGGGTGTGGCCGCAAAAGCCCCATGGCGTCTTGGGCGTTAATCCTGGGACTCGAAACTGTCTTGCAAGACCTCTTGCTGATCTCAAAGGTTGCATTGAAAAAAATGTGATACTCCGACTGATGCTCCTGTTGGTTGTGGAGTGGCTCATGTAGCCAGCTGTGGCTCTAGGGTTTGGTGGTACATGTTATTTATGTAGTTTATTGTAAAAAAATTAAAAAAATCGGTCACAGTTCCTATGATCACTGTTACATTGCATGTACGGCTTTATTTTGGTGATTTAGAAAACGTTTTTTTTTGGTTTGGCCATGTTTTCGTTTCTTGTAGTACGGAGTTAGACTGATGGCCTTAATCTTAGTTGTCTTGTGGTTGTTGTTGTTGTTTGACTTTGCATCCCAATGGGATTTTTACACACAGCGTTGGTGGTGTAACGGTGCTATTTGAGGAATATTTTGATGTTTTTTTTCCCTGGATTTTCTGTTTGCACAGTCAACACAAAGTCACTTTAAGATGTTTTTCTTGTTCGTGTTTTTGTTTTTTTGTTTGTTGTGGTTGCACCCGATTCAAGAGCCGAATGGCTCCGTGTGTGACTGTGTGCAAACAGAAAATCCATGGGAAAAAAAAACAGCTAAAATATTCCTGAAAAAAGCACCGTTACACCACCAACGCTGCGTGCAAAAAATCCCAGTGGGATGCAAAGTCAAACAACAACAACAACAACCACAAGAAAACTTAGATTAAGGCCATCAGTCTAACTCCGTACTACAACAACAACCACAAGAAAAATAATATTAAGGACATCAGTCTAACTCCGTACTACAACAACCTTAGAATAAGGCCATCAGTCTAACTCCGTACTACAACAACAACCACAAGAACACTTAGAATAAGGCCATCAGTCTAACTCCGTACTACAACAACAACAACCACAAGAAAACTTAGAATAAGGCCATCAGTCTAACTCCGTACTACAACAACAACCACAAGAAAACTTAGATTAAGGCCATCAGTCTAACTCCGTACTACAACCACAAGACAACTTAGAATAAGGCCATCAGTCTAACGCCGTACTACAACAACCACAAGAAAACTTAGATTAAGGCCAGTCTAACTCCGTACTACAACAACAACCACAAACATACTTAGAATAAGGCCATCAGTCTAACTCCATACTACAACAACAACAACCACAAGAAAACTTAGATTAAGGCCATGAGTCTAACTCCGTACTACAACAAAACAAACATGTCCAAACCAAAAACCGTGGCGTGAGCAATATAGAAAGATGAGGCGTTTGAGGAGGTAGGAAGACGCGGTGGGTGGAGATGGAGGAGGTGGGATGGGGTGAGAGACGAGGTAGTGGGGAGGGGGAGAGACGGGGGAGAGAATGGAATGCCGAGTTGGATCGGGCTGGGCTGGGGAGGGTAAATGTGCAGGAAATTGTTGCTTTGTAAGGAGACGTGTACATGTGGCTCGCGAGCAGAGAAAGTGGGTGGGTGGGGGAGTGAGTGAGTGAGTTGGTTAGTGGGTGAGTGAGTGAGTGGGTTAGTGGGTGGGTGAGTGAGTGGGTTAGTGGGTGGGGGAGTGAGTGTGTGAGTTGGTTAGTGGGTGAGTGAGTGTGTGGGTGGGTTAGTGGGTGGGTGAGTGAGTGGGTTAGTGGGTGGGTGAGTGAGTGAGTGGGTTAGTGGGTGGGGGAGTGAGTGTGTGAGTTGGTTAGTGGGTGAGTGAGTGAGTGTGTGCGTGGGTTAGTGGGTGGGTGAGTGAGTGGGTTAGTGGGTGGGTGAGTGAGTGGGTTAGTGGGTGGGGGAGTGAGTGTGTGAGTTGGTTAGTGGGTGAGTGAGTGTGTGGGTGGGTTAGTGGGTGGGTGAGTGAGTGGGTTAGTGGGTGGGTGAGTGAGTGGGTTAGTGGGTGGGGGAGTGAGTGTGTGAGTTGGTTAGTGGGTGAGTGAGTGAGTGTGTGGTGGGTTAGTGGGTGGGTGAGTGAGTGAGTTAGTGGGTGGGGGAGTGAGTGTGTGAGTTGGTTAGTGGGTGGGTGAGTGAGTGGATTAGTGGGCGGGTGAGTGAGTGTGTGTGTGAGTGGGTAAGTGGGTGGGTGAGTGTGTGGGTGAGTGAGTGAGCAAGTGAATGAGTGGGTGGGGGAGTAAGTTGATGGGTGAGTGAGTGAGCAAATGAATGGGTGGGTGGGTGAGTGTGTGAGTGGATGGGGAGTCAGTGAGTGGGTGAGTGAGTTAGTGGGCGAGTTAGTGGATGAGTGAGAGTACGTAGGTGGGTGAGTGTGGGAGTGAGTGGATGAGTGAATTGGTAGGTGAGTGAATGGGCGAGTGAATGAGTGGGTGGGTGAGTGAGTGAGTTAGTTGGTTGGTGAGTGAGTGGGTGAGTGAATGAGTGGGTGCGTGAGCATGGGAGTGAGTGGGTGGGTCAGTGGTGGGTGAGTGTTTGTGTGAGTTGGTTAGTTGTTGGGTGATTGGATGAGTGATTGATTGTTTAAGTAAGTGGATAGGTGTGAGTGAGTTGGTGGAGGAGTGAGTTGGTGAGAAAGTAAGTGGATGGTGGGTGAGTGGGTGGGTGAGTTTGTGAGTGAGTGGGTGAGTGAGTTGGGAGATGATTGTATGGGCGAGTGATTGAGTGGGTGGATGAGTGAGTTGGTGGTTGGGTTAATGGGAAAGTGAATGAGTGGGTGGGTGAATGTGTGTGAGTTGGTTGGTGAGTGAGTGGGTGGGTTAGAGAGTGAGTTGGAGAGTGGGTTAGTGGGTGGGTGAGTGTGTGAGCGAGTGAGTGGGGAAGTGAATGAGTGGGTGAGTGAGTTGGTGGGTGAGTGATTGAGTGGGTAGGTGAATAAGTTGATGGGTGAGTGTGTGTGCGAGTGGGTGGGTGAGTGACTGTTAGTGGGTGGGTGAGCGAGTGGGTGGGTGAGTGAGTGGGTGAGTGAGTTAGTGGGTGAGTGTGTGAGTGGGGGAGTGAGTGGGTGTGCCTGAGAGTGTGAGTTGGTGAGTAGTTGAGTGAGTGAGTTAGTGAGTGGGTGAGTGGGTGGATGAGTTGGTGAGTGCATGTAGTTGGGGAGTGTTGGCGCAGTGGTTAGTGCTGAACAAACCACAGTAACCATATCACACATCAGTGACCGCGAATATCGTGCCCTGATCCGTGTGTATAAACAACATCGCTGGGAAGACAAATACAGCCGGGTGTGGTCATACCACCGACCTTATAGGTGCTACTCGCTGACAACACTTACCCCGACAGCCGGCGTAGGCCATACGGAGAATCTGTGTCTGTGTTTGGTAATGTTTAACATGTGTTTGACCATAGATGAGTGTCTCTAGGTATGTGGGTGTAGGTCTGGGGAGCGGTGGTGCAGCGGTTAGCGCTACGCTGCGCTACGAACCCGGCGAACCGACCTCGATTCCCGCTCACGGCCACCAACACCGGTGCCCATCATTTGAACCGGTCCCGGGCCTCGCCCAGGTTCGACTCAGCCTCAAACGCGTACATGGTGCGAGGTGTAAAACAAACAAACAAACAAAAATCACCACGAGGGAGAGACAAAGGCGGCCGGGCGTGGCGCTGGCCCGCCCACCGCCTCGTTCGCCGTTTCGGCCTTAAGACGTTGCTCGCTAACAGCACTTGCCCCAACAGTGTGTCAAGGCTATACGGGTGGTCTTTGTCTTTGTGTTTCTGTGTGTCTGGCCCGTGGAGCTGGCCAATCACCAGCGCCGTGTGCCGTGCCGACCTTCGTAGGCGCTGCCACTCGCTCAGAGCACTTCCTCCAACAGTCTGTTAAAGGGGTGGATCTTCGTATTTGATGTTTGGCTGCCGCTGTGTGGTCTTGCCTCCGACGATTAGCACGGTTTGGCTACGTACCGTTCGAAAGAACTTTAACATACACACACACACAGAGAGAGAGACCCACGGACACCATTGAGACCTTAAATACTCTCTCCCCTCCCTTCTCTATGCTTGTGAGAGCTTGAAAGGGCCTCATCCAGGTGGCTAGGAGATGTTAACTACCTCGCCTGGTATGCAGGAGGACGTGGGTTCAATCCCGACCCTGACCATGCCTGCTGCTGCTGCTGCTGTAGATTTGGAGTCTGCGTCTCTCTCTCATCATCATCACGGTGGCTAGGAGATGTTAACTACCTCGCCTGGTATACAGGAGGTCGTGGGTTGGATCCCCACCCTGACGATGCCTGCTGCTGCTGCTGTATATTTGGAGTCCGCGTCTCTCTCTCTCATCATCATCACGGTGGCTAGGCGATGTTGACTATCTCGCCTGGTATACAGGAGGTCGTGGGTTCAATCCCGACCCAGACTACACCTTCTGCTTTGTATTTGGAGTCTGCGTCTCTCTCTCTCTCTCTTTCTCTCTCTCCCGTGGTGGTCACTGCGTGGATTTTTCTACGGGCCCTCCGGGGTTTTCCCCTCCACATTTACAAGCAACATCACTACCCGTTGAGCGTGATTTGACTGATATCAGCCACTTCGCTGAACGTCAATCATTTGTGGATGAGTTGTTTCTGAAAATGAGCTACGGTATATAGCTCAGTGGGCCTTTACCTGATACAATGAAATAAAACTTATTTATAGTTTACAGGAGATTAATAACGGACGCGGATTAGTCCACACACTTTGAAGGGAGTGAGATGGCACAGATGGAGATTAGTCCACACACTTTGAAGGGAGTGAGATGGCACAGATGGAGATTAGTCCACACACGTTGAAGGGAGTGAGATGGCACAGATGGGGATTAGTCCACACACTTTGAAGAGAGTGACATGGGCACAGATTGGGAATAGTTCACACACTTTGAAGGGAGTGAGATGGCACAGATGGAGATTAGTACACACACTTTGAAGGGAGTGAGATGGCACAGATGGAGATTAGTACACACACTTTGAAGGGAGTGAGATGGAACAGATGGGGATTTGTCCACACACTTTGAAGGGAGTGAGATGGAACAGATGGGGATTAGTCCACACACTTTGAAGGGAGTGAGATGGAACAGATGGGGATTAGTCCACACACTTTGAAGGGAGTGAGATGGCACAGATGTAGATTAGTCCACACACTTGGAATGGCGTAAGATGGAACAGATGGGGATTAGTCCACACACTTTTAAGGGAGTGAGATGGAACAGATGGAGATTAGTCCACACACTTGGAATGGTGTAAGATGGAACAGATGGGGATTAGTCCACACAGTTTGAAGGGAGTGAGATGGCACAGATGGAGATTAGTACACACACTTTGAAGGGAGTGAGATGGCACAGATGGAGATTAGTACACACACTTTGAAGGGAGTGAGATGGAACAGATGGGGATTTGTCCACACACTTTGAAGGGAGTGAGATGGAACAGATGGGGATTAGTCCACACACTTTGAAGGGAGTGAGATGGAACAGATGGGGATTAGTCCACACACTTTGAAGGGAGTGAGATGGCACAGATGTAGATTAGTCCACACACTTGGAATGGCGTAAGATGGAACAGATGGGGATTAGTCCACACACTTTTAAGGGAGTGAGATGGAACAGATGGAGATTAGTCCACACACTTGGAATGGTGTAAGATGGAACAGATGGGGATTAGTCCACACAGTTTGAAGGGAGTGAGATGGAACAGATGGGGATTAGTCCACACACTTTGAAGGGAGTGAGATAGCACAGATGGGGAATCAGTCCACACACTTTTAAGGGAGTGAGATGGAACAGATGGAGATTAGTCCACACACTTTGAAAAGAGTGAGATGGCACAGATGGGGATCAGTCCACACACTTTGAAGGGAGTGAGATGGCACAGATGGGGATCAGTCCACACACTTTGAAGGGAGTGAGATGGAACCTATGGAGATTAGTCCACACACTTTGAAGGGGGAGAGATGGCACAGATGGGGATTAGTCCACACACTTTGAAGGGGGAGAGATGGCACAGATGGGGATTAGTCCACACACTTTGAAGGGAGTGAGATGGCACAGATGGAGATTAGTCCACACACTTTGAAGGGAGTGAGATGGAACAGATGGAGATTAGTCCACACACTTTGAAGGGGGAGAGATGGCACAGATGGGGATTAGTCCACACACTTTGAAGGGGGAGAGATGGCACAGATGGGGATTAGTCCACACACTTTGAAGGGAGTGAGATGGCACAGATGGAGATTAGTCCACACACTTTGAAGGGAGTGAGATGGCACAGATGGAGATTAGTCCACACACTTGGAATGGCGTAAGATGGCACAGATGGAGATTAGTCCACACACTTTGAAGGGAGTGAGATGGAACAGATGGGGATTTGTCCACACACTTTGAATGGCGTAAGATGGAACAGATGGGGATTATTCCACACACTTTGAAGGGAGTGAGATGGCACAGATGGGGATTAGTCCACACACTTTGAAGGGAGTGAGATGGCACAGATGGGGATTTGTCCACACACTTTGAAGGGAGTGAGATGGAACAGATGGAGATTAGTCCACACACTTTGAAGGGAGTGAGATGGCACAGATGGAGATTAGTCCACACACTTTGAAGGGAGTGAGATGGCACAGATGGGGATTAGTCCACACACTTTGAAGGGAGTGAGATGGAACAGATGGAGATTAGTCCACACACTTTGAAGGGAGTGAGATGGCACAGATGGGGATTAGTCCACACACTTTGAAGGGAGTGAGATGGAACAGATGGAGATTAGTCCACACACTTTGAAGGGAGTGAGATGGAACAGATGGAGATTAGTCCACACACTTTGAAGGGAGTGAGATGGAACAGATGGAGATTAGTCCACACACTTTGAAGGGAGTGAGATGGAACAGATGGGGATTTGTCCACACACGTTGAAGGGAGTGAGATGGCACAGATGGGGATTAGTCCACACACGTTGAAGGGAGTGAGATGGCACAGATGGGGATTTGTCCACACACTTTGAAGGGAGTGAGATGGAACAGATGGGGATTTGTCCACACACTTTGAAGGGAGTGAGATGGCACAGATGGAGATTAGTCCACACACTTGGAATGGCGTAAGATGGCACAGATGGGGATTAGTCCACACACTTTGAAGGGAGTGAGATGGAACAGATGGGGATTTGTCCACACACTTTGAAGGGAGTGAGATGGAACAGATGGGGATTTGTCCACACACTGTGCTGTACTGCCACCGCCTTCCCTTGGCTAGAGCCAGGGTTTATGGCTCCTACTTCGACGTCCACACACGGGGTAGATTAGGGAGTGAGTTCCACACCCCATCTCCGCGTGATCCACCAACCTTCGCTGCTGCTGCTGCTACTGCCTCCCACAGCGCTTCCTGACGATCACAGGCCATCCACGCAGTTGTAAATCATCTCGACTAACAACTCGTTTCTTTAAAACTGCTTCTTCCCGTTGTGTTTAGTTCATTGTCCTCTGATTAGCGCGGTCGGCTACGTACGGAGCGAAAGAAGTTTAACACAGCAACAACAACAACAACCGCCATTCGCCACTAAGTGGCGGTGACGTCACCACGACGCTTGTGCCAGGCCACGTGCACCGTGAGGCCATGTGAAGTGTCGAACGCCCGCTGGCAGGAGGTCACGGGGGCAGACCCGGCAGGTGCCACGGGTCGACTGACTGAGATGACCGAGATGATTGGCTGATGCACCACCTGCGCCCCCTACTGTGCCAAGTTTAACACACACAGAGACCCACAGACACCCAGACCCATAGAGACCCACAGACACTCATACCCAAAGAGAACAACAAGAGACACAGAAACGCCCAAGACACCTACAGAGACCCACAGATTAGCACGGTTGGCTACGATCGGTGCGAAAAAAGTTCAGCATTCATTACATACATAGAGGGCCACAGATATCTAGACATAGAGGGACCCACAGAGACCCATAGACAGCCACACCCATAAAGACCTACAGGGGCTCCCACAGACACCCATAGAGACCCACAGAAACCCACAGATTAGCAAGGTTGGCTACGTACGGTGTGAAAGAAGTCCCACACACATCCGTACGCAGAAAACCACAGACACCCAGACCCATAGGTACCCACAGATTAGCAGGATTAGCTACGTACGGTGTGAATGAAGTTCCCAACACATACGTACACGGGGACCCACAGACACCCAGACCCACAGATAACCACAGAGACTCACAGATTATCACGGTCGGCTACGTACGGTGCAAAATACCCTCAACAGAGAGAGAGACCAACAGTGACTCCCATAGAGGCACCCATAGAGACCCACAGAGACGCATTCATTAGCACGGTCGGCTACGTAAGAGGTTCAACACACAGACAGGCTGCATTCTGTAATGCTCTCAAACCTCCGCTCGCATTCCTGAAACCCAAGAGGCCCTCGACGAATATTTTCCACCGCCCTTTCCGATCGAAATAAACAATTAAAGGTGCCACGTGGTGGTTCTTCCAAACGCCGAGACAAATCTGTTGGGGCAAAGTGGCTGTTAAAGAGGAGCACCCCCGATTAGCACGGTTGGCCACATGCGGTGCGAAATGAAGTCAACACGGCACCTATCAAGGCCATCGGCACTGTGGCACACGAAGTGGGCGGGTGGCCGCCAGCACCACGCCCGGCCGCCTTTGTCTCCCGCCAGTGGCGATGTTTCGCTACAACACCGCACCGGGTTACTCATTGGAGGCTGAGTCGTCCCCAGGCGAGGCCCAGGACCGATTCAGGCAATCCACCACTGGTGTTGTCTGCCGTGCGCTGGGAATCGAACTCGGACCGCCGGGTTCGTAGCGCACCGCGAGAACCGCTACCCCATCGCGCACAAAGGGCAAAGATCCCCCCCAGCGTAGCCTTTAACAGACTGTTGGGGCCAAGTGTCGTCAACGGGCGGCACCTATGAAGACCGGCACGAGGCGGTGGGTGGCCAGCGCTGACCCACCCACCCACACACACACACACACACGCGCGCACCCATCCGCACACACAACCTGCACGCTCACCCACGTGCAAAGGGCAAAGATCCCCCCCAGCGTAGCCTTTAACAGACTGTTGGGGCCAAGTGTCGTCAACGGGCGGCACCTATGAAGACCGGCACGAGGCGGTGGGTGGCCAGCGCTGACCCACCCATCCGCACACACAACCTGCACGCTCACCCACGTGCAAAGGGCAAAGATCCCCCCCAGCGTAGCCTTTAACAGACTGTTGGGGCCAAGTGTCGTCAACGGGCGGCACCTATGAAGACCGGCACGAGGCGGTGGGTGGCCAGCGCTGACCCACCCACCCACCCGCACACACACAACCTGCACGCTCACCCACGTGCAAAGGGCAAAGATCCCCCCCCCCAGCGTAGCCTGTAACAGGCTGTAGGGGGCAAGTGCTGTCAGCGGGCGGCACCCTATGAAGGCCGGCACTGTGGCACACGAGGGGGGGTGGGTGTGTGGTGGCCGACCCCCGGACTCGCCCGCTCCCCTGTTGAGCGGGCGAGGCGCCACGTCCACCCCCTCTCCACTTCCCCCACTCCATCCTCGTCGGCAGCCCCTCGCCGGAACCCCTGCCGACCGGGTGACCGTTCCCCCCCGCCCGCGCCAGCAAACTCCCTGAGGGACATAGTCAATTGGCTGGCTCACCACCGCCCGGGGTTACTCGCCGCCACACGCCCACGTACACCACCACCACCACAAAATGCGAGCGCGGAGGCGTAGCCACGCGCGCCCCCTGCAGGCGCTCGTCTCGCACAGACGCGCCCGAGCGTTGGTTTCAATTTAATGGCGCTTTTAATTTTACCCCTCCATGACGCACGACGCACGAAGGCTAGCGCTACTCAAAAATGAACGGTGTGAATATTTGCGTGCGTAACCCCCTCCCCCCCTCCTCCCCGGGTGGTCGATCCCTAATTCAATTCCCGGAACGCAAAGGCTAACGTCAAAGGGCCGCACGGAATTGCGCGAACGTCAAAGCCACCGTCGCGGCAGTAAACACGCTCTGTAAGCACGCGTGTGTTTTGATACACACGCGTGCCTCACACACACGCACACACACACACACGCCTCACACACACACACACGCACACACACACGCACGCTGAACTTACCAACACCGTGCCGACGTTGCAGCCTCGCGTCCGCTCTCTCGCACAAATCGCAGGCACCACTCCGAGGTTCCACCCACACGCACACGCACACACAGAGAGAGAGAGAGATCACACTGCAACCGACGCTCTGAACTAAGGTTAATTAACGGCGCAAATGCACACTACCTGGAGGAAAGGGGATGATTCGCGAAGGAGAGCCGTGCCTGACTCTGCCTACGAACCCAGTCACACAAACGCCCTAGCACGTACCCCCGAAGCTCCCACGGACGCCGAGACAGAGTCGGAGGGAGGGAGGAGGAGGCCGGCGGTCGAAGGCCTCACCAATTAGCGGCACTCGCCGGCATCACACGGATGCTACGAGCGACTCGCGGGGGCATGACGGGCAGGGAGTGGGTCTCGACGGCCCGGGAGTGGGTCTCGACGGCCCGGGAGGTCGAAGACGAGTGGACTTATCGTCCCGGCACTCCTACAATTTAATCCCTCAACTTCAAAGACCCAGGGGGGGGCTGTCGAGCCACGCTGCGAATCACGCGCTCGTCCGCGGTTACCCCTCCAACCGCCCCCGTTACCGGCGGGTTGACCCTTGCCCAGGGTTCCTTCCTCCATTCTCGTGTGGTGCCTCATCGCGGTCGGCCCAGGGAACCTTTCCTTTGCAGTCGCCCATGCAAATGTTTAGACCGATTGTAGGGGCATCGCAATGTAACCTGGCCCCGCGGGACTTGTGGGGGTCCTTGGGATGAAATACCCGAGGTGCCGGGCAATCCCCCGCCAGGGCACTGCGTGGGTGCGTCGCGTGTGGGTCGTGTGCTTAGTGCAGGGTGCCCGGAGGGAATTGTGGCGCTACGCCCGACCCACACACACACACTCAACAACAACAACAACGACGACGATTCGAATGAGTTGGGTGAGTGTGCCTCTATGCATCTCGATGTATCTCCAGCGAGACTAATCGCCCTCTCTCTCTCTCTCTTTGCGTTCTCCCATCACACACAAAGACAAAGACAAAGATCCCCCATATAGCCTTAACAGACTGTAGGGGCAAGTGTAGGGGCAAGTGTAGGGGCAAGTGTAGGGGCAAGTGTAGGGGCAAGTGCTGTTAGCGAGCACCTATGAAGGCCGGAACGGTACACGAGGGGGTGGGTAGCCAGCACCACGCCCGACCGCCTTTGTCTCCCTAGTGGCGATGTCTACAGACCGCACCAGGTACTCATTTGAGGCTGAGTCGACCTAGGGGAGGCCCGGGACCGGTTCAGATAATCGTCACTGGTGTTGGCCGTGAGCGGGAATCGAACCCGGGTCGCCAGGTTCACAGCGCAGCGTAGCGCTAACCGCTACACTATCGCTCCCCACTTAGCGACACACACACACAGACACACACATTTATACACAGCTACACACATTCACACACATACATACACACATAGAGACACACACACAGACACATACATACACACAAACACACACACATTCACACACAACAACAACAACCGCCATTCGCCACTAAGTGGCGGTGACGTCACCACCACGCTTGTGCCAGGCCATGTGCACGTTGAGGCTGCCACGCGAAGTGTCGAACGCCCGCTGGAAGGAGGTCACGGGGCAGACCCAGCAGGTGCCACTGACTGAGATGCCTGGGCAATGCATCACACACACACACACCCACTCATTCACACACACACATACACACTAATACACACATACTCACACACCCACACACACACATGCACACACATACACACACACTCACACACACCCACACACCCACTCGCACACTAATACACTAACTCACCCTTACACACTCACCCGCTCACAAACACACTCACACACTCACTCACCCTCATACACTCACACACACTCTTACACACTCACCCGCGCACACACACACACATCCCACTTACACACACACACCCACTCACACACTCACTCACCCTTACACACTCACCCACACACTCACCCACTCACACTCACACACTCACTCACCCTTACACATTCACCCGCTCACAAACACACTCACACACTCACTCACCCTCATACACTCACCCACACACACACACCCACTTACACACACACACACACCCACTCACACACTCACTCACCCTTACACACTCACCCTTACACACTCACCCACACACACTCACACGCTCACTCACCCTCATACACTCACCCACACACTCACCCACACACACACACACCCACACACTCCACACTCACCCACTCACACTCACACACTCACTCACCCTTACACACTCACCCACTCACACTCACACACTCACTCACCCTTACACACTCACCCGCTCACAACCACACTCACACACTCACTCACCCTCATACACACACACACACCCACTTACACACTCTACCCGCGCACACACACACACCCACTCACACACTCACTCACCCTTACACACTCACCCACACACTCACCCACTCACACTCACTCACCCTTACACACTAACCCGCTCACAAACACACTCACACGCTCACTCACCCTCCTACACTCGCCCACACGCTCACCCACACACCCACTGCCTATGCTATCGATGTGAATGTTTGTCGGATGGACGCTACTCAATGGGCCGTGAATACCAAATTAGCGCAGCACAGCCCACTCGTATTGATTGATCGGCACGTGGCTAATTTAATAACTAGAAATGCACCTAGACACGTACGTACGTAGTGCTCCCGTATAGCCGTAACAGACTGTTGGGGCGAGTGCTGTTTGTGGCGAGTAGCACCTATTAAGGCCGTCACTATAAAGAGCGCTTAAAAAAGTGTTTTTTTAACACTTATATGGGACTATCGTTATTAATGCGAAAAAGAACGGATGATGCACTGTAACATCCTAACAAATGTAATGTTAATACAGCAAAACCGTGGCCTGCGAGCGTTTTGCAAGACGCGCAAAAAATTTTTTAAGTAAACATTAATTTGATAAACGAGCGAGGGTCTTAGCACTACGAGCAGTAGTACGCATAGACGCTTTGTACTGCCGAGCGTCACGTGATCACACAACTGATATAAAACTGAGTGCTTTGATGTACGAGTGCTTTGGAATTACAAAACACGTTTTCCGGAACGAATATATGCTTCGCAATCCCAAGGCTTTACTGTACGTTCAAAAAAGGTCTCCACTTGTTCGCCATCATTGTCAGCGCGCGTCCTGGAATTTTCTCCACGTGGTCCCCGGAGCCTGGAGGCGCATTTCCCGTGGTATTATTGCAAATTATCTGAAGTGTTACAAAAAAAAATGTTTTTTTTTTTAAGCACCCTGTACAACAGGGCACTTGCCATGGTCGGGATCCGGATCGAACCCACGACGTCCTGTATACCGGGCGAGGTACTTAACATCTCCTAGCCACAGTGGCGCAGATAATGATCACATGCAGACGAAGGGATACAGCGTCACTTGTCACAGGCGCTTGTTGGGGAGATGCATTATTGTTCATAATAAAGGTTTTTTTGGGGGGGGGGGGTTAGATCGCGTTTATTTATAAATGTGTCGTAACCCTCCACCACCCGACACGGCCAATCAGCAAAAAAAAAAGTGTCACGTTGACAAAAAAGACACAAATAGTTCACTACTTTAGCCCCTCGCCGGTGTGTTGTTGAAGAGTGAATCCACAACATTTACAGTTTGAGTTGTACTGTGACGTTTCGCTGGTAAATACATCCAGCATCATCATCGGGCAATTCGCCAGAATGGTAAAGCCCTCTCCACTTGCTCCCGGTCTTAAATAGAACAGCAGCAGGGTGACGTCATCACTTAACTCATATCAGGTGCAGTGATTAGTAATCAGTCATTGGTTATGATTAGTAATGAGTTGTAGATTAGTAATTATTTAAATCAAAATGTAACGTGTGTTATTTAATAATACGCTTCCAGGCCGCACTACGTGTTAAACTGCATTATGTTAAACTGCATTAGTATTGTTGCCTAGTCGGTTAACCAGCATATATAAACAGGCTGGGAGAGTTGTGCGTGTATGGGCGCACCGGTGTCTTATGAGATGTTAACTACCTCGTCTGGTATACCAGTGGTCGTGGGTTTCTAGCCCGATCCCGACTCTGCAAATGCCTGCGGCTGTATATTTTGGAGTTTGCGTCTCTCACTCTCTCTCTCTCTTTTCCCGTGGTCGCGTGGATTTTTTCCTCCAGGTCTTCCGGTTTTTTTTTTCCACCCTCCACTATTAGAAGCAACGTCACGCGTTTAGAGTGATTTGGCTGCCGCTATACATTTCCACGTGATGATGATGATGATGATGTCAGCCACTGCAGTGATGGCCAGGTCGCTTCTGAAAAAGAGCCACATAGCTCAGTGAACTTTTACCTGCTAAAATAACAAAAAATAGTTTAGTCCATGGGTCTCTGCGTATCTTTCTATGTGTAGAAATGGGTCTCCATGTGTGTCTGTATAGCCTCTCTACATGTATCTCTATGCGCTAACACTTGATGATAATCAGAATCAGAATCAGAAAGGGTTTTATTCGCCATGTAAGTTCACACCGACACGGAATTTACTTTGGCAGGATGGTGCATACATTCAACATATAGGAATCTAAAATCTTAAATAAGTTTTAAACAAGTCTTACTATAATAAGGGTTAAAAGTCTAACACCAAGGGGCTGAAGTATATAAAATTAAATAAATATCGAATATTAAATAGCTTTAAGATATAATTTAAAAATAAAAAATACAAATAGGGTAACATAGTTAATATCGGCAAGGTGTCGTTATGTAGATCAAATGTTAAAAACAGTGTTAGCCCTTGGCCTTGTTTTAACAGGCCAGCAGCAGATGGGAAGAAACTGTTTTTATGGCGTGAGGTTTTGGTCCTGATGGACCGAAGCCTTCTGCCGGAGGGGAGTAGCTGAAACAGAGAGTGTCCAGGGTGGGAGAAATCGGCCATAATCTTCCTATCATTTGTGATAGCCAGAGATCTACATCGTTTAGACCTCCTTTGCAAGTACCAAAATGTAATAATCTGGTCGAGCACCAATTGGGTCGAGGCTCAAAAGAAAGCCGTCCCCTTGGTACGGACCAATCAGTTTCAAGGACAATGCATCATCATATTATCATAGTATGTTTTTTGTTTGCATTTTGACTGCAGGTATTGTGGTTAATGCAGACATGCATCCTTGTAAAAAAGGTTTCAGTTTTGTTGCCAGAAAAAAGGGGAAAAACCACTATTATTATTATAGCCAGAGGTGTTGCTTCTGAAAAAGATCCACATAGCTCATTGGGCCTTACACCTGGTAAAGTGAAAGTGAGTTTAGTTATAACACTATGCAACAAAATGTTTGTTTCTGGGTACTAAGTGTAATTTTTTTATTTATTATTCCTAAAAAGCATCGAAAATGGCTATTATTATTCCCCACAAACTTTGCTTTTGTTACCAGGACTTGATGTCAACGAAAAGACACAAATTCACACCTCGTTTTCTCATTGAAAATAGGTACATTTCAAAAATATCAATGTCCTGGTCACAAAAGCAAAATCTGTGGGGAATAATAGACAATTTTCCGTACTTTTAAGGCATACGCAATTAGGAAAGAACACTTACTACCCAGGAACAAAAATAAATTGTTATACAGTGTTATTAATGGAGTGGATTATTAACTGTCCTTTTGTGTCCTGGTCACAAAAGCGAAGTTAGTGTGGGGGATAATAGCCAATTTTCTGTAGTTTTGAGGCATAAGCATTTAGGAAATAACATGTATTACCGAGGCACAATGTAATTTGTTACACAGTATCATCGACGGTGGTCAGTCTCCCCCTCGTGTACACAGCCGCTTACTGGAGTCAGCGGGTAATCCACCAAACTGTCGCGGTGATGGTGCTGATGGTGGTGGTGATGATGACGATCGTCGTAGAAATGGTATTGGTGGTGGTAATGGTGGTGATCGTGGTGCTGGTGGTGGTGGTGGTGCTGGTGACGATGGTTATCATGCTGATGAAGAAGATGATGCTGGTGGTGATGATGATGGTAGTGGTGATGATGTTGATGGTGGTAATAATGGTGATGGAGGTAGTGATGGTTATAATGGTATGGTGATGATGATAGTAGTGGTGATGATGTTGATGGTCGTAACGGTGATGGTGATGGTGGTAGTAATGGTTATAATAATGATGATGGTGGTGGTGATGATGATAGTGGTGGTGATGTTGTTGGTGGTAGTAATGGTGATAGTGATGGTTATAATATTAATGATGGTGGTGGTGATGATGATAGTGGTGGTGATGTTGTTGGTGGTAGTAATGGTGATAGTGATGGTTATAATAATAATGATGGTGGTGGTGATGATGATAGTGGTGGTGATGTTGTTGGTGGTAGTAATGGTGATAGTGATGGTTATAATATTAATGATGGTGGTGGTGGTGATGATGATAGTGGTGGTGATGTTGTTGGTGGTAGTAATGGTGATAGTGATGGTTATAATAATAATGATGATGGTGGTGGTGATGATGATAATGGTGGTGATGTTGTTGGTGGTAGTAATGGTGATAGTGATGGTTATAATATTAATGATGGTGGTGGTGATGATGATGATGATAGTGGTGGTGACGTTGTTGGTGGTAGTAATGGTGATAGTGATGGTTATAATAATAATGATGGTGGTGGTGATGATGATAGTGGTGGTAATGTTGTTGGTGGTAGTAATGGTGATAGTGATGGTTATAATATTAATGATGGTGGTGGTGATGATGATGATGATGATAGTGGTGGTGATGTTGTTGGTGGTAGTAATGGTGATAGTGATGGTTATAATATTAATGATGGTGGTGGTGGTGTTGATGATGATGATAGTGGTGGTGATGTTGTTGGTGGTGGTAGTAATGGTGATAATGATGGTTATAATATTAATGATGGTGGTGGTGATGATGATGATAGTGGTGGTGATGTTGTTGGTGGTGGTAGTAATGGTGATGGTGCCCGGAAAAAAGAAAGAAAACCCTACCTCTTCGGTGGTGCTGGATTGTAACGCTGTGGTGAGCAATGCCATGGAGGGAAGGCCATTCACAAAATCGGCCATTCCCCTGATGGCGCTCGTAGTCACCACAGCAGCCAATGGGGGGCTCTGGACAGGTGCGAGGGGCTTGCAATCCCCCCCCGCCCCCTCCTTCAATTTAATTACCACGAAACCACGCGTTGAAAAAAAATCGAACTAAGCTGATGCAGAATTCCACGGGGTGAAAGTTGTCTATGACGTCCACTGGCCAAACCTCATTTAGCGGAGCCAGGAGACTGAATCCGTACCCTCGGGGTTCCTCCGGAAACAGCCACTGCGACTGGCCACGTGGAATGTTCGCACGCTCGCTGCGGAGGAGAGGCTGCCACTCCCCTGTGTCGGGAGCTGGACCGGTACTGCTCTATGTGTCTGTATGGGTCTGCATGTATATCTAAGTATCTGTACCGGGGTTTAACACGTAGGCTTTCGCGACCAATATTATTCATATAGTGTCAACGTGACATTTTATTTTGCTGTTTGGCCGTGTCGGGTGGTGGAGGGTTACGACATATTTATAAATAAACGCGATCTAACCCAAACACCTTTATTATGAATATCTGTACTGGTCTATATGTATCTTAAGGTTGTGTCTATGTATCTCTGTGTATGGTGACACCGACTATGGTATGTGTGGAGCCTCTCTATTGAAGACACAGTCTACACTAGGCCCAGACTTGGTTCCTCATTATGGAGCTCGTCCATTAACCTCCAACGTCTCGACTCCATACATTGCGGGAGTAAGCTCACAAACTGGCTAGCGTTTTGGAAAACAAAACGAAAGACTCAGAATAAGATTTGGCACTGTACACACATCTCCAAAAACTAGTATCTTGTACTAAAGATTAATTGCCAAAGTTATCAACAAAAGGTGTGTATCGGATTAATTGGCCGTGTGGTAAATGCTACGTTGGACATACGGGACGTAACATTAGCGTAAGCCTAAAAAGAACACAAAATAAATATTAATTACTCACAGATACAACTGTCGATAGTCGCGGAACATGCTTGCCAACAAGGACATTCAATTGATTTTGATAACGTTGAAGTGTTGTGCAAAACTAATTATTACTGGCTGAGACTAATTCGAGGATCTATTTAAATTGAGAGAAATACAAATAATGTTCACCGCTCTGACAGCAACAGGCTTAGTGTGACCTGGAAGCATACAATATAATTAAAACACCTTACAATTGTATTCCTTATAAAAGGTGTCACATGCTAATCAACAGTGATTATCAATCTATTGTTATATAATTACAATAATACCCCCTCCACCCTCCGCACCTGATTGGCTCACAGTGATGAAGTCATATTGCTCTATTTAAGACCGGAAGCAGGTGTATTGCTTCACTATTCTGGAAAATTGCCGGATGATGCTGCATGTAATTACCAGCAAAACGTCGTACTCACATGTAAATGTTGTGGATATACTCTCTAACACACCGGTGGGCTAAAGTAGTGAACTATTTGACCTTTGTAAACATGACACATTTTTTACTATTTGGCCATGTTGGGTGGTGGAGGGTTACGACACATTTATAAATAACTCGATCTAACCCAAAACCTTTATTATGAATAATATTGGTCACGAAAGCCTACGTGTTAAACTGACTAACCTCTATGGGGAGGATACTTTTCTTAAAACCAGAAAGTTGAAGAAGCTCCGCATTAAGCGGATGAAATTGATATCTTCACTGGCGCTCCTCAAAAGGTGCAGAGATTCAAAGGTAATACCAGCCCGGACCACGAGCTGGGTCCTGGACCGAGTGGCTAGAGGCTTCTTTTACCCTACATGGATCTTCATCACCAGCAACACGAAGAAACCCCCAGCCCCTCACGGGGGCCCCCGTTATATCGGCCCGGGCTGGGGCTGGCTCCGCCCCTCGCCCCACCCACCTTCTAGATCTCTCTCTTGAGCTCTTTCTCGAAGGCTCCCGAGAGCTCTTTTAGACCACGTGACTGCCCAGCGGCCCCCGTCCACCGGTGGCCCCCCTCCAATATCGTCCGGTCACGTGTCAGCAGGTCAACCGGCGTATCGTGCCCCAACGTAACCCTGGCTGGCTGACGCTCTCTCTCTCGCTCCCTCACCGCGCACTGTATGTGGTAGGCCTCCACGCTTACCAGCGCTCACCCAAGCCCCGCTAGGGCCGGTACTATGCCCAGTAAGCGGGATACACATAATGCCAACACATTATCCGCCGTAAGCCTGGCACCACACAGTGACAATCACAGTCACTACATCATACCCCCCCCCCCCCCTCTGTAGCTTATAGCCGTCCCTGCTGCCAACTCCCCCCGCAAGTAACCAACCAAAGTACAATTATACAGAACAACAACCAAGTGTGCTCCAACAACAACAGAACAACGCAATAAATTCCCCAAACTCAACTGTACAATATATACACCGAGAGAGAAGAAAAACACAACAACAATCGCGTCGCACGAGAGCTCCACAATCAACATCTCCCGCCCACAACGTGTAAACAACGCCCGTGAGCTCGGTGGCGAGCAGGATCAGCCAAACACTCGCCACGGCTCTTGCGAGCGCGACAACCCGCGGCGGCGTGGGAGTGCGCAAGGCGCGGGGATCACTCGAATCGAGTCCTTGGACGAGTCCGTGACGCCGGCCCTCCAGGCGGGTTGGGCTCGACCGCCCTGGAAGGGCCCGGGGGAAACAAGAAGTCGAGCCGCCGAAGCCGGCTCATCACGAAGAGCAGCGGGCCGGATCGTTGGGCCCTTGGCGTCCTTCGCATCCAGAGCACGCGAGGCCAACACGAGAGTCCGCGTGCGAGGCATCAGTAGCGCGGCGCCTGGGGGTGGAACAAAAAAAAAAAAACTCTCCTGAGGACCCGCGTCGGCAGACGCACGCCCCAGCTCGTCGGGAACACCCGACACTCGGCCCCTGCGATATGGAGATGAAACAAACTCGCACGGTACAATAAACGGCCTAATACAAGAGGGGCGCACAAACCAGCTCCGCTTAGCAAACCGAAATCTGGACACACTGTGGCCGCATGACTCGAACCACATCCACCGACCCTCGCCATGGTTGCAGCAATTTGGTAGATGTGCCCACTGGCACCTGCGGACCGTGCAACCAGGCCCTGTCCCCCGGCGACCAATCGCACAGGGAAACACGGGCGCCTTTGAGCCGCTCGCTGGCCAACGGAAAGTTTTGGCGAGCGTGAACCGAATTGCATCAGAAATTTTGGACATCTTCGGGGCGAGCGCAGCTTGTAACTGCACATTTATGGGAGGCTCATACTCCCTCCCGTACATCGAAAAGAAGGGAGAGTAGCCGGTGGATGCGTGAGGGGTCATCCTATCAGCGGCGAGAACCCGCAGGAATATGCAAATCCCAATCGACCTGTGACTCGCTGACCAAGTGACTCAACATGGAGGTCAGAGTCCGGTGTAGGCGTTCGACCATGCCATCCGTTTGCGGGTGGTACGGCGACAGGCATACCTTTTGCATCCCCAGCGTATCACACCTCTCGCAGCAGCTTGGACGATTTTTTTTTTGCCGTGATCCATCAAGAGGCGCTTGGTAATAGTCTCCGAAGATTGATTCTGGAGCGGCCAGGCCATAGGCCAGCGTGAGAAATACTCAATGCCCACAAGCAAGTACCTATTTCCACGCGCGGAAGTAAGAAACGGCCCGAGAATATCGAGGGCAAGAATTTCATTTACACGCAACACCTGGATGGATTGAAGTGGAGGGCAACAGGATCCCGCTGGCGGCTTCTGCTGGGCGCATTGCACACAGCCCTCAAGCAGATCCTTGACGTCGGAGGCCATGGCCGGCAAATTAAAATCCAACTTAAGAGCGGCCAGCGTCTTTTGCACTCCGAGATGCAACAACCGTTTATGCACAGCCCAAGCAGCCTCGCCACGCAGGGCGGTAGGGACAACAACAGCAGCATAACGGCGCAATCCTCCATCCCAGTACATGAGCAGGCCACCCCGCAGGATGAACGAGGCGACACCCCGTGGAGCCGCGCCATCAGCGGTCTCCTTGACACGCCGTCGCAACTTAAGGAGGGGACACGTCCTCCGCCTTCCGGCGTCCCCACACCTTGCAGTCCAACCCCAAAATCGCATCCCGTGCAGCAGAGACGTCGCCCGTCCCTGCCTCCGTGTCCGCGGCGGATACAACGAGAGGAGAGGGGGAGGCGGATCCGGCCGGTCGACAATGACCCGAACCTGAACAACAAGCACACACTCCCCGCCCGCTGGCAATCGAGATAGGGCACCGGCGTTCATATGGCGAGAGCCCGCAGTATCCGACCCGGCATTAAGGACTTGCATCAATGGTGCCAGGTCCTGGGACATCAGCGTCTGAGCCACTACGAGAGACATCCCCCCGACTAAGCTTATTCGAGGGACCCAACACAATACCATCCCCCGCAGCGCGGACATCGAGCGATTTGCACGCTCGATAGGGGCACCAACACTTTGCGCGCCGGGCGGAATCCGCCCCATTCAGCACGCAGACGCTTGCACCGTGGCGTTAGCCGAATGCACGCGGGTTGGAGACGGGAGAAATGCCACGCGCCATCCCGACGGGCGATTCCAAACAGCCCTGGTCGATACAAATCTTCAGAGGCATTTTGCCGAGAAAATCAGTCCCCAGCAAGTACGGAACAGCCAGGGCCGTAGAAACCAAAATATGGCCCGACAATGTCACATCGGCAATGCGCAAGGCGACAGTAACACGGCCGATCATCCCCAAATGCTCTGCCATTGGCGGAGAAACACGGAGCATCCAACGGCTCCAAAACCTGACACTGGTGGGGGGGGGGGGGGGGATGGGGGGAAAAGTATTGTAAATGAGGTCGGAAACAACGGTTTAAGACGCGGCGGTGTCAACAAGCATGCGGATTTCAACCCCCTCAATGAAGCCAAGCACAGCCGACGACCCCGCTAGGCGCCGCAACCGCTCAATGCGCCAGCTCCGCCCACTGATCCAGTCGGAGCAGCCGCGCGGCGCGAACACGCTACGACTCCCCCCGCAACTGCACGTGACTCCGACGCAAATCGGACCCCCCCCCCCTCCCTGATGGGTGAAGTGAACCCCGGGGGTCGAGTGTGAGGTGCGCCACAGCTCGCCTTCGAGGGAAGGGAGTCGTAGGAAGGCGGACGTCCCAGGGGCCGCCGTCGAGGAACCCGGCAGCCCGATTGGATGTACCCCGGCAGGCCGCAGTTGTAGCAGGCGACCCGTCCGCTGCTGGACTGGGATGATGCAGACCTCAATCGCCGTCACCCCCCGACGATCGCCGCTCCGCTGTGGTGCCTCCGCGCTGACCGGCGCTCACCCAAGCCCCGTTAGGGCTGGTACTATGCCCAGTAAGCGGGCTACACATCATTCCAAAACATTATCCGCCATAGCTTCATAAGCCCGGCACCACACGGTGACAATCACCCTTTCTTGTTTTCCATACCTCTATTGCAGTGGTTCTTAACCTGGCTGTACGAGATGCCCTTTCTGGGGGTGCGAGACACGGCCGAATTTTCAGATACATGCAATCCAGTTCCAGATCAAAACGCTAATTAAAGGCAGGACATGTAAGTCACTACTACTTTGTTTCATCAAACCCGATGTATTTATTAACATTGTATACTTTTAGCGATTGAGACTCAAAGGGGTGCAGCCTGCAGTGAAGGTTAAGCACCACTGCACTCATGTATATGATTCATTGCTAATTTTAAGTGCTCGGTTGACATTACGCCTCCTAGATATATTCGACAGCACCCAAAGATTATCTTCCTCACCGTTCGACCCATTTATATATATATATATTTTTTTGACCCAACAGCCCCCAAACGGGCCCAATGACAATTGCACGGCAATTTTGCGCACTGTGAAGAGCGGCGCACCAAGGTGAATAAGGGATGTTAACTACCTTGCCTAGTGTATAGGAGGTCGTGGGTTCGATCCCGAACCTAAAAATGGCTGCGGTTGTATATTTGGAGTTTACACCTGTCTGTTCACGTGGGGGGTGCGTGTGGATTTTTCTCTAGATCCTCTGTTGTTTTAACTCCAAATATAGAGAAATGTATGTGTTTTGAGTATTTGGTTGCTGCTATAGATTTCCACGTAATGATTATGATGATTCATCTTCTTTGGTTCTTTCGGTAAAGTCTGGTAGGACAGCGCTGTCCTACCAGACAGTCTCGTCCCTTCACCTGATGAAGGCCGCTTGTGTTGTGGCCGAAACGTCGTGAGAATATTATTGTGTTATTTTATTTTATCAATTTATTATTTTATTCTCATTCTACGTGGTGACTTTACCGAAAGAACCAAAGAAGATGAATCATTGCAGTCACGAAAGCTTTAAATCGAAAAAGATTATGATGATATTAGCCACTTCGTTTGTGATAGCCTAGTCGCTACTGAAAAAAATATAGACTGTTCAGTGGTAAAAAAAATACTAGTTTTAGTTTTAATCACTCTTAAAAGGCCCCACCTCAGTCGCCTTTACAGACATAAATTAATTAATTATTCAAAGTTTTCAGTCTTCATAATAATTTAAATTCATGAAGCACCTTTAAACACTCGTTCTCACGGCGTGCTATGTGTGAAAAGGCGAAAATAGTTAACATCAACCGAGTAAAAAAGTGGGAAAGAAAGATACGGTTTTAGTCGAAATTTAAAGATCCGTAAGTGTCTTGGAAGTCCCCTTGACCTCGAAGAGGGCAAGGGGACTTCCAGAGTTCAGGTGCCGCAATTGCAAAGGCACCGTCAGCCCCAATTGTGAAGCCGAGACCGTGATACGGCGCACAATGCACAATCTGACTATCTTTCAGGTTCAGTTTCTTTATTTTGGTATAGCCCTGTGAGCCATTCGGCTCTTGAATCGGGTGCAACCACAACAAACAAAAAAAACAAAAACACGAACAAGAAAACATCTTATAGTGACTATGCGACTTTGTGCAAACAGAAAATCCATGAAAAAAAACAGCAAAAATATTCCTTAAACAAAAGCACTGTTACACCAACGCTGGGTGCAAAAAATCCCTGTGGGATGCAAGTCAAACAACAACAACAACAACCACAAGAAAACTTAGATTAAGGCCATCAGTCTTACTCCGTACTACAACAAAACAGAATGTCCAAACTAAAAAAAGCTTTCGAAATCACCAAAAAATAAAGCCATAATTGCAACGTAACAGTGATCATGGGGACTGTGACCGAATTTTTACAATAAACTACGTAAATAACATGTAACACCAAATCCTAGAGCCATAGCTGGCTGCATGAGTTACTCCACAACAACAAAAGCATCAGTCGGAGTATCAAATTTTTCACTGCACTTTTAAGATCAGCACGCTAAATCAAAATACAGATAATACTTTGCAGCGTCATCCGGAGAGAAAACATTTTATTTTATTTTACGCCAATGAATAGCAGTGGCAGCTAGGGGTGTACAACTCCTCTAGAGCAGTTTTGAGAGAAGATCTCATTGGTAGCGATTCAAGTTGCAGTTTATTGGCAATAGCATTCCAGACCCTGGGGGCATCAATAGCAAAGGCCCTTCCTCCAGTTTTGTACGGCAATAGGGAATGTGAAGCTGGAAAATGAGCGAAGACCTGAGGTAAAATTTGTTCTTTGAAACAGAGAGGAGATCCAGCAGGTAGTCTGCGGATTTTTTTGTAAGTACATCGTGAATAAATAAGATCTGGTGCACAAGCCGTCGAACATTAAGAGATGTTAAGTTTGACCCAATGTAGAGATCACAGTGGTGAGTCCTATATGGACAGTTCAATGCAAATCTTAAGGCCGAGTGATAGATGGAATCAAGCTTCTTCAATACAGTACTTGGGGCTGATTTATACACGATGTCACAGTAATCAAGTAGAGGCAGTATGGTAGCTTTTATCAATTCCAAACGGAAGATAGGGGGGAAGCAGTGCTTGTGTCAATACAGAAAACCAATTTTTAATTTTGTCTTTTTACCAAGATAATCAATGTGATCTTCAAAATTCAGTTTTGAATCCAGGATGACCCCAAGATACTTATAGATCTTGATTTGCTCTATTTGATAATTATTTAAGGAATGTAATTGGGGAAAAATAACTTCCTGCTGTAGTCCTGGTGAGAAGCATAGCGCCTTGGTTTTGGAGGTTTTCAGGACTAGTTTAAGGCTCCAGTTTAACAGCAGAGGTCTCACTTCGAATCAGTCGAGCGGCAATATCTTTTCATCGGTTGCGTAACGCTGTGTGGAAGCTACCTGGTCTGTCGCTCTGCACTAAACTTCAGGTCTTCTCGGCCATGGTCATTCCCTCCCTTCTCTACGCTTGTGAAACGTGGACCCCCTTAATGGAACATCTTCGCCGGTTAGAAACATTTAGGCTGGCCTGCCTACAATCCATCCTGGGTTTAACCAGGCTGGATTGTGTGAGGAGCTCACAAATCCTTGAAAGATCTGGGCAAGGTTCCATCGGTGAGCTCCTCCGGCAGGCAAGGTTGCGTTGGCTGGGTCATGTAGCCCGCATGCCCAGCCACCGCATGCCGAAACAGCTTTTGTTCGGCCGGATCGAGGGGGCTAAACAGGCGTGGCACGGGGCTAGAGAAGAGATGGAGTGATGTGGTACAGGAGGACGTGGAGCTGAGTGGACTTGGCGATGACTGGTACCAGCGGTGTCAAGATCGGCCTCTGTGGAGGAGGCTCGTGAAGGATGCTACTGGGCAGTTGGAGGCAGTCGCCCTCCAACAACAACGTAGGGCGGAGGAGCGACGCTCACAACAGCGAGCGGAGCGCCGGGTGGCTAAAGCACAGCAGGTTGGCACAGTAGGGGGCACAGGTGGTGCATCATCTCAGTCATCTCAGTCAGTCGACCCGTGGCACCTGGGTCTGCCCTGTGACCTCCTGCCAGCGGGCGTTCGACACTTCACGTGGCCTCAAGGTGCACATGGCCTGGCACAAGCGTGGTGGTGACGTCACCGCCACTTAGTGGCGAATGGCGGTTGTTGTTGTTGTTGTGTTAGTTCGGAAAATCGGTGTACAATTGTTGAAGCAATTAGTTGCAGCTTGTATTTTTGTGGGACGAAGCATCATTCTGGGTTTTTTTTTTTCATTTTTTTTCCCATGGGACTGAGTCAATCGCGCCAGGTTGTTTGGGGCCATCCAAAAGGAACATTTCTTTCACCGACGACCGTTTCTCGAGTTTCTCTCCAGCTTTGTAAATGTTTTAGTAGCCCTCATTGTATGTGTGTGTGTGTATGGTGGCTTTTGAAATCACCCCACATCTCTATCCGGGTGAGGGGGTTTCGGGCAGAGGTGGTGATGGATGTTACCTTTGTTGGCAGCTTGTGTACATTTATGATCATCGACATAAGATGACCGACTTTGATGACTATTGTCAATGTGCTTTATCGCTTACGGTGGGTGGACTTCAAAGCAGCATAATCCGTTAGGCCTTGCCTGACGAAGCTGGTAGATAGGGGCATAAAAAATGTCCATTAATTCCATAACTTTCCATTTGCGTGTCTTCTGCGAAGCGACGGAGCATCCATGTTATGTTTCCCTTGGGGTTTCTGACCTAGAAGTCACATTCAGGCCTTTAAGAGTCCTTCAAGGTTTATTTGATACACTCAGAGACCTCGTACGATCGATTTCTGGCCCTAAACAGGCCCTTTTTTGGGCATTTAGTCGCCGAGGTGATGGTACGGTAAACCCTCGCCATGTGCAGATTCTGCATTCGCGATGCATTGTCAAGAACGTAACCCTCGCGGGATATAGCGAGAGAGAGAGAGAGAGGGTGTTTACTTGTAATTAGTTGCAACGTAAAAAGAAGGCGTAATGGGCGTTGTTACGGCTACCGTGATAAGGTAATACTGTGTCGCCTCCTACGTGCAAAATAAATGAGCAAAATGGGAGGCAATGATCGCTGACATCGTTGAGAAAAGGACATTGGCGTGACGAAAGCGAGCGAGCGAAATAGCGATTTACGTTTTTACACTCACACACCGCAAGACGTGTGCCTGCCCCAGAGAATCCTTAAGACTCCCCCCTCCCCCCATATGCGTTTCGTTTTCTTGCCCTTGCGTGTTTTGAGAACAGTTCCACTCGACCGTCCTCAATATGCCACCTGATATGACGGTGTACGTTACAAACCCCGTTGTTTATCAAGCTTGAGCCAGATCCAATGACGTGTTTATCCGTGTGAAACATTCCAACAGGTTTCACTTCCTTCGGTTATTCATCGTATAAATAGTGGCTTCTGGCTTCCGTAACACCTCAGACACAACGAGCCTGCTGCTGCTGCTTCTGTTTCTGCTGCTAATTTTGCGTAGAGTCTGAATCTGTGTAGATTCAAAATGGAGCACGAGGAAGGATGGCTTTCTCGTCTTTTCCGACTCAGAGACTACCTCCCTGGCATTGCCACCATCATCACGGGCGTGATCATGCCAATCCTGTCTGCTCTAGCAGGGAACACCTTCACTTTCTCTGTCTTTAGATGTCCTTGCACCTGGCCAGAGAATGAAACGTATGCCACGACATTTTTACTTGGACCATTTTTCGTTTTGATTTTTTTGGCTTTCGTGATACAGGTACGTTCGATTTGTAGATCAACGGATTTGCTTTACCACTATCTTCCATATAACACTCGTTGGATTAGTATTTTCCCCATCGTAATACTAATGAGAAATGCAACGTATTCCCTGGCACCATTAGTTTGGCTAACAATAGCGTTCTTTCACGGCGATGCCTACGTATGTCGTCAAGTCGATTCCGTAAACCTTCAGCGCTTTCTCGCGCTGACCAACGCGAGTTTCGCGAGCAACAAGCAGCGGCACGACGTTCTGGCCAAGGTGCCCTGCGAGAACCCGGCGGACCCATTCATCAGCCTCGACTCAAACGAGACGAACGATGAGCTCCGAAAGGAAATCGTCACCTTCCTACGCGCCAAATCTCAGGTAAAAAAAAAATCACGTTCATTGCTCTATTAACCTCCAATTAGCACAGTTGGCTAAATACGGTGGGAAAAAGTTCAACATACACACATAGGTAGCAATTCCAATGCTGTTTTGTAATACACACTCGAAGCATACTTCATATACATCTAAAGGTGCATTCACATCTGAGCTATGCATTGCAAATTGGATTGCATTGATCTGAATTGCTTACATGTGGACATATCTCCAATCATAGACGTCTATATGGACAGGTTAATTAAGTTGTGATATCGGCTTTACACAAAGCTGTGACTCCAGACTCCAGTCACAAAGAAATACAATTTGAGGACCGCGTTTATTGTTCAAACAAATTGTGATACTTTATTTTGTGATTTGTAAGAAAATAAACCTGACAAGAGAATTGAATGCAGGCACGTGGGCGCTGTGGTGGCTAGGAGATGTTATCTCCCTCGCCTAGTATGCAGGAGTTCGTGGGTTCGATACCGACCCTGAATATGCCTGCTGTATATATGGAGTAGTATCTCATCATAAACATAAAGTGTTAGACTTGGGTTTGTCATTCCTTTGCCATTGCCAAACTATCCTGTACTGACGATATGAGTGACTGAGCGTGGGTGTGTGGTTGGGTTATTGAGCTCGTGGGGAGGCCAAGCAGTAGGCAATGACGGTTATTTTTGCAATGCCAATTATCAACGACGTTGAAAAATCAGTTGTCTCATCCTCCTGATGCTGCTGCCGTCTAAAAAAAACATTGACCACGAATGTTCATGCGCTTGTTTTGAGTTCGCGGTCTAAAACAAGGCTTCGTGTATTCACGCGTCGATCAGTCAGCGTGGTGGTGATGTCAACCATGCGAATGTTGTAATGTACAACAGGGTATGTTTGTTGTGCATTTTTGTTTTCAGCACGTGGCGTTATTGTCATTATTGGTCATACTATCAAATTTCATCCTCGTGGCTATTCTGCACCAATGGATCAAGAGACGCCGAGCAACAATAGAGAAGTCGTTCAAGTTCCAGTACGCTCACTGCGAGCAGATGCAGATCGACGAGAAGATGGCGGAGTTTGCAAACCGTCTGGCCGAGCTGAACGCGATCCGCCTCTTTGGGCACCTGGAGAGAGTGAGGCAAGGGAGCGAGAGCTTATCCCTCCCGCCCGGCTACGAACACCTGGACCAGGGCCATTGCGGCAGCCGCCTTGACAGCCACCGATTTCCATCGGAGCGACAGCGGCAGCCACCGTCACCGAGAGAGCCGGGCGAAGCGTTGCCACTCCTCGCCACGGAAAAGAGAGAAGCCGACATTAACCAGGCGACTTAAACGTGGCCCCCCCCAGAGTCCCCTGGAGGCGATGTGCAGGTGGCTCGGGAACAGGGGTGCGGGAGATGCAGCGGGGTGGGGTTCACAATGGCCATATCCGTGACATTGAGCCGGCACCACGAAAGATTCTGAGTTTGAGTCGGGCGCCATTGATTTCACCAAAAAGGAACGTAAGCAAGTGGCAAATGCACCGCAGCAAGGCCACGTCATCAGTTTATAGTTCGAAGGACAGCGGCTTACCGTATGCTGATTGGATGTCTATTTGAAGTGAGCTCAGAAACACGTCATTAAGGACCCTCGACGTTACCTTCGACTGTGGTGCTCACCGACGTCGCCCCCTTCCCACTCTCGCCTTCCAGTGTTGTGTGAATGCAGAGTCGGGGGCTAAATGAGACATCACCTCGATCAACGGAGCACTGGTCTTGTCAGGGCAAAAAGGCTTGAGCGACCGGTAGTGTTTTGATTTAAGGCTTTCGTGACTGCAGGGATTCATATTCTTGGTTCTTTCGGTAAAGTCACCACGTAGAAGGGAAACAATAAAATAATACAAATATAAAACAATAAAATTCTCACGACGTTTCGACTGCAACACGAGCAGCAATCATCATCATTTCTTGTTCGTGGTTTTCACACCTGATGATGATTGCTGCTTGTGTTGCAGTCGAAACGTCGTGAGAATTTTATTGTTTTATATTTTTTATTATTTTATTGTTTCCCTTCTACGTGGTGACTTTACCGAAAAAACCAAGAAAACGACTTGTAGTAGCAGTAATCGTCTTAATGTTGGAGCGCTTTTCATGTTGTTTATCTCTTAACCGTGCTTCTTAAGATGTCATTGTTATCTATGGGGGCCCTTTTTGCCAATATCAAAAAGGGTATCCCACAGATATGACTGCTCAGACCGAGTTATAAATGCTGTCTGATACTTGTGTAATAAATCACTTTGACGACGATCTGTAGTCTGTGTCTTCTTCATTATTTATTCCCGGCCGGCCGGACAGCTCCGCGTCCATCTTCACACCGGCACCGCTCCGCTCTCGTTCCGCGCACGGCTCCCTCACGCTCCCCCCCCTGCTCCCGCGCATCGCTGGCAGACGGCGTGCAAGTGACCCCGAGCTTCTTCCTACTTCCCCTTATATCCCTTCGCCTGCGTCACTAAGCCCCGCCTATAGCCACGCCCCCCCCCTTGCGAACCTTCTGGATGGTTACCCGCAAGAGCCCTTGGGCTCCGCCCTTGAACTTAGCACATCCGTCTAATTGGCTGATGGCTGAGGCGGCGGAGCCTGTCTCACCGATCGGCGACCGTCGGTAAACCCTCGTATTACACTTGCGTTGCCTTGTACTGTTCGCCTTTTGACGTACTTCTCTGGTGTACTAACACGAGTGCACAGACAACGGCCATGAAGATGACTGCTGTCTCTGGTGTAGGCCAATCAGCTTAAAAAGCCACGTTTGCTTGGCATGTTTTGCCAACAAGTACGATGTGTAGTTAATGCAGTACTTGATGGTGCCTTACAATAGTGGGTGTTGTCTATTTGGTGTTTGAACATCTTAACACAACTCCTGTCGCGAGAATTAAAGTGTATTTTGTTTCATTTTTATTATTTTATTTCCATTCTACGTGACTTTACCGGAAGAACCAAGAAGATAAAGACAACTCCTGTTTTAATATTGCCGGAAAAAAACAATTATTATGTTTTCATCACGTTTTTGTGAGTTGCAATGTTAGGTTAGAACACACTTACAGTAAATTTTGATTTAAAGCTTTCGTGACTGCAGTAATTCATATTCTTAGTTTTTTCGGTAAAGTCACGTTAAAGAGAAACAACAAAATAATAAAATATATATATAAAACAATAAAAAAATTCTCACGACGTTTCGACCATAACTCAAACGAACCAACACACCTGAAGATGACCGTTTGAGTTATGGTCGAAACGTCGTGAGAATTTTTTATTGTTTTATATATATTATTATTTTGTTGTTTCTCTTTAACGTGACTTTACCGAAAAAACTAAGAATACACTTACAGTAGTCTGTACTAAGCGTGTCCAGTTGCCTCGGTGAAAAGTGGGCAAAGCTTTGCCCAATGCTGGCTTGGCTAAACTCGCAACGTAACAAATATTAATGAATGCGCCTTTATCCATAATAAAGTTTTTGTTGTTGTTGCCGGGTTAGATCGCCTAAATATAAGTGCGTCAAATTTTGATTTAAAGCTTTCGTGACTGCAGTAATTCGTATTCTTAGCTCTTTCGGTAAAGTCACGTTGCCTTTCACACCTGACGATGACCGTTTGTGTTATGGTCGAAAGGTCGTGAGAATTTTTTTAATTGTATTATATATATTTTAATTATTTTATTGTTTCCCTTTAACGTGACCTTACCGAGAGAGCTAAGAATATATAAGTGCGTCGTTAAACCCGCCACCACCCGACACGGAACAATTAGTAACGTTTCACACGTAAACAAGACGTGCCAATCAGTTACTAGTACAGCACCCCGGTTGTGTGTCGGAGAGCCAACCCCCAACATTTTCAACGTGAGTACCGTGACGTTTGGCTGGTGATTACAACGAGAACTAAATCGAATCTGGCGGGTTTAACGACGCATTTATATTCACGCTACTCATTGGTTTTTTTTTTCGGTAAAGTCGCGTATGTAGAAATACAATAAAATTATGTTCAAACAAAAAAAAGCACAATCACGACGTTTCGATCACAACGCAAGCGATCTTCATCAGGTGTCAAGAAAAAAAATCACGGAGGTGAAGTACAAACAACAAAAAGATTAAGAGACGAGAATTCAACAAACCTAAGAAAAAAACATCACGTGAAGCCACATCCAGTCAGGCCAACAACACAGTTAAGACACTTCCTGGCGGACCGCGAATTTCAGAAGAGTGTTACATTTCGTGTTCAACCTTTGGATTGCACAAATTCGTGGTCCGCCAGGAAGTGTCTAACTGTGTTGTTGGCCTGACTTGGATGTGGCTTCGCATAATGTTTTTTTTCAGCTTTGTTGAAGAATTCTCGTCTCTTAATCGTTTTTGTTGTTTGTATTGACCTCCGCGATTTTTTTCTTGATGAAGATCGCTCGCGTTGTGATCGAAACGTCGTGATTGTGGTTTTTTTGTTTTAATACAATTTTATTGTATGTCTACAAACGCGACTTTTACCGAAAAAAAAACCTAATGAGTCATTTCACGCAGTCACGAAAGCTCCACTACTTCATTACATTTCACGCTGTCTAACCAAAAAAAAACAAAAGTTAACAGTGGATAATATCGGTCGCGAAAGCTAACCGCTACTGCGCGTTTACAGCGCCTTGATACATTGAATGACCACAAGTGTTTTCTCCTTTCAAATTCCCCGGCCAATCGGAAGCCCACACACACACACACACGCGTGTCGATGTTTTTTTTTCTTCCGCCGATAAGTTCGTACATCTGTGAGCGAGCCAACTGTGCCTGCTGCCAGCAGTTCGGTACTAGGGTAATGGATCTTCACGAATAATCACCCAAACACCACCCACTCACAATATATATATACTTCTTTGGTTCTTTCGGTAAAGTCACGTAGAATGAGAATAAAATAATAAATTGATAAAATAAAATAACATAAGAATATTATTGTGTTATTTTATTTTATCAATTTATTATTTTATTCTCATTCTACGTGACTTTACCGAAAGAACCAAAGAAGATGAATCATTGCAGTCACGAAAGCTTTAAATCGAAATATATATATACGTAACTCGCCATCTCTGTGTATATCTTACGCTTACACTGACCGCACAATTCGTTTGTGGGTTTTTTTCTGCATCTTTCCACACTTGCCCGCTTGGAATGTGCTGTGATGAGCGGGACAAAATAAAGACACGTTAAGAGAATCTAAATTAAACGAATAACTATTTTTAGTTTTATTTTTATTTTACCAGGTAAGGCCCACTGAGCTATGGATCTCTTTTCCAGATGCAACTTGGCCCACAAATGATAGGTCCAACGAAGTGGCTTATCATCATCATCACGTGGACATTTACGGCACCCAAGTACTCTCTAAGGGGCTGTCCATAAATGACGTCACGCGATTTTGGACGATTTTTGACCCCGCCCCCCCCCCATCGTCACTCACACGGCGTCACAAAAAGTCAGACCCCCCTCAAATATGACGTCAAAAAGCTCTGCCTCCCCTCCCCCCTACAAATCTCTTTTAAACTATTGCCATTGTAATGCGTATTTAATGTGGCGCTGCACTCTGATGTTGTAGGATAAAACATTTATTAAAAAAAAGTCTAATCAAGTAGAACGTTAAATTTTGATTTAAAGCTTTCGTGACTGCAGTAATTCATATTCTTAGTTTTTTTCGGTAAAGTCACGTTGAAGAGAAACAACAAAATAATAAAATATATATAAAACAATAAAAAATTCTCACGACGTTTCGACCATAACTCAAACCAACACACCTGAAGATGACCGTTTGAGTTATGGTCGAAACGTCGTGAGAATGTTTTATTGTTTTATATATATATTTTATTATTTTGTTGTTTCCCTTCAACGTGGTGACTTTACCGAAAAAACTAAGAATACAAGTAGAACGTGTTGTCTATATTTATTTAAAGTTGCGCATTTCGATGTGACGTCACATTTCTAAACCCCTCCCCCCCTCGTCACACATCGTCACAAATGTCTGACCACCACCCCCTCCCCCCCTAGGTGCGTGACGTCATTTATGGATGGCCCCCTAAACGCGTGACGTTCACTCTAAATGTGGAGGAAAACACCGGAACACTCAGAGAATAATCTGCTCTACCATTGGAGCAAAGAGAGAGAGAGCGAGAGAGACGCATACTCCAAATATACAGCGGCAGGCATTGTCAGGGTCGTGATCGGGATCGACCCAACGACCACCTGTACACCGGTCGAGCTAGTTAACATCTACCTAAGCCACCGTAGCTAATCGCTATGGGTCTGACACGCAGACTCAAAAGTTTCGACATTCCAAATTACGGGTTCTAGCTTGGGGACCGATAATTCACCCTACCCCCCACCCCCCATGCCCCGACACGTTGAGCTTCCTCATTACATGACAGATGACATCACAATTGGTTTACTGTGAGGTCATAATCCTGCACCATTATGTGGTACCATCACTAACAACTATTTTCTTTTCAGAAAACAACTGGCTGTGATTTAAGTTTTCTTTGGATTTGACAAAAATGAAATTATAGACACCGTTTTTACCCCCATCATTTCGGACGCGTATTATTTAATCATGGATGTGGAATGTAGAGAGTTGTATGTGTATTGTACACAGTACCACATAGTCATACAAGCTACTAGGACATCATTACTCTATATAGTTATCGTTTGACTGTATAAAGATAGACTGTTAGGTTTGATAACGAAAACATGTTTTACAATCATTAAATATAGTATGGAACGCAGCATCATAATTGCTGGCAGTGAAATGGGAAGAAAAGCATCCATCTCGTGTATCGATCTATCGTTAAAAAACTGTATCTTCATTTGCAGGTCGCTTTTTATGCATTTATTAACGAGATACAGTTGTCAACAGCTTCCATTCTGAATTATCTTCGTGAATAATGCTTGTTTGTCGATATAACCAATTGTTGTTATATTTGAAAATATTTTAAAGGGTTAAACATAATCGTACCATATACTGTGTGTGCTCAGTAAACCAGTTCTTGACTTGAAATAAACGTACATCATTTTTTCGATTTAAAGCTTTCGTGACTGCAATGATTCATCTTCTTTGGTTCTTTCGGTAAAGTCACCACGTAGAATGAGACTAAAATAATAAATTGATAAAATAAAATTATATTATTGTATTATTTTATTTTATCAATTGATTATTTTATTCTCATTCTACGTGACTTTACCGAAAGAACCAAAGAAAAAAAAAACGTACACATGTTTCAGAACCTCATTGCTTTAGCTCCGACTGCTTTTATTGTCATTATATAATGTTAACACTGCTGGTGCCAGTCATTACCAAGACCAATCATCTCCACATTTTCCTGTGCCATATCAGTCCACCTCTTCTCGAGCCCATCTATTCGTCCAGACAGATGTTCATAGAGAAGGAAGGGCATGACCGTGGCCGAGAAGACCCGAAGTTTCGTGTAGAGCGACAGACCCAGGTAGCTTCCACACAGCTTTACGCAGCCGATAAAAAGTGTCTGCCACTCGATTGATTAGGGAATGAGTCCTCTGCTGTCTAACCGGAGCTGGTAATAAGCACACGACCCAGATATGTAAAACTCTCCAATCTCTCCACAACTGCCCCATCGCCAATCGGGGAGTTAAGGGGGTGGAGTGTCCGATTTCACAAAATATCCAGCAAATTATTCGTTGTAGTTCGGCTGATGGTAAGGCCACAATGCTTAGTGGCACTCTCCAGGTCTCGAAGCAGCGCGTCCAACTCCTTCTCTGAGTGAGCAGCCATCACCAGATCATCAGCGTACATAACATGGTTGACCAATAGGGAATCGACCATCGACCTCACCCTGGCATTGATCAGCCTCCCATTGTATCTTTGCCAGATGGAGATTCCTCCGGTATAGACATGGACAGCTTCTCGAACTACATGGTCAAACATATGTTAAATAATGTGGGAGCCAGAGGACATCCCTGTCGCACCTCAAGATGAAGAGGGAATGGCTCTGACTCCCAGCCGCGTAGTTTTTACCCGGGCCCGCTCGCCATTATCAAGGTCCTTAAGATTGTGAGCAAAAAGTCAGGGACTCGGAAAGCACGAAAAACGACCCAGAGCCCAAACCTATTAATTATATCATAGGCCTTGACCAGGTCACTAAAGCAGAGATGTATGTGCTGTTGGAATGCCTACAACTATGCTGTAGAAGACAGATGGAAAATGTCACTTTTTTCTGGACCACTTTGGCCTGAAACCACATTGGGGCTCCGCAAGCCTCTCCTCAGCATGCCTGGCAAGGTGATTTGAATAATCCTGGCCAGGACCTTTCCCAACACATTGAGGAGTGAAATACTCCTGTAGTTTTTTTTTTTTTTTACCGTCCGTGCAAGCACCCTTCTGAAAGAGGGGGACCACCAGGGCATCATTCATATCCTGCAGAACCACCTGTCTAGTGGTCCAGCCTGTTATTATGATGTCATATAGGGCGGTCTGCACACACATACTAACCCAACCCCACACACACACACAGCATTCGCCTGGGAGATCATCTCTGCCCGTCACTTTCCCTGGTCTCAGACTCTGGATCATATTCCGTACTTCCTCAACAGATGGCACTTCAGCCAGCCACTCACAGGTGGTGACTTAAATTTTGATTTAAAGCTTTCGTGACTGCAGTAATTTATATTCTTAGCTCTTTCGGCAAAGTCACGTTGAAGGGAAACAATACAATTATAAAATATATATAAAACAATAAAAAATAATGCATTTTATTATTTTATTGTTTCCCTTCAACGTGACTTTACCGAAAGAGCTAAGAATATAATATAGGTGGTGACTTCTTCTTCCAATATTTGAGGCACCACAGCCTCAGTAGGGCAATCCCCAATACTTCTGCCGTGGCTGATCATTACGGTGTTTCCTGTACCAGCGTAGTTTGATATCTTGCAAGTAGTCTGGTGGTAGTTGAATTGAAGCTGGAAGGGTTCACCAGCCCACTACACCCATCTAGAGACCCCAATTTTACCTCTGCGGTGGCCACAGTCACCATGGGCGGTACCGCCAATTGGAATTGGCCTTCCCCTTCCTGGAATTGCTCACATCCACCGCAGCATTGCCGTCCGGATTTAAGGCATGTGTTGGTTCCCTTGCTCGTCCTGTTCTTGTCTCTCGTTGCCGCTGCACTGAAGCCGCGGCATCTCAGTCTCCTCTGCACCTCTCGGCCGGGGTGGTCGCCCCGGCATCGACTTGCCCAGGTGCGGAGAGGGCTGCAGCTCCTCCGTCTTCTCTCTGAGTGGCTGCTCCTCACGCTGCACGCATTTGTCCCGATCCTGAGCGATATTCTTGAAGATGAGCTTCTGGACGGAGAGCATGAGGAGTATGTCGACTGTAATGGCTAGCAGAAATAGCCATGCCGTGTCCTGAGACAGAAACAAAAACAGACATCAAAATAGCAAAAGGAACCAACTTGGTTGTACTCTGATTAGCACAGTTGGCTATGTACGGTGGAGGAAGAAGTTCAACATGCATACACAGAGACCCAGAAACGCCCGGACCCATAGAGACACCAGTAAAAGACCTACAGAGACACACAGATCAGCACGGGTGGCTTCATATGGTTACGACATAATTTCAACATACATATGCAGTGACTTGCAGTGTCACTCGTGTGTGAGCCTGCACGCACATGACGTCACTAAGGTCGGGTATATTGGAATGACGTCACGGCCGGGTCGGGGAGCCGGGAGGCTGTCGTCAGTGCCACGGTGGGGGGTTGGGTCAGGCCATGGCACTCTGTACGAACCCCGGCCGGACACGTGACCGGATAAAGGTGGGGAGCCGGGGACCCCAAGGGGACCTTGTGGGTCGCGTGGCAAGGGGCTGAACCTTCTCGAGGATTCGAGAAGGTGGGCGTGGCCTGGGCGTGGCCCGGGAACGCCGAGGCTATATAAGCGGGCTCCACACCGGGTCCGGGATGAAGATGCCTCGTGAAGACGAAGAAGAAGAAGAAGACTCAAGCCTCAAGTCAGCGTGGCCAACCAGTAGCCCTCCTGGCTTGGCCACGCTAGTCGTATGAGAGTGTCAGTGCTAGCGAGAGATTGGTTGGTGGTCGCCACCCTATGTGTAATGTTAAGAGTTACCCGTTGTGTTAATAATAAATAGTGTTGCCTCCCAAAATGTCCAGTGTGCGCCTGAATTGAACCCATAACACATACACAGAGACCCACGGACGCCCATAAGCATAAAGACACCCGTAAAGACATACAGAAACCCACAGATTAGCACAGTTACATTCGTACAGTGCAAAATAATTTCAACATACGTGCATACACAGAGACCTACAGGCACCCAGACCCACAGAGACATCCATAAAGACCTACAGAGGTGCACAGATTAGCATGATTGGCTATGTACAGTGCGACAGAATTTCAACATACTTACAGAGAGACCCAGACACCCAGAGACACCCACAGAGACACCCATAGAGACACCCAGACACCCATAGACACCCATAGAGACACCCATAGAGACACCCACAGAGACACCCATATAGACACCCACAGAGACACAGAGACACCCATAGAGACACAGAGACACCCACAGAGACACCCATAGAGACACCCAGACCCCCATAGACACCCATAGAGACACCAATAGAGACACCCACAGAGACACCCATAGAGACACCCAGACACCCATAGAGACACCCAGACACCCATAGACACCCATAGAGACACCCACAGAGACACAAAGACACCCATAGAGACACCCACAGAGACACCCATAGAGACACCCACAGAGACACCCATAGAGACACCCACAGACACCCAGAAACACCCATAGAGACCTACAGATACCCACAGATTAGCACGGTTGGCTAAGTACAGTGCTAAAGATGTTCGACATATTCTTGGTTCTTTCGGTAAAGTCACCACGTAGAAGGGAAACAATAAAATAATACCAATATAAAACAACAAAATTCTCACAGCAAGAAAATGTTATTGCTGTGGTTTTTTCACACCTGATGATGATTGCTTGTGTTGCAGTCGAAACGTCGTGATAATTTTATTGTTTTATATTTTTATTATTTTAATGTTTCCCTTCTACGTGACTTTACCGAAAGAACCAAGAATATGAATCCCTGCAGTCACGAAAGCTTGAAATCAAAAGTTCAACATAGATACATATACTGAGACCCACAGACACCCAAAACTATAGAGATCCACAGAGACACATATAAACACCCATAGACCCATAGGGGCCCACAGACACCCACAGATTGGCACGATTGGATACGTACGGTGTGAAATAATACATACACTGCGACCCACAGCCACCCGGAACCATAGTCAATGTGTATCTCTATGAGCCTTTATTAGTCTCTATGTACCTCTATTTATCGCTCAGTGTTATTAGTGTACTGCGTTTTTGAGCCCAGATGGCTATGATTGAGAAAAAAAACTTGCTTACTTTACACCCAGGCAACTGGAAACGGCAGCAGAGACTAATTGTTTTTGACTCAACATTTAAGAATCACAATTAAGAGACGGACGACATCACATCATCGTCACGATCTATGGGGGCGGATAGCCCATAGGAGTAAGCGTCCACGGCACGCTTCGTCATTTGATGTTTCCACTTTCCTCTCTCTGTCTTGCAGTGCCGATCTGCTCAAGTAGTGCCACATCATAGTCGTGTAGTGTATAGTGGGACGGTGTATATTAGTGGCGTGTATAGTGCAGTGTATAGTGCAGTGTATAGCTTAGTGTATAGTGTGTAGTGTATAGTGTAGTGTATAGTGTAGTGTGTAATGTAGTGTATAGTGTGTGTAGTGTATAGTGTAGTGTATAGTGTAGTGTACAGTGTAGTGTATAGTGTCATGTATAGTGTAGTGTATAGTGTAGTGTATAGTGTAGTGTATAGTGTCGTGTATAGTAGTGTATAGTGCAGTGTATAGTGTAGTGTATAGTACACTACACATTTTCTCACCTGAAGACGGACGCTTGTGATGCGACCGAAACGTCGTGTTTTCTTTTATTATTATTTTTCTATCTACATGACTTTACCGAAAGAAGCAGAGAGTATAGTGTCTAGTAGTGTAGTGTATAGTAGCGTAATGTATATTAGTGCTGTGTATAGTGGTGTATAGTGGTGTAGTATATAGTAGTGCAGTATACAATAGTGTAGTGTATAGTAAAGTAGTGCATAATAGTGCACTGTATCGTAGTATCGTGCATAATAGTGTAGTGCTCAGTAGTGTAGTGTATAATAGTGTAGTGTTTAGTAGTGTAGTGTATAATAGTGTATAGTGTGGTGTATTATCATCCATGGGCAGATATCCCGTAGTAGTAGTAGTATGTGTGACCACTAGACATTTCGTCATTTGATGTTTCCACTTTCCTCTCTCTGTCTTGTAGTGCCAATCAGCTCTAGCAGTGGTCACATCTATCTGTCACCAATCTCTTGCGATGCCGTCATCAAGCCATTTACTCTGCGAGGTCTCCCCTCGATATTCTCTCCGTCTCTGTCTCATTCCTTCCATGTAAATATATTTAACAACACTTTTAATTGTCCTATTGTTGTTCCATCCTACATATGGTGTCGACATCAGTGCCAATGTCCTTCTCATCACTGCCTGCATCAGGTCTTCTTCTACGTGCAGCATTTTTCTTGCATTGTACACGTGTAGAGGTGTTACGGGAGGGTGACACGCGGTTGTAGGGCGGTGGCCACAACCACGTCCGCTACGGCCACCACCCTTGGTGGGGCCTTTGGGGGGACGCTGTGATCCCTCCCAGCCCCGTCCCTCGCTGAGGGGCAGTATAAAAGCTGGGATCAGGGGAGCTGAGAGTTCAGTTCGACTCGAGCAAGATGAAGAGCCTGGTGAAGAAAGAAGAAGAAAAAAAGATCGACTAGCCAGACCCTGGAACTCCTTTAGGCCCGCCGCCCTTCTGAGGGCCGGGCAGAGCAAGCCAGGGGGTGCGGCACCGGAGCCGCTGAGGGCCGACGTCCTCCTGAGGGCCGACGTCCTCCTGAGGGCCGGACTCGTGGGGCCGGTGGTCGGGGCCTGCGCCGAAGCTGGGCCAGGTCAGAAAGCCTCCTGAGAGAGGGCCGGGATAGAGGGAACCAGGGAGCTAGCGTGGCCTAAGGCTCGGGGGAACGTTCCCTCTGTAGGGTACGGGCGAAGAGGCCGCTTACCTCTTCAAGTATCAGATTCGCCACTGTAATTGAAGCGTCTGTAATAAATACGTGTTGCCTCCAAAGAACAGTCTCCGATGTCAATAAGGCCACTACTACATGTACCTGTGTGTATGTACCTGTATGTACCTGTGTGTATGTACCTGTGTGTGAATGTATGTGTATGTACCTGTGTGTATGTACCTGTGTGTATGTACCTGTGTGTATGTATGTGTATGTACCTGTGTGTATGTATGTGTATGTACCTGTGTGTATGTATGTGTATGTACCTGTGTGTGAATGTATGTGTATGTACCTGTGTGTATGTACCTGTGTGTGTATGTATGTGTATGTACCTGTGTGTGTATGTACCTGTATGTACCTGTGTGTATGTACCTGTGTGTATATGTATGTGTATGTACCTGTGTGTATGTACCTGTATGTACCTGTGTGTATGTACCTGTATGTACCTGTGTGTATGTACCTGTGTGTGTATGTATGTGTATGTACCTGTGTGTATGTACCTGTGCCACTACATATATACAGATAGTCCTCGAGTTACGACGGTCCGACTTACGATATTTCGATCTCACGACGGCGATAGCGACAGCGACAAAATTGTAAAATATATTTTTTAATTTATCACGGCAGGCTACCGCAGCAGCGTACGAAGGGGTACGATACAGTACGTTGGGTCGCCGCTGGGATGTACGCGTCTCACGCCTTTCTACTAAATTGCAGTTCACATAGGCAGGCTAAGAATTGACCTCGTCTCTTTTTTTAACTTCACATTCTACTGTGCAATACAGCATTGCAATTAAATTTCGATTTAAAGCTTTCGTGACTGCAATGATTCATCTTCTTTGGTTCTTTCGGTAAAGTCACCACGTAGAATGAGAATAAAATAATAAATTGAAAAAAATAAAAAAAATTATTGTGTTATTTTATTTTATCAATTTATTATTTTATTCTCATTCTACGTGGTGACTTTACCGAAAGAACCAAAGAAGATGAAGCATTCCAATTAATAAACACATACAGCATATAGTTTATACAGTACGGTAGTGTAAATTGCTCTGTTTCGCTAAATTATCACCCGTTCTTTAAGACTCCTGGGTTAGGCTAGGGCCGTCTTCGACTTACGATATTTTTCGACTTACGATCGTGGTCGTCTTAACCCATCTCCATCGTAAGCAAACCGAGGCAACAGACCAATCGCGCGAAGCGAACGCATGGGCAGACAGACAGCCAGGAAGCAGCCCATGGCTTCCCATTGGTGCGTAGAGGACTCCACGGCGATTGGTCGGGAGGCGAAGGTTTAAAGGGATTGGAGGAGAGGATCGAGGTGGAAAAAGGCGTGGAGCGGAGGGTTGAGCGCTAAGGAGTGGAGCGAGGGAAGCTTTCCAGAGACGGGGGGCTCGAAAAGAATTAAAGTGAGAGAAGCACACCGGGAAGGGGAACGTACCGAGCTTCAAAAGGCAAACAAGATGACGGGCCCAGTGTGGGTTCTGTGTCAAAATAAAAAGGCTCCGGGTACACCGCGTGTGTCGGCGTCATTGCACTCTTAACTTGAATATTTCAGACCACATTTCATTTTTACCTTTGAATCTCATCGATGTGTCCTCATACTCCCGCGGTTGTAGAAGATGTTCCAACAAACCTCGCCTGAAATTTTGATTTAAAGCTTTCGTGACCGCAGGGATTCATATTCTTGGTTCTTTCGGTAAAGTCACCACCACGTAAGAAGGGAAACAATAAAATAATAAAAATATCAAACCAATAAAATTCTCACGACGTTTCGACTGCAACACAATAAGCAATCATCATCAGGTGTGAAAACGACAGCAAATTTTCTTGCTGTGGTTTTCACACCTGATGATGATTGCTTGCGTGGCAGTCGAAACGTCGTGAGAATTGTATTGTTTTATATTTGTATTATTTTATTGTTTCCCTTCGACGTGGTGACTTTACCGAAAGAACCAAGAATATAAACCTCGCCTGGTATACTGGAGGTTCTGGGTTTGATCCCGACCCTGATGCCTGTTGCATATTTAGAGTTTGCGGTGTCTCTCTCTCACCATGGTCGCATGGATTTTCTCCACGTCCTCCCGGTTTTTCCCTCCACATTTGGAATCAACGTCACGCGTTTAGAATATTCGGCTGCTGCTATAAATGTTCACGTGACGATAAGCCGCTTCTTCGAGCTATCATGGCTCGGTCGCTTCTGAAAGAGAGCTATGTAGAAGCTCATTGGGCCCTTACCTGGTAAAATTAAAATAGTTGGAGTTCATAGTTTATATTCGGGACGCTGTTGCTGTTGTTGTTCCAGCGCACAACCAGGCTGCGTTTTTTTATTTTCATTGAAAAAGCCGCAAACCACAAACTGGGGCGCCGCATTGGCGAGATGTTATCCTCCCGTTGTTTCTCTCCACATTTGGAATCCTTGTTCTCACACGCTTAGATTATTTGGCTGCTGCAAAATAAAAGATATCCACGCTACGATGAAATCAGACACGTAGTTGAGCCACCATCTGTGATGACCAGGTTGCTTCTTAAAACGAGCTACACCGCTCAGTGGAGCTTGACGCCTGGTAGAATAAAATACAAATTAACAACGCGGCGAGGAAGATGTTTGAAATTTTAACAGCACAGGACTTGAACGCCACCGGTGTGGGGGGAGGGAAAGCAAGGGAAGGTACATTTTCCCGGCCGTGTCAACTTTCACGACAAGATACGTATGGCTGTAGTGGAGGAAGACGGCAACAGCTTTTTACGCGACCAACTCTGTCGACGAACATTGATTATCATCGAATCTCCTGGTCCCCAGAGTAACACCACCTGATGATGATTGTCACTAAACTAAGGGCCCCTAAGCTGGGCTTCATGGCTCTTTATCAGAAGCGACCTGGCTATATCACAAATGGTAGCTTAGCGAAGCGGCTTAAATAAATATTCTGAACGCATGACGTCGATTCTAAACGTGGATTGGAAAAACCAGAGGTCCTAGAGAAAAATCCACGTGGCCACATTGAGAGCGATCCGCTAACTCCAACTCCAAATAAACAGTGGCAGGAATCAGGATCGCGATCGAACCCACGCACTCTTGTGTAGCAGGCAAGGTAGGTCAACACTTCCTAGCCACCGCGAACAACACGCGCGACCATCGCACCGACAAACCAACCGTGGTGATCCACACGTCGCATTCCCGCTCATTGCCTTCCCGTGTGCTTTGCTCAAAGAGCACGAAGCAAAACGACTGCCGATAGATTGCCCGCAACAACCCCCCTACCAAAGCGCGTACCTGAGCGGTCGCGTGCAGGAAGTTGACGATAACCAACTGCACCTCCTTGCTGGTGCCGTTGGCGACGAGTCCTCGCAGGGGATCCTGATTCGCGCAGGGCACCTTGGCAAGCACCCCGCGTCTCTCCTCCTCGCTCATGCGCGAGAAGCTCGGGGCGAGCACCGAGAAGCGGTAGCGCCAGTCCAGGCTCATGACCTCGATGCAGATCGGCACACTGCCGTGGAAGTAGGCGACGACGATCCAAGCGAGCGACGCGACGACGAAGGCCCCGTGCTTCATGAACGCCGTGAACGGGAAGAGGCACAGGCGGGGGCACTTGGAGTCGCGGCACAAGGATCCGTTCGCCACCGCGATCGACCTCAGCTGGATGGCGAACGACACCATGAGAATGATGGCGAACGGGATGAACAAAGCTTTCCAGCCGTACTCGACATTCTCGGCGGGCGCGCAGGGACAGCGGAAGGCGAGCATGTTAAAGTAGACACCCGTGAGGCTAGACACGATGGGTATGAGCACGCCCGTGATGAGCGTTTCGAAGGTGGGCAGGAGGTCCTTTTGGCCCGAAAGGAAAGACGTCAAGGACGGCATCGTCGTCAAATTCTGCTCGGCTTGCAGGTTCGGATAGCCTATCAGTGCCCCGATCTTTTCCACAGACCAATTCAGACCTTAATGGTCACCCCGTGCCCCTTATAAATCGCGACGTTCATCCCGCGAGGTCCCGTTAACGAGGGAGAAACACAAGCAATACAGAGAAATATTTCCCTTGCCCGTATTGAAACGGCTGTATGCCGCATGGACCTGCAAACTCAATTTCCCCGTATAGAAATACGGGGAAAACCGTACGGGTTGACACGGTGTGAGATCGGCCTCGATGCGGACTCAAGTAAGCGATAGCAGCAGTAGGAGCAGCAGCAGCACTCGAATTCAAAGCCAAGCCACAACGCAGTGCAAGCATCTCGTTTTAAAAATATAATAAATGGGGAACAAGGAAGTTACCCCACCCACCCACCCCCAGCAAGTTCCAACGGACTTGGCTGCTACACATTTCCCACGTGATGATGATAATTCACTTTGTTGTTGAGCTTTGACCATGGCTTGTAGATGTTAACTCCCTCGACTGGTATGCAGGAGGCCGTGGGTTCGTTCCCGACCCTGACGCCTGCTGCTGTATATTTGGAGTGTGCGTGTTCTCCCTCTCCCCGCGGTCGCGTGGATTTTTCTCCGGGTCCTCCAGTTTTCCCTCACAATCTTTGGATCTTTCGGTTAAAGTCATATGGGTAGAAAAATAAATAAAAAAATAAAATAAAAAATCACATTTCACGACGTTTCGATCGCAACACAACAGCGGTCGTCCTCAGGCAGAAAAAAAAATATCCAGCAGTCGAACTGCTGAACCAGCGAGAGAGCTGTTACAACACGAGGTTTTTATGTGGCGATGGGCAAGCAAGCTAGCTCTTACCGCTCGACTAATTCGGTGTGAGACCTCTGCTGTCAAACCGGAGCCAGTCATGGGCACACTGCCCAGGTATGGGAAACTGTCCACTCTCTCCACAACTGCCCCATAACCATTGGGAAGTTATGGGGGTGGAGTGTCTGATGGTTCAAAATATCCAGGCAGGTTCTTAGTTTTGGTGGGGCTGATGGTAAGGCCCCACCTCTTAGTGGCATGCTCCAAGTTCAGCAGCAGTGCCTCCAACTCCTCCTCTGAATGAGCAGCAATTACCAGATCATCGGCATACATAACATAGTTGAACAATAGGGCGCCATCCCTTGACATGCTCACGGGGATCGATCATCCTCCTATTGTATCTTTAGCAGATGGAAATTCCTCCGCTAAAGCCACCGAAGGTTTCACGAACTAAGTGGTCGAAATAGATGTTAAATTATGCAAAAAAATGTGGTAGCCAGAGGACATCCCTGTCGCACCCCAAGGTGAACAGGGAACGGCTCTGACTCCCGGCCACGTAGTTTTACCCGGGCCCGCACACCATCATGAAGGTCCTTAATGATCGTGAGCAGAGGGTCAGGGAGTCCTAAAGCATGAAGAACAACCCAGAGCCCAGGCCTACTGATTGTATCATAGGCCTTCACCAGGTCAATAAAGCAGAGATGTAGGTCTTGTTGGAATTCCCTACACCTCTGCTGTAGCAGAGGGACAGAAAATATAGCATCTGTGCAGGACCACCCTTTCCTGAAACCGCATTGGGGCTCTGCAAACCTCTCCTCAGTGTGCCTGGCAAGGCGATGTTGAATAATCCTTGCTAGGATCTTCCCCGGCACACTGAGGAGTGAGATGCCCGTGTAATTGTTACAGTCTGTGCGGTCCCCCTTCTTAAAGAGGGGGACCACCAGGGCATCCTTCCAATCCTGCAGAACCCGTCCAGTGGTCCAGACTTGTTTTGATGTCATGAAGGGCAGTCTGTGCACAAACGCCGCCCTCCCTCAGCATTTCGCTTGGGAGATCATCTCTGCCCGCTGCCTTTCCTGGTCTCAGACTCCGGATCGCCTTCAGTATTTCCTAAACAGATGGCACCTCAGCCAGCCACTTACAGGGGGTGACTTCTCCTTTCAAAATTTGAGATACCGCAGCCTCAGCATGGTCATCCCCACTTTGTGCTACGATGTTTTCCAGGCTGAGGGATTTCCCTCCCCAGGACCTCGCAGAAATGCTCAGCAAATCTGCAAACCTATTCTTGGGGGTCTGAGAATGGATCACCGTTTTTTCCCTTAATGATGGCAACAGGTGAGGTAACGGAAGGTTACTTTTTTATGGAGTTAAAGAGCGATTTGTTATCGCAGGCCATTGAGGCAGACTCCATATCCTCAGCAACCCACCACCAATCCTCGCCGTGCCTCATGTCTCTCCGAATTTCTGAGCAAAGACTGCGGTAAGCCTCCTCATTCTCTGATGTGCGATGCTGTAGACGATGAGAGTGGGCCTGCCGCTTTTTCTTAGCCAGCCTGAACACCTCCTCTGTCAGCCATTGTCTCTGGGGAGGTCTGGACTGTGTACCCAAAGCAGCCATTGCAGCTGCATGAGCCTCAGTCAAAAACCTCGCCCATGTCACCTCAACATCAGAAGGACGATGCCAACCCCAGCCGCAAGCGATGATGAAATTCTCGCTTACAACTTTCATCAGCTAGCTGAGACCATGCCACTATGGGTTTGAATGGGGTCCTCGGTGTACACCCACCACCGGAGAGGAAGAATGGCAGGCGCATCTTTCAGATGACAAGTCGATTGTCAGTGGGCAGATCAACTCCACGGTAGGTCCTGATGTCAAGGACATGGGCCCGCATCCTCTGTTCCACCACTATGTAGTCTATAAGATGTTCTTGCTTGGACCCGGCATGCATCCATGATGTTGTGTGGATGCGCTGATGCCGGAACAATGTGTTAGTAATTGCAAGCCCATGGGCTGCACAAAAATCTAACAGCCTCCTACCGTTGTTATTGAGCTTATCCGGCCCATGCCTTCCAATCACTCCAGACCAGGTGCCAGCATCATGACCAACTCGGGAATTGAAGTCACCCAACATGATGACTCTATCCTGAGGGGCCACTTTAGCCAGCACCTGTGACAGGAGGTCATATAAGGCATCTGACTCATCGGCCTTGCCTGCATCCCTCCACGGATGTTCATCTTCGGTGGGGGCATAAGTAATCACGACCACCACTCCTCGCCTCTGGTTGATGGGAAGGCGAGCCCAAAGTTGCCTGGGGCAGACAGCTTCCCACACCTCACTGCCATGCTCCCACACCCCCTTTATTATTTTGTTCAGAAGAAGAGCCACTCCCTGCTGTTTGGCAGTCTCCTGCCCCGAGTAGAGGACTGTCCACCCCTCATGGTGGCAGGAGCCAGAACCGGTCCACCGGACCTCCTGAATGCCACATAGATACAGGCGGTACCGGTCCAGCTCCCAACAGAGGAGTGGCAGCCTCTCCTCCGCAGTGAGCGTTCTAACATTCCACGTGGCCACCCGTAGTGGTTTTTCGTTGTTTCTGGAGGAGCCCTGAGGGTAGTTATTCAATCTCCTGGCTCCGCCAATTGGGGTTTGGCCAGGAGACGTCATAGACGCCTGGCCCCCCGGGGCCTCCGGCACAAGCTTATTAGTTATATATTTCAGTCTTAGTTTAGTGGTAATTAATTGAAGGTGGAGGGGTTACCAGCCCCTCGCACCCGTCCACTCATACACACACTAACACAGACACACACACACTCCTACACACTCACACGCACTCACACACACACACACTCACAAACTCACACACACTCATACACTCACCCACATCAGACACACTCATACACACACTCACACACACACTCCTACACACTCACACACACTCACACACACACACACTCTCAAACTCACACACACTCATACACTCACCCACGCAATCAGACACATTCATACACCCACTCACACACACACACTCCATACACACTCACACGCACTTACACACACACACTCACAAACTCACACACACTCACAAACTCACACACTCACAAACTCACACACTCACAAACTCACACACTCACACACACACTCCTACACACTCTCACACACACACACTCCTACACACTCACACACACTCATACACACACTGACACACACACACACTCCTACACACTCACACGCACTCACACACACACTAACAAACTCACACACACACTCACACACACACTAACACAATCAGACACACTCCTACACACTCACACGCACTCACTCACACACACATTAACAAACTCACACACACTCAACCACACAATCAGACAGCGACATCCCTCCACTGGAGTCCGAGGAAGAACCTGAGAGCGACAAGCAGAATCGTACATGCCTCTTTGGGAAAAAAAAGCACGAGTGAGACACAAAAAACGCCGGTATAACAGCGGCCACCCCTGCCCAGGAAGTGCATTATTCGTATGAACTTGAGTCCTCAATCACTCAAGATGAAAAGCCAACGTGTGTGAAGGAACCGATGTGCAAGATGACGAGGCCACATCAACAGGAGGGAATGACCTTAATGTGTTGGGATGGTGTTCTTGGGGTCATAGGCAGCATTCCTCCTCCTCCTACAAATACGGCGAGTTGAGTTGATGCCAAAGAGCTCCATTTTGGTCTCATCTGACCACAACAATTTCACCCAGTTGTCCTCTGGATCATTCAGATGTTCATTGGCAAACTTCAGACGGGCATGTATATGTGCTTTCTTGAGCAGGGGGACCTTGCGGGCGCTGCAGGATTTCAGTCCTTCACGGCGTAGTGTGTTACCAATTGTTTTCTTGGTGACTATGGTCCCAGCTGCCTTGAGATTATTGACAAGATCCTCCCGTGTAGTTCTGGGCTGATTCCTTACCGTTCTCATGATCATTGCAACTCCACGAGGTGAGATCTTGCATGGAGCCCCAGGCCGAGGGAGATTGACAGTTCCTTTGTGTTTCTTCCATTTGCGAATAATCGCACCAACTGTTGTCACCTTCTCACCAAGCTGCTTGGCAATGGTCTTGTAGCCCATTCCAGCCTTGTGTAGGTCTATTATCCTGTCCCTGACATCCTTAGAGAGCTCTTTGGTCTTGGCCATGGTGGAGAGTTTGGAATCTGATTGATTGATTGCTTCTGTGGACAGGTGCCTTTTATACAGGTAACAAGCTGAGATTAGGAGCCCTCCCTTTAAGAGTGTGCTCCTAATCTCAGCTCGTTACCTGTATAAAAGACACCCGGGAGCCAGAAATCTTTCTGATTGAGAGGGGGTCAAATACTTATTTGCCTCATTAAAATGCAAATCAATTTATAACATTTTTGACATGCATTTTTTTCTGGATGTTGTTGTTATTCTGTCTCTCACTGTTCAAATAAACCTACCATTAAAATTATAGACTGATCATTTCTTTGCCAGTGGGCAAACGTACAAAATCAGCAGGGGATCAAATACTTTTTTTCCCTCACTGTACATCAAGCAGTAGATTGACCATGGCCGATAAGAAATGATAATAGGGTTGGTTTTTTTGTTTGTTTAATTTTAGAAAATGGTACCAAACACAGCGTTTTCATGGTATCACCGCCAGACTCAATTCACTTCCTATCTTGCGGTGACGGAAATTATTGCGCTGTGTGTGTGCGACTGATAACACTCATACACTGTCGTGGTTCGAGTCGTTACGGGAAGTATTACAAAATAGGCGGGCAGAACATTTTCGACACCCTTCACATTCGCGCATATCCGGTCTGCGGACGTAACAAAAAATTAACGGAATTTTTACTTACATTTTTTATTTAAAGCTTTCGTGACTGCAGTAATTCATATTCTTAGTTTGTTTTTCGGTAAAGTCACGTTGAAGGGAAACAACAAAATAATAATATATAAAATATATAAATATATTTCATTATTTTATTGTTTCCCTTCAACGTGACTTTACCGAAAGAGCTAAGAATCCTGCGTAGATTTTGATTTAAAGCTTTTGTGACTGCAGTAATTCATATTCTTAGCTCTTTCGGTAAAGTCACGTTGAAGGGAAACAACAAAATAATAAAATATAAAATAATGAAATATATAAATATAAAAATATTTCATATATAAATATATTTTATTATTTTATTGTTTCCCTTCAACGTGGTGACTTTACCGAAAGAGCTAAGAATCCTGCATAGATTTTGATTTAAAGCTTTCGTGACTGCAGTATAATTCATATTCTTAGCTCTTTCGGTAAAGTCACGTTGAAGGGAAACAACAACAAAATAATAAAATACATATAAAACAATAAAAAAAATTCTCACGACGTTTCGACCATAAATAAATAAATGCGCCGTTTAAAAATAAATTTATGCAAACCAACACACCTGAAGACGACCGTTTGAGTTATGGTCGAAACGTCGTGAGAATGTTTTTATTGTTTTATATATATTTTATTATTTTGTTGTTTCTCTTTAACGTGACTTTACCGAAAAAACTAAGAATACACTTACAGTAGTCTGTACTAAGCGTGTCCAGTTGCCTCGGTGAAAAGTGGGCAAAGCTTTGCCCAATGCTGGCTTGGCTAAACTCGCAACGTAACAAATATTAATGAATGCACCTTTATCCATAATAAAGTTTTTGTTGTTGTTGCTGGGTTAGATCGCCTAAATATAAGTGCGTCAAATTTTGATTTAAAGCTTTTGTGACTGCAGTAATTCGTATTCTTAGCTCTTTCGGTAAAGTCACGTTGCCTTTCACACCTGACGATGACCGTTTGTGTTATGGTCGAAAGGTCGTGAGAATTTTTTTTATTGTTTTATATATATTTTATTATTTTGTTGTTTCCCTTCAACGTGGTGACTTTACCGAAAAAAACTAAGAATAGGAATTTTTACTGTCAACCCTGTCCTGCGAGGGGGTCTTATGGGCGGCATTGATTAGACGGTTTCGGCATTAGCTCTCATCGGCAGCCCAGGATTTCTTGAGCCAAATCCTGAACTCCCAGATGATATATTATCATTATTATTATTTCCGCACCTCGGATTAACATGGTTATGATTTGTTCATAAAGGCTGTCTTCGCCAGGCAAAATTTTCAATGAATATAATAATTAACCTAAATTGTATTATTTCTTTTTTTATCTACCATCAGACTACTAACAACTATTCCAAGATTTCGATTAAAAGCTTTCGTGACTGCAAGGATTCATCTTCTTTGGTTCTTTCGGTAAAGTCACCACGTAGAATGAGAATAAAATAATAAATTGATAAAATAAAATAACACAATAATATTCTCACGACGTTTCGGCCACAACACAAGCGGCCCTCATCAGGTGAAGGGACGAGATAGTCTCGTAGAGACTGTCTCGTCTCTACGAGACTATATTGTGTTATTTTATTTGATCAATTTATTATTTTATTCTCATTCTACGTGACTTTACCGAAAGAACCAAAGAAGAACTATTCCAAGAATTTGTATGTTTCCGCAAAAAAGCACAAAAATTGTTTACAACATGATTCAACTTCTTACATTTAAAGACGTACCCATTGGAAACCACTCAATTTAAATATTCCGTTCGTCAATAAGAAAGAACAAAATTAAGGAACTTAATACTTTGCGAGGGGAAGCTCTCTAATGTGCTACCGTTTTCAAATTATGTTTGAACATCATAAAAATAAAATATATAAAAGTTGCTCTCGATTAAATTTAATTTGCCTTCTAACGCTCTATCATAGGAAAAACATCGCAATCTCATACTTTGAACGGGTTCTGAATGACACCATTCACAATCGTGTTCATGGCGCACTAAAAAAAATGGAAAATCTTGGGACTTTAAGATGTGTTGTTACTGTTGTGTTCCAAAAGCTAAATGTGCAGCAAATTTTGGCTTTCTCCCTTGCCGGGAAGTGCCCTACAGGTTTTTGAGGTGTACAGGATAAGTTCTTTATTTATACAGATTACTTCGGAAGCCACTGGGAGATATGAACTTTTGAAGATAGATTGACAAACCAATTTCTTGAGAACTGCTTTTTCGTTGATTGTCTCACTTCCGCACCTCGGATTAGCAGGGTTGGCTACGTACGGTGTGAAAGAAGTTCACGACACATACGTATACAGAGACCCACAGATTAGCAGTGTTCGCTGCGTACGGTGCAAAAGAAGTTCAGTATACATACATACATGCAAAGACCCACAGACAATCCAGACCCATACACACCCATGTGTAAATACACACATTTTCATGATAATATATTTTCACATACGTACAAGTCTTCACACTGACACATATTTTCACGTGCTTTTTTCATTCACACATATACGTATCTGGAGCGCTGTATTACACTTAGCGTACAGACAAAAACACACAATTACACAGACACACAATTCACATGAACTTTACCATGCATTGGCACACATTCTGAAACATACTGTATTCATATTAACAATTAAATTCTCACGACGTTTCGACTGCAACACAAGCAGTCGAAACGTCGTGATAATTTTTAGTGTTTTATATATATTTGTATTATTTTATTGTTTCCCTTCAACGTGGCTTTTTTACCGAAAGAACCAAGAATATGAATCACTGCAGTCACGAAAGCTTTAAATCAAAACATACTGTATTCATGTTTTTTTTTAATATGCGCATAAATACTGACACGCGTACACACATTTAGTATTTACACACACACACACACGAATAAACACACATACAGTGTGCAAACATAATCTTATTCCGTAATATACGCCACGTGCAGTGACATAAATGATGTCACTAGAGCGGTAGCGACAGTACCGAGCGCAGAGTGGTGCATCTGGAGTGCTGTGTTACACGTGTGTGTGTGTGCGGAGCCTCTCTCTCTAGCACCAGAGTGTGCCACGGACGGGCTCGATAGTGGGCGTAGTCCTGGTGGCAGCGTGGAGAGAGAGAGAGAGATAGAGAGAGAGAGAGTCGGGTGAGGTCATAACAGTCTGGGTGAACCCGTCGGGGGGCACGTGACCGGATGGGGGGCGGTAACGAGGGCCAGAGAGGAGGAGGCGAGAGGGACACGTGATGTGGGCCCTCGATCTTCGAGAAGGAATTATGCGAAAAAAGGGGGGTGCCGTGGCCAAGGTTAGGGGTCCTGGCCATCTCTGGGAAGAAATCCGCCGCCTTCGTCCTTGGGTGTCTCGGTCTCCGGTCTTCGCGCAAGTGTACCAGGCAGCGTGTTGGCTGTCCTGCTCCGATTCAGTAGTTGTCCCATGAAGTGTGTACATAGTCACCCGTGGTGGTCACCACCCGTAATTCATTATCCGGTTAAGCAGAGAGTTAGCCTGTAGGGATTAGCAAATCAACGCGTTGCATCCAAGATCCAATAGTAGTGTTCCGCCTCAAATTTAAGCCACTACACATGCACAGCTCACATTCCTACCTACACACACACACACATTTACACCGACAAACGCACATACAGGCTTATACTACGTGAACATACACAAGTGTACATAAATACACTCAGATACGCGTACACCATGACATGGATATTTAGACTTTTACTCGCGCAGCTAAACCGCACGCGTTCAGTCGCATTTGCCCGTGGCACTTTTTAACACGGACACTTACACGCAGGATACCAACACTACGGACCGCCGCTGTCACAAATCATCACCTGTCCTGCCCCCCTCCCCTGCCGCCACCTGGCCACAATAAATCTGCTGCCATAACTGCTGCCACCACGATTGGGCATCATCCTTTTTTAATTTTGCGTAACGGGAAAAAAAAAATAATCTGCCACTTGCGGCACCTGCAGAATCGACTGGTGCGGCCCGGCAAAACGGAGCACGGCATCGGCGTCTTAATCCCCCTGGCATTGGCTACCGGTCGTCGGCCCGGGTCTTTTGGGTGTCCGTCGGCAAGCCCCCTGTGCTGACCGGCATGCTGGTTCGCCTACCCGACGCTATCCACCGGAGCCACGGGGCCTGCCTGCTCAGGCTGGCGTGGTTGGTCAGGCCGTTTTGTGCCCCCCGTTGTGGCGAGAGCCTCGCCACCTCTCTCTCTCTCTCCCTCTCTCTCGTGCTGGGACGCTTGGGAATGACATCGCTGTCTGTCTACAACCTGACGCTGCCGGCTGGCGTGCCATCCCGCCTTGGTTCCTATGGTCACCGTTACGTTGCTTTTATGGCTTTATTTTGGTGATTTCGAAAACGTTTTTTTTTTTTTGGGGGGGGGGGTGGGGGGTTTGGCCATGTTTGTTTGTTGTTGTACGGAGTTAAACTGGTGGATTTAAGCTAAGTTGTCTTGTGGTTGTTGTTGTTGTTGTTTGATTTGCATCCCGCTGGGATTTTTTGCACACAGCCTTGGTGTACGGTGCTTTTTCTGCAGGATTTTGCTGTTTTTTTCAGGATTTTTCTGTTTGCACAAAGTCACTTTAAGATGTTTTTCTTGTTCATGTTTTTTTTGTTTGTTGCGGTTGCACTCCGATTCAAGAGCCCAATGGCTCACAGGGCTCTATACCAAATAAATGAAACTGAAAACTGGTCCGTGGCGGTGGTGGTGGTGGCTTTGCGTTGTCGCGGTACCCGGCCGGATCGCCAAGGCCCAGAGCAGCCATCGGGCGTTCCACTGCATCTGGCTGCTTCCCTGCGAAGACGCTGTGTGTGAAGACGCTGTGTGTGGTGACGCTGTGTGTGAAGACACTGTGTGTGAAGACGCTGTGTGTGAAGACGCTGTGTGTGAAGACGCTGTGTGTGTAGACGCTGTGTGTGAAGACGCTGTGTGTGAAGACGCTGTGTGTGTAGTCACTGTGTGTGGTGACGCTGTGTGTGAAGACGCTGTGTGTGAAGACGCTGTGTGTGAAGACGCTGTGTGTGAAGACGCTGTGTGTGAAGACGCTGTGTGTGAAGACACTGTGTGTGTAGACGCTGTGTGTGTAGACGCTGTGTGTGAAGTCGCTGTGTGTGAAGTCGCTGTGTGTGAAGACGCTGTGTGTGTAGACGCTGTGTGTGTAGACGCTGTGTGTGAAGACGCTGTGTGTGAAGACACTGTGTGTGAAGACGCTGTGTGTGAAGACGCTGTGTGTGTAGACGCTGTGTGTGTAGACGCTGTGTGTGTAGACGCTGTGTGTGAAGACGCTGTGTGTGTAGACGCTGTGTGTGTAGACGCTGTGTGTGAAGACGCTGTGTGTGAAGACGCTGTGTGTGTAGACGCTGTGTGTGAAGACGCTGTGTGTGTAGACGCTGTGTGTGTAGACGCTGTGTGTGTAGACGCTGTGTGTGAAGACGCTGTGTGTGACGACGCTGTGTGTGAAGACGCTGTGTGTGAAGACGCTGTGTGTGTAGACGCTGTGTGTGAAGACGCTGTGTGTGAAGACGCTGTGTGTGTAGACGCTGTATGTGTAGACGCTGTGTGTGAAGACACTGTGTGTGTAGACGCTGTGTGTTAAGACGCTGTGTACGGAGCAAGCGAAGTAATCGTGGGGAGTGGAGAGACAAAGGCGGCGAGCGAGCCGTGGCGACCAGGATACCGTGGAATGTGGAGGACGTGCTGAGAGTTGTAACTAAAGCGGTGTTCGAAGAAAGACAGAAGTTGTCTGGGTGAATTCGAACATTACATTACGATGGCGATAGCGACAACATTGTAGAAAAATATTTTTAATTTCGCGCGGCAGGCAAACGCAGCAGCGTACTACGGGGTACGATACTGTAACTTTATCATCGCCATCCTCCTCGTCCGACAACTAAGTTAATGTGGCCATCAACAACCTAAACATCGTTCAAGTGTGCAGACGACGGACAAAATCTTGGCGAGTACAGTAGAATATGATACGTTACGTTCAATGCATGTGTGATGCGTAGCTTCAGCGATTTCATTTTAGGGTTACCACGCTATGATACGTTACGTTCAATGCATGTTAAAAGTTTTTTATAGCAGATATAGGATTGTTTCCTGAAAAAAATACTTTCTATGAAATTGCAGTTCGCATAGGCAGGCTAAGAATTTTACTATGTTTTTTTTTACTTTAAATTTTACTATCCAATACAGGATTGCAATTAATAAATACATACAGTATATAGTTTATACAGGACGGTACTGTAAATTGCTCTGTTTTGCTAAATTATCACCGTTCTTTAAGACTCCTGGGTTAGGCTAAGGCCATCTTCGACTTAGGATATTTTCGACTTACGATGGGGTCGTCGTAATGCATCTCCATCGTAAGTCGGGGGACTACCCTGTAGAGACATTGTCTTTGAAACTGATTGGCCCACACCAGAGACAGCCTTCTTCAGAGTCTAGTCTCACTACCAGCGTCAGACCAGAGAACGCCAAAAGGTGAACAGGACAAGGACACTGCAGAGCATGTATAGCTCGGGGTGAGCAGCTACAAAATGGGACCCTTTTTTGCCAGTATCATTTGATACTGGCAAAAAAGGGCCCCATTTTATGATGTTGATGGTTGAGTCACCACTCTCCTTCCTCCTGACGCAGTTGTGTCTACCGCCTTGACCCACCTGAATGTGAAATCGTCGTCGTCGTTGTCTCGGTCATCTCCATCTGGGGCCGTACGAAAGAAGAGACTCAAAGATACCCATAGAGATCCACTCATAGAGACCCACAGAGATGCATAGACCGAGAGACTGATAGACTCACAGAGACACATAGACACTCACGTAGACTGATAGACCCATAGATACCCAGAGAGACCCACAGAGACTCATAGACTGAGAGACTGATATACTCACAGAGACACATAGAGACTCACGTAGACTGATAGACCCATAGATACCCAGAGAGACACACAGAGACTCATAGACTGAGAGACTGAGAGCCTCACAGAGACACAGAGACTCACGTAGACTGATAGACCCATAGAGACCCAGAGAGACACACAGAGACGCATAGACTGAGAGACTGATAGACCCATAGAGACACATAGAGACTCACGTAGACTGATAGACCCATAGATACCCACAGAGACGCACAGAGACTGAGAGAGTGAGAGGCTGAGAGCCTCACAGAGACACATAGAGACTCACGTAGACTGATAGACCCATAGATACCCACAGAGACGCATAGAGATGCAGAGACTGAGAGACTGAGAGCCTATCAGAGACCCATAGAGATGCAGAGACTGAGAGACTGAGAGCCTATCAGAGACCCATAGAGACGCAGAGACTGAGAGACTGATAGACTCACAGAGACACATAGACACTCACATAGACTGATAGACCCATAGAGATCCACTAATAGATACCCACAGACATGCATAGACTGAGAGACTGATATACTCACAGAGCCACATAGAGACTCACGTAGACTGATAGATCCATAGATACCCAGAGAGACACAGAGACTCATAGACTGAGAGGCTTACAGAGTGCCATAGTGACTCACGTAGCCTGATAGACCCATAGATACCCAGAGAGACCCACAGAGACGCAGAGACTGAGAGCCTCACAGAGACACAGAGACTCACGTAGAATGATAGACCCATAGAGATCCACTCATAGGGACCCACAGAGACTCATAGACCGAGAGACTGAGAGACTCACAGAGACCCATAGAGACTCACGTAGACTGATAGACCCATAGAGACCCAGAGAGATACACAGAGACGCATAGACTGAGAGACTGATAGACCCATAGAGACAGATAGAGACTCACGTAGACTGATAGACCCATAGATACCCAGAGAGACACACAGAGACTCATAGACTGAGAGACTGAGAGCCTCACAGAGACCCATAGAGACTCACGTAGACTGATAGACCCATAGATACCCAGAGAGACGCACAGAGACGCATAGACTGAGAGACTGATAGACTCACAGAGACACATAGAGACTCACGTAGACTGATAGACCCATAGATACCCAGAGAGACACACAGAGACGCATACACTGAGAGACTGAGAGCCTCACAGAGACCCATAGAGACTCACGTAGACTGATAGACCCATAGATACCCAGAGAGACGCACAGAGACGCATAGACTGAGAGACTGATAGACTCACAGAGACACATAGAGACTCACGTAGACTGATAGACCCATAGATACCCAGAGAGACCAACAGAGATGCATAGACTGAGAGACTGAGAGCCTCACAGAGACACATAGAGACGCAGGTAGACTGATAGACCCATAGATACCCAGAGACCCACAGAGACTGAGAGACTGATAGACTCACAGAGACACAGAGACTCACGTAGACTGATAGGTCCATACATACCCAGAGAGACCCACAGAGACTGAGAGACACGTAGAGATTCACAGAGACACATACTCACGTAGACTGATAGACCCATAATTACCCACAGAGACGCATAGACTGAGAGACTGATAGACTCACAGAGACACATAGAGACTCACGTAGACTGATAGACCCATAGATACCCAGAGAGACACACAGAGACGCATAGACTGAGAGACTGAGAGCCTCACAGAGACCCATAGAGACTCACGTAGACTGATAGACCCATAATTACCCACAGAGACCCACAGAGACTGAGAGACACGTAGAGATTCACAGAGACTGGTGGGACCCACAGAGACCAAAAAACCCTCATAGACCCAAGGTGAGGGACCGAAAGAGAGGAGGAGGAGAAGGGGCTGAGCCCACCCTCTCCTCCTCCGGGCCACAGACCCAAATCACTCACTCACTCCTTCGCCACTTTGCCATTGGTCCATGATTCAGGGGGAAACAATGCATGCGCACTCTACACTACCGTGCAACAAAGGAGACCGGCAGCCGATTGGCTAAAGCAGCGCCATTGCCCCCGAGGGAATTTGCAATGACGTCGTTACGCAGTGCAACGACGTCACGCACAACTGTCAACCCATACGGTTTACCCCGTATTTTTGTACAGGGAAATTGAGTTTTCAGGGCCATACGGCGTACAGCCGTTTCGATACGGGGTGGGGGGTGGGGGGAACACGTTTGTCTATTTGTTTGTGTTTCTCCCTAGTGATGGGACTTTGTAGGACGAACGTTGAGATTTAAATGTGCAGCGAGGGTGATCAATAAGTTCTGAATTGGTTTGCAATAATGTAGGGCATTGATAATGGTTCACAGGTATGTAGTGGTGAGTGTAGTGGTGAGTGTAATAGTGTTGATTATCTATTTGTGTTTCTCCCTAGTGATGGGACTTTGTTGGACGAACGTTGAGATTTAAATGGGCACGGGAGTGACCAATAAGTTCTGAATTGGTTTGCAATAAGGTAGGGCATTGATAATGGTTCACAGGTATGTAGTGGTGAGTGTAATAGTGTTGATTATCTATTTGTGTTTCTCCCTAGTGATGGGACTTTGTAGGACGAACGTTGAGATTTAAATGGGCACGGGAGTGACCAATAAGTTCTGAATTGGTTTGCAATAAGGTAGGGCATTGATAATGGTTCACAGGTATATAGTGGTGAGTGTAGTGGCGAGTGTACTAGTGGTGAGTGTCATAGTGTTGATTATCTATTTGTGTTTCTCCCTTGTGATGGGGCTGTGTAGGACGAACGTTGAGATATATAAGGGGCACAGGGTGACTCATGAGGTTTGAATTGGTTTGCAATAAGGTAGGGCATTGATAATGGTTCACAGGTATGTAGTGGTGAGTGTAGTGGTGAGTGTAATAGTGTTGATTATCTATTTGTGTTTCTCCCTTATGATGGGGCTTTGTAGGACGAACGTTGAGATTTAAATGGGCACGGGAGTGACCAATAAGTTCTGAATTGGTTTGTAATAAGGTAGGGCATTGATAATGGTTCACAGGAATGTAGTGGTGAGTGTAGTGGCGAGTGTACTAGTGGTGAGTGTCATAGTGTTGATTATCTATTTGTGTTTCTCCCTTGTGATGGGGCTGTGTAGGACGAACGTTGAGATATATAAGGGGCACGGGGGTGACCCATGAGGTTTGAATGAGTCAGTAATAAGGTAGGGCATTGCTACGGAGTTGACAGGTATGTAGTGGTGAATGTAGTGGTGAGTGTAATAGTGTTGATTATCTATTTGTGTTTCTCCCTTGTGATGGGGCTTTGTAGGACGAACGTTGAGATATATAAGGGGCACGGGGGTGACCCATGAGGTTTGAATGAGTCAGTAATAAGGTAGGGCATTGATAAGGAGTTGACAGGTATGTAGTGGTGAGTGTAGTGGCGAGTGTACTAGTGGTGAGTGTCATAGTGTTGATTATCTATTTGTGTTTCTCCCTTGTGATGGGGCTTTGTAGGACGAACGTTGAGATATATAAGGGGCACGGGGGTGACCCATGAGGTTTGAATTGGTCAGTAATAAGGTAGGGCATTGATAAGGAGTTGACAGGTATGTAGTGGTGAGTGTAGTGGCGAGTGTACTAGTGGTGAGTGTCATAGTGTTGATTATCTATTTGTGTTTCTCCATTGTGATGGGGCTTTGTAGGACGAACGTTGAGATATATAAGGGGCACGGGGTGACCCATGAGGTTTGAATGAGTCAGTACTAAGGTAAGGCATTGATAATGGTTCACAGGTATGTAGTGGTGAGTGTAATAGTGTTGATTATCTATTTGTGTTTCTCCCTAGTGATGGGGCTTTGTAGGACGAACGTTGAAATTTAAATGGGCACGGGGGTGACCCATGAGGTTTGAATTGGTCAGTAATAAGGTAGGGCATTGATAAGGAGTTGACAGGTATGTAGTGGTGAATGTAGTGGTGAGTGTAATAGTGTTGATTATCTATTTGTGTTTCTCCCTAGTGATGGGGCTTTGTAGGACGAACGTTGAAATTTAAATGGGCACGGGGGTGACCCATGAGGTTTGAATTGGTCAGTAATAAGGTAGGGCATTGCTAAGGAGTTGACAGGTATGTAGTGGTGAGTGTAGTGGTGGGTGTGTAGTGACATCGCTGGATGTCAACATGCTGGGTGCAGTGCCGGGCCTAGAGGGGGCACGGCGTGAGCTGAATGATAGCGCTGGACGGCACCGCACGCTTCACGTGCAGAGCCGACCCTACAGGACATGGTTGTGCGGGTGCCAGCCGAGGGATTGACATCGGGATGACACGTCACCGGTTAAGTTAACAAAGGGGCCCCAATAGGAGGCTAGGGGGGGGGGGTGGGGGTCACGTGATTAGGACCCAGATGCTTCCCGAGGATTCTGGAAGGTGGATGTGGCCAAGGGCGGAGCCGACTATGCCACAGAGAATATAAGCCGGGTCCCCCCCGGGAGGGACCGGGGTTGTTGTTGTTGTTCATCCTGGAAGAAACCCTTCATCGACGTTCTCCGTTCAACGAGCCTCCAACGCGTGGACCCGGGCCGAAGTCGTTGGTTCCCGGTCTGTAGTAGTAGTTACGTTGTAACTAGTGTAGTAGCTAGTGTAGTAGCTAGTGTAGTAACTAGTGTAGTAGCTAGTGTAGTAGCTAGTGTAGTAACTAGTGTAGTAGCTAGTGTAGTAACTAGTGTAGTAACGAGTGTGGTAACTAGTGTAGTAGCTAGTGTAGTAACTAGTGTAGTAACGAGTGTGGTAACTAGTGTAGTAACTAGTGTAGTAGCTAGTGTAGTAGCTAGTGTAGTAACTAGTGTAGTAACTAGTGTAGTAACTGGTGTAGTAACTAGTGTAGTAACTAGTGTAGTAGCTAGTGTGGTAGCTAGTGTGGTAACTAGTGTAGTAGCTAGTGTAGTAGCTAGTGTGGTAGCTAGTGTAGTAGCTAGTGTAGTAGCTAGTGTAGTAGTGTAATAACTAGTGTAGTAACTAGTGTAATGACTAGTGTAGTAACTAGTGTAGTAACTAGTGTAGTAGTGTAATAACTAGTGTAGTAACTAGTGTAATGACTAGTGTAGTAGCTAGTGTAGTAACTAGAGTAGTGACTAGTGTGGTAACTAGTGTATTAGCTAGTGTAGTAACTAGTGTAGTAACTAGTGTAGTAGCTAGTGTAGTAACTAGTGTAGTAACTAGTGTAGTAGCTAGTGTAGTAACTAGTGTAGTAGCTAGTGTAGTAACTAGTGTAGTAGATAGTGTAGTAGTGTAATAACTAGTGTAGTAACTAGTGTAATAACTAGTGTAGTAGCTAGTGTAGTAACGAGTGTGGTAACTAGTGTAGTAACTAGTGTAGTAGCTAGTGTAGTAGCTAGTGTAGTAACTAGTGTAGTAGCTAGTGTAGTAACTAGTGTAGTAGCTAGTGTAGTAGTGTAATAACTAGTGTAGTAACTAGTGTAATAACTAGTGTAGTAGCTAGTGTAGTAACGAGTGTGGTAACTAGTGTAGTAACTAGTGTAGTAACTAGTGTAGTAGCTAGTGTAGTAGCTAATGTAGTAACTAGTGTAGTGACTAGTGTAGTAACTAGTGTAGTAACTATTGTAGTAACTAGTGTAGTAACGAGTGTAGTAACTAGTGTAGTAACTAGTGTAGTAGCTAGTGTAGTAGCTAGTGTAGTAACTAGTGTAGTAACTAGTGTAGTAACTAGTGTAGTAACTAGTGTAGTAGTGTAATAACTAGTGTAGTAACTAGTGTAATGACTAGTGTAGTAGCTAGTGTAGTAACTAGAGTAGTGACTAGTGTGGTAACTAGTGTATTAGCTAGTGTAGTAACTAGTGTAGTAACTAGTGTAGTAGCTAGTGTAGTAACTAGTGTAGTAACTAGTGTAGTAGCTAGTGTAGTAACTAGTGTAGTAGCTAGTGTAGTAACTAGTGTAGTAGATAGTGTAGTAGTGTAATAACTAGTGTAGTAACTAGTGTAATAACTAGTGTAGTAGCTAGTGTAGTAACGAGTGTGGTAACTAGTGTAGTAACTAGTGTAGTAGCTAGTGTAGTAGCTAGTGTAGTAACTAGTGTAGTAGCTAGTGTAGTAACTAGTGTAGTAGCTAGTGTAGTAGTGTAATAACTAGTGTAGTAACTAGTGTAATAACTAGTGTAGTAGCTAGTGTAGTAACGAGTGTGGTAACTAGTGTAGTAACTAGTGTAGTAACTAGTGTAGTAGCTAGTGTAGTAGCTAATGTAGTAACTAGTGTAGTGACTAGTGTAGTAACTAGTGTAGTAACTATTGTAGTAACTAGTGTAGTAACGAGTGTAGTAACTAGTGTAGTAACTAGTGTAGTAGCTAGTGTAGTAGCTAGTGTAGTAACTAGTGTAGTAGCTAGTGTAGTAGCTAGTGTAGTAACTAGTGTAGTAGCTAGTGTGGTAACTAGTGAAGTAACTAGTGTGGTAACTAGTGTAGTAGCTAGTGTAGTAGCTAGTGTAGTAGCTAGTGTAGTAACTAGCGTAGTAGCTAGTGTAGTAGCTAGTGTAGTAACTAGTGTAGTAGCTAGTGTAGTAACTAGTGTAGTAACGAGTGTGGTAACTAGTGTAGTAACTAGTGTAGTAGCTAGTGTAGTAACTAGTGTAGTAACGAGTGTGGTAACTAGTGTAGTAACTAGTGTAGTAGCTAGTGTAGTAGCGAGTGTAGTAACTAGTGTAGTAACTGGTGTAGTAACTAGTGTAGTAACTAGTGTAGTAGCTAGTGTGGTAGCTAGTGTGGTAACTAGTGTAGTAGCTAGTGTGGTAGCTAGTGTAGTAGCTAGTGTAGTAGTGTAATAACTAGTGTAGTAACTAGTGTAATGACTAGTGTAGTAACTAGTGTAGTAACTAGTGTAGTAGTGTAATAACTAGTGTAGTAACTAGTGTAATGACTAGTGTAGTAGCTAGTGTAGTAACTAGAGTAGTGACTAGTGTGGTAACTAGTGTATTAGCTAGTGTAGTAACTAGTGTAGTAACTAGTGTAGTAGCTAGTGTAGTAACTAGTGTAGTAACTAGTGTAGTAACTAGTGTAGTAGCTAGTGTAGTAGCTAGTGTAGTAACTAGTGTAGTAGCTAGTGTAGTAACTAGTGTAGTAGCTAGTGTAGTAGTGTAATAACTAGTGTAGTAACTAGTGTAATAACTAGTGTAGTAGCTAGTGTAGTAACGAGTGTGGTAACTAGTGTAGTAACTAGTGTAGTAGCTAGTGTAGTAGCTAGTGTAGTAACTAGTGTAGTAGCTAGTGTAGTAACTAGTGTAGTAGCTAGTGTAGTAGTGTAATAACTAGTGTAGTAACTAGTGTAATAACTAGTGTAGTAGCTAGTGTAGTAACGAGTGTGGTAACTAGTGTAGTAACTAGTGTAGTAACTAGTGTAGTAGCTAGTGTAGTAGCTAATGTAGTAACTAGTGTAGTGACTAGTGTAGTAACTAGTGTAGTAACTATTGTAGTAACTAGTGTAGTAACGAGTGTAGTAACTAGTGTAGTAACTAGTGTAGTAACTAGTGTAGTAGCTAGTGTAGTAGCTAGTGTAGTAACTAGTGTAGTAACTAGTATAATGACTAGTGTAGTAACTAGTGTAGTAACTAGTGTGGTAACTAGTGTAGTAGCTAGTGTAGTAACTAGTGTAGTAGCTAGTGTAGTAGCTAGTGTAGTAACTAGTGTAGTAGCTAGTGTAGTAGCTAGTGTAGTAACTATTGTAGTAGCTAGTGTAGTAACTAGTGTAGTAGCTAGTGTAGTAGCTAGTGTAGTAACTAGTGTAGTAGCTAGTGTATTAGCTAGTGTAGTAGCTAGTGTAGTAACTAGTGTAGTAACTAGTGTAGTAGCTAGTGTAGTAACTAGTGTAGTAGCTAGTGTAGTAACTAGTGTAGTAGCTATTGTAGTAGCTAGTGTAGTAGCTAGTGTAGTAGCTAGTGTAGTTAGTTAGCCTGGCGGTCACCACCATAGGTTGTTATTCTATTAAGGGGAAGTTACCCAATGTGTTCGAATCGAATAAATGTGCTGTCTCCAAGTCTACGTCTGCGACTCAGTTGAACCCATGAAAGATGTACTAGTGGTGAGTGCAGTAGTGCTGATTGTCTGTTCGTTCGTGCTTCTCTCTTGTGATGGGACTTTGCAGGATGAACGCTGTGATTTATAAGGGCACGGGGTGACCAACAAGGTCTGAATTGGTCTGCCATAAGGCACGCACTGATAAGGTGTTGACAGGCATATCACTGGATAGCGGCTTAATTGTGCATGGATATCATGAACCCCATAACCGCCACTAGGCGGCGCCACTGCATGACAGCCCGGATGCGGATTGCTGGATGGTGATTGGTTGGAAGGTTCGAAAGTGGGAGGTGGGAATATTCGTAAGAGGCGCAAGGGAGGATTCCGTAGGGGACTCTTAGAAGGGGAGCAGAGGAATCGTTCAGAAGAGGCTTGAGCGGGGATTGGAGAGGGGGAGAGAGGAGGATAAGAGCGAGGATGGGAGGGGGAAGCAGAGGAAGTGGTGTTGGCCGGCAGTGGACACTGGACGTTGTTATCGAGGACGATAAAACATATCCAAAAAGTGTCGCCTTTGCAATCCTTCATTACACGCGCATACACAGAAGTCAAGATTGCGTAATACTCAAATCTCGTGGTTGGTGAATTCGCGGGTTGGCAAGAGATTACAGTGGTCACTCGGTTCAACGTTGTTTTTTTTGTTTGTTCATCCGTTCTACTAAAACGGCTGTAGACCGAAATAACTGTCGATAGAATTCACTTATATGATTCCAGCGCTGTCCTACCAGACAGTCTCGTCCCTTCACCTGATGAAGGCCGCTTGTGTTGTGGCCGAAACGTCGTGAGAATATTATTGTGTTATTTTATTTAATCAATTTATTATTTCATTCTCATTCTACGTGGTGACTTTACCGAAAGAACCAAAGGAGATGAATCACTTATATGAGTTAGAAAATTAGTAACACAAAATATCACGGAGCCCTGCAAGAAGAGAGAGAGCTGTTTTCCACTGGCCAAAACAGAAAGCGTGCGATGTAAAAAAAAGCCCAGTCGAGGTCTAAACCGCTCATGAATGGCGAGTCGCCAATTGGTCGAGGGCATGGCTCAGCTCCACTTATGAGCACTCGGATTGGCTGAAATTAGCGCCACAGTGTGCATAACCTAAACCAAGCATAACGTTGGTGCTGTGAAAAGCGAGTCGCAACCCATGGGGGGTCCAATTGGTGAAACATTAACGGAAAAAAAAAACACTGACCGATGTCACTGTTAACCGAGGGACCACTGCACTGGATATGCATTGTCTTAGAAACTGATTGCCATACCTGTCGACCCATACGGTTTACCCCGTGTTCTTCTTACACAAGGAAATTGAGTTTTCAGATCCACACAGTATAGTGACATTTCAATACAGGTAACAAAAACGTCTGTGTTTCTCCCCTTGCGATGGGACTTTGTAGGATGAACGTTGAGATGTATAAGGGGCACGGGCTGAACAATAAGGTCTTAATTAGTCTGTAATAAGGTAGGGAGGGGCACTGATAAGGAGTTAACAGGCATGTAGCGGTGTGTGTACTAGTGGTTAGTGCAGTGGTGGTGATTGTCTATTTGTTTGCGTTTCTCCCCTTGCGATGGGACTTTGTAGGATGAACGTTGAGATTTATATGGGGCACGGGCTGAACAATAAGGTCTTAATTAGTCTGTAATAAGGTAAGTAGGGGCACTGATAAGGAGTTGATGCAGGCAGTAGCGGTGTGTGTACTAGTTGTGAGTGCAGTGGTGGTGATTGTCTATTTGTTTGCGTTTCTCCCCTTGCGATGGGACTTTGTAGGATGAACGTTGAGATTTATAAGGGGCACGGGGGTTGACCAATAGGGTCTTAATTAGTCTGTAATAAGGTAGGTAGGGGTACTGATAAGGAGTTGATGCAGGCAGTAGCGGTGTGTGTACTAGTGGTTAGTGCAGTGGTGGTGATTGTCTAGTTGTTTGTGTTTCTCCCCTTGCGATGGGACTTTGTAGGATGAACGTTGAGATTTATAAGTGCACGGGCTGAACAATAAGGTCTTAATTAGTCTGTAATAAGGTAGGGGCACTGCTAAGGAGTTAACAGGCATGTAGCGGTGTGTGTACTAGTTGTGAGTGCAGTGTTGGTGATTGTCTATTTGTTTGCGTTTCTCCCTTGCGATGGGACTTTGTAGGATGAACGTTGAGATTTATAAGGGGCACGTGGTGACCAATGAGGTCTTAATTAGTCTGTAATAAGGTAGGTAGGGGTACTGATAAGGAGTTGATGCAGGCAGTAGCGGTGTGTGTACTAGTTGTGAGTGCAGTGGTGGTGATTGTCTATTTGTTTGTGTTTCTCCCCTTGCGATGGGACTTTGTAGGATGAACGTTGAGATTTATAAGGGGCACGTGGTGACCAATGAGGTCTTAATTAGTCTGTAATACGGTAGGTAGTGGCACTGATTAGGAGTTGATGCAGGCAGTAGCGGTGTGTGTACTAGTTGTGAGTGAAGTGGTGGTGATTGTCTATTTGTTTGCGTTTCTCCCTTTGCGATGGGACTTTGTAGGATGAACGTTGAGATTTATAAGGGCACGGGGTGACCAATAAGGTCTTAATTAGTCTGTAATAAGGTAGGTAGGGGTACTGATAAGGAGTTGATGCAGGCAGTAGCGGTGTGTGTACTAGTGGTTAGTGCAGTGGTGGTGATTGTCTAGTTGTTTGTGTTTCTCCCTTTGCGATGGGACTTTGTAGGATGAACGTTGAGATTTATAAGTGCACGGGCTGAACAATAAGGTCTTAATTAGTCTGTAATAAGGTAGGGGCACTGCTAAGGAGTTAACAGGCATGTAGCGGTGTGTGTACTAGTTGTGAGTGCAGTGTTGGTGATTGTCTATTTGTTTGCGTTTCTCCCTTGCGATGGGACTTTGTAGGATGAACGTTGAGATTTATAAGGGGCACGGGGTTGACCAATAGGGTCTTAATTAGTCTGTAATAAGGTAAGTAGTGGCACTGATTAGGAGTTGATGCAGGCAGTAGCGGTGTGTGTACTAGTGGTTAGTGCAGTGGTGGTGATTGTCTATTTGTTTGCGTTTCTCCCCTTGCGATGGGACTTTGTAGGATGAACGTTGAGATTTATAAGGGCACGGGGTGACCAATAAGGTATGAATTGCTCTGTAATAAGGTAGGGGCACTGATAAAGGGTTGACAGGTATGTAGTGGTAGTAGTAGTAGTAGGGCTTTCGCGACCAACAGTATTGCATGATAGATGTGTTCTGCTATGAATGCCCACGTGATGATAATCCACTTGATTGAGCTATTATAATTTGCGATTTCCAGGTCGAGTCTAAAAAAGCGCTTCCACATATCTCAGTGGGCCTTACCTGGTGAAAATAAAAAAATGAAAATTAGTTTGGTTCAACACGGAAGGCTTTCGCGACCAATGCTATGCATCACCGAGGTGTTTTTGTGTTAGATCGTGTAAATATATATATATAATTAACCCCCGCCACCACGTGACACAGGCAAAATTATTAAGGTTTGTCACGTCAACAAAACATGTCACAAATGGGCACGTTCTGTTTACGTGACAAACCTTACTAATTGGCTGTGTCGGACGTTGGCGGCTTTAACGACACATTTAAACTTACACGATCCTACTAAAAAAAAAAAGCTCGATTACGGATACAAAACCACCCCTCTAGCGGAAGGGGTACTGATGACCCCTTTTCTCTCGGTTTGCTACCAAGGACCCACTCGTTAATTTTATGAACCACCCATCCACTCGTCCCCTCAACCAACTCACTCACCTTCCCCCATTCACTCAACTCGCTCGTCCAGGAGCTCACCCATATACCCATTCACTCGTTTATTAGCTTACACACCTAATGCATTCACTTACTCACGATTCCATTCTTGCGTATGCCAGCAATATTTTCGGAAACTGAGTGCAATGTCGAGGTCTGCTAGCTATGATGTATGTACATCGAAATTCTTTCGCACCGTACGTGGCCCCAACCGCGCTAATCTGTGGGTCTCCTGTGGGTCTGCGTATCTGTGGGTCCCTGTGTATGCGTGTACAGTGTGTTGAACTCCTTTCACGCACCGTACATACCCCCAACCGCGCTAATCTGTGGGTCTCTTGTGGGTCTGCGTATCTGTGGGTCTCTCTGTATGCGTGTACAGTGTGTTGAACTCCTTTCACACACCGTACATACCCCCAACCGCGCTAATCTGTGGGTCTCCTGTGGGTCTGCGTATCTGTGGGTCTCTGTGTATGCGTGTACAGTGTGTTGAACTCCTTTCGCAACGTAAGTGGCCCCAACCGCGCTAATCTGTGGGTCTCTGTGGGTCTGGGTATCTGTGGGTCTCTGTGTATGCGTGTACAGTGTGTGAACTCCTTTCACGCAACGTACATACCCCCAACCGCGCTAATCTGTGGGTCTCCTGTGGGTCAGCGTATCTGTGGGTCTCCTGTGGGTCTGCGTATGCAGCGTGTTGAACTCCTTTCACGCACCGTACATACTCCCAACCGCGCTAATCTGTGGGTCTGGGTATCTGTGGGTCTCTGTGTATGCGTGTACAGTGTGTTGAACTCCTTTCACACACCGTACATACTCCCAACCGCGCTAATCTGTGGGTCTCTCTGTGGGTCTGCGTATCTGTGGGTCTCCTGTGGGCCTGCGTATGCAGCGTGTTGAACTCCTTTCACGCACCGTACATACCCCCAACCGCGCTAATCTGTGGGTCTCTCTGTGGGTCTGCGTATCTGTGGGTCTCTGTGTATGCGTGTAAAATGTGTTGAAATTATTTCGCACCGCACATACTCCCAACCGCGCTAATCTGTGGGTCTCTCTGTGGGTCTGCGTATCTGTGGGTCTCTCTGTGGGTCTGTGTATGCAGCGTGTTGAACTCCTTTCACGCACCGTACATACCCCCAACCGCGCTAATCTGTGGGTCTCTCTGTGGGTCTGCGTATCTGTGGGTCTCTGTGTATGCGTGTAAAATGTGTTGAAATTATTTCGCACCGCACATACTCCCAACCGCGCTAATCTGTGGGTCTCTCTGTGGGTCTGCGTATCTGTGGGTCTCTCTGTGGGTCTGTGTATGCAGCGTGTTGAACTCCTTTCACGCGCCGTACATACTCCCAACCGCGCTAATCTGTGGGTCTCTCTGTGGGTCTGCGTATCTGTGGGTCTCTGTGTATGCGTGTAAAATGTGTTGAAATTATTTCGCACCGCACATACTCCCAACCGCGCTAATCTGTGGGTCTCTCTGTGGGTCTGCGTATCTGTGGGTCTCCTGTGGGCCTGCGTATGCAGCGTCTTGAACTCCTTTCACGCGCCGTACATACCCCCAACCGCGCTAATCTGTGGGTCTCTCTGTGGGTCTGCGTATCTGTGGGTCTCTGTGTATGCGTGTAAAATGTGTTGAAATTATTTCGCACCGCACATACTCCCAACCGCGCTAATCTGTGGGTCTCTTGTGGGCCTGCGTATCTGTGGGTCTCTGTGGGTCTGGGTATTTGTGGGTCTCTGTGTATGCGTGTACAGTGTGTTGAACTCCTTTCACGCGCCGTACATACCCCCAACCGCGCTAATCTGTGGGTCTCTCTGTGGGTCTGCGTATCTGTGGGTCTCTGTGTATGCGTGTACAGTGTGTTGAACTCCTTTCACGCGCCGTACATACCCCCAACCGCGCTAATCTGTGGGTCTCCTGTGGGTCTGCGTATCTGTGGGTCTCCTGTGGGTCTGCGTATGCAGCGTGTTGAACTCCTTTCACGCACCGTACATACTCCCAACCGCGCTAATCTGTGGGTCTGGGTATCTGTGGGTCTCTGTGTATGCGTGTACAGTGTGTTGAACTCCTTTCACACACCGTACATACTCCCAACCGCGCTAATCTGTGCGTCTCTCTGTGGGTCTGCGTATCTGTGGGTCTCTGTGTATGCGTGTAAAATGTGTTGAAATTATTTCGCACCGTACATACCCCCAACCGCGCTAATCTGTGGGTCTCTCTGTGGGTCTGCGTATCTGTGGGTCTCTGTGTATGCGTGTAAAATGTGTTGAAATTATTTCGCACCGCACATACTCCCAACCGCGCTAATCTGTGGGTCTCTCTGTGGGTCTGCGTATCTGTGGGTCTCTGTGGGTCTGGGTATCTGTGGGTCTCTGTGTATACGTGTACAGTGAGTTGAACTCCTTTCGCACCGCACATACCCCCAACCGTAGTAATCTGTGGGTCTCTCTGTGGGTCTGCGTATCTGTGGGTCTCTCCGTGGGCCTGCGTATGCAGCGTGTTGAACTCCTTTCACGCACCGTACGTCGCCCCCCCCCCCTAACCGTGCCGATTCAGCGTCCTCAGGAGAGTTTGTGCAGCTTTGCTATTACTCCTCCTCCTCCTCCTGTCGAAGGAGCTCGAACCCACGGAGGGCGAGCCTGCGCGAACGGCAACGGTCCACAGGCTCGGGGAGGGGGGCTGCGCGGCCGGGGGCGGCGAGGTGTCGAACGTCGACAGGAGCCAGGGGGTTGCCCCCTCGATGCCCCGGGTCCCGAAGGGCAGCGCGACGGCGGGCTAGGAAATGTCGACTACCTCGCCCTGGTGCACGGGAGGAGGCCGTGGGTTTCAGTCCCTACCCTACCCCTACCCCCCTACCCACCGACGCCTGTTGCTGTATATTTGGAGTTGGCGGTGTCTCCCTCCTCCGAGGTGGTCGCGTAGATTTTTCTCCGGGGGGTGGGTCCACCGTTTTTGTTTTTCTTTTTCCTTCCCCCTCCACTTTTCAGAGACAACGTCTCCAACGCGTTCAGAGTTATTTGGCTGCTGCTAGAAAATCTCCACGCGATGATGATTATTATGACAACGACGACGATGACGACGATGATGATGATGATGATGATAAACAGCCACTTGTGTTGAGCTGCTATCATTTGCGACAGCCAGGTCACATCTAAAAAAAAAAAAAGAGCTACTACGAAGTAGCTCGGCGTGGCCTTACGCCTGGCAAAGTAAAAATAAAAAGATCCGAGTACTTTTCGGTTTAGTTCATTCTGGACGTCCACGTCGTTCCACTCCGGTCGCGCAGGGGCAGCGTTCTTCCAGATCTGCTGCTGCCAACGAAGGGTTCGTTGACAGCGGAACACGGTCACCAGAAGGTGGATGGGGATTCGTGAATCCAGCGCACCCCAAACCCGCTCATTAACCCACCCCCTGACCCAGTAGTCACCCACCAACTCACTCACCCACCTGCTCATTAACCGACCCACTGAACCAGTAGTCACCCACTAACTAACTCACTCACACCACCCATCCGCTCATTAACCGACCCACTGAACCAGTAGTCACCCACTAACTCACTCACTCACTCACCCATCCGCTCATTAACCCACCCCCTGACCCAGTAGTCACCCACTAACTCACTCACCCACCTGCTCATTAACCGACCTACTGAACCAGTAGTCACCCACCAACTCACTCACCCACCTGCTCATTAACCGACCTACTGAACCAGTAGTCACCCACTAACTAACTCACTCACTCACCCATCCGCTCATTAACCGACCCACTGAACCAGTAGTCACCCACTAACTCACTCACCCACCTGCTCATTAACCGACCTACTGAACCAGTAGTCACCCACTAACTAACTCACTCACACCACCCATCCGCTCATTAACCGACCCACTGAACCAGTAGTCACCCACTAACTCACTCACTCACCTGCTCATTAACCCACCCACTGAACCAGTAGTCACCCACTAACTCACTCACTCACTCACCCATCCGCTCATTAACCCACCCCCTGACCCAGTAGTCACCCACTAACTCACTCACCCACCTGCTCATTAACCGACCTACTGAACCAGTAGTCACCCACTAACTCACTCACCCACCTGCTCATTAACCGACCTACTGAACCAGTAGTCACCCACTAACTCACTCACCCATCCGCTCATTAACCCACCCACTGACCCAGTAGTCACCCACTAACTCACTCACCCACCTGCTCATTAACCGACCTACTGAACAAGTAGTCACCCACTAACTAACTCACTCACTCACCCATCCGCTCATTAACCCACCCACTGAACCAGTAGTCACCCACTAACTAACTCACTCACTCACCCATCCGCTCATTAACCCACCCCCTGACCCAGTAGTCACCCACTAACTCACTCACCCACCTGCTCATTAACCGACCTACTGAACCAGTAGCCACCCACTAACTAACTCACTCACTCACCCATCCGCTCATTAACCCAGCCACTGACCCAGTAGTCACCCACTAACTCACTCACCCACCTGCTCATTAACCGACCTACTGAACCAGTAGTCACCCACTAACTAACTTACTCACTCACCCATCCGCTCATTAACCCACCCCCTGACCCAGTAGTCACCCACTAACTCACTCACCCACCTGCTCATTAACCGACCGACTGAACCAGTAGTCACCCACTAACTAACTCACTCACTCACCCATCCGCTCATTAACCCACCCCCTGACCCAGTAGTCACCCACTAACTCACTCACCCACCTGCTCATTAACCGACCTACTGAACCAGTACTCACCCACTAACTAACTCAATCACTCCCCCATCCGCTCATTAACCCACCCCCTGTCCCAGTAGTAACCCACTAACTCACTCACCCATCCGCTCATTAACCCACCCCCCGACCCAGTAGTCACCCACTAACTCACTCACCCACCTGCTCATTAACCGACCCACTGACCCAGTAGTAACCCACTAACTCACTCACCCACCTGCTCATTAACCGACCTACTGAACCAGTCGTCACCCACTAACTAACTCACTCACTCACCCATCCGCTCATTAACCCAGCCACTGACCCAGTAGTCACCCACTAACTCACTCACCCACCTGCTCACTAACCGACCTACTGAACCAGTAGTCACCCACTAACTAACTCACTCACTCACCCATCCGCTCATTAACCCAGCCACTGACCCAGTAGTCACCCACTAACTCACTCACCCACCTGCTCATTAACCGACCTACTGAACCAGTAGTCACCCACTAACTAACTCACTCACCCATCCGCTCATTAACCCACCCCCTGACCCAGTAGTCACCCACTAACTCACCCACCCACCTGCTAATTAACCGACCCACTGAACCAGTAGTCACCCACTAACTAACTCACTCACTCACCCATCCGCTCATTAACCCACCCCCTGACCCAGTAGTCACCCACTAACTCACTCACCCACCTGCTCATTAACCGACCTACTGAACCAGTAGTCACCCACTAACTAACTCACTCACTCACCCATCCGCTCATTAACCCACCCCCTGACAAAGTAGTCACCCACTAACTCACTCACCCACCTGCTCATTAACCGACCTACTGAACCAGTAGTCACCCACTAACTCACTCACTCACTCACCCATCCGCTCATTAACCCACCCACTGACCCAGTAGTCACCCACTAACTCACTCACCCACCTGCTCATTAACCGACCTACTGAACCAGTAGTCACCCACTAACTCACTCACCCATCCGCTCATTAACCCACCCACTGACCCAGTAGTCACCCACTAACTCACTCACCCACCTGCTCATTAACCGACCTACTGAACCAGTACTCACCCACTAACTAACTCACTCACTCACCCATCCGCTCATTAACCCACCCACTGAACCAGTAGTCACCCACTAACTCACTCACGAGCTCACCCATTCACTCATTAACCCACCCACTGACCCAGTAGTCACCCAATAACTCACTCACCCACCTGCTCATTAACCGACCTACTGAACCAGTAGTCACCCACTAACTCACTCACTCACCCATCCGCTCATTAACCCACCCCCTGACCCAGTAGTCACCCACTAACTCACTCACCCACCTGCTCATTAACCGACCTACTGAACCAGTAGTCACCCACTAACTCACTCACCCACCTGCTCATTAACAGAACTACTGAACCAGTAGTCACCCACTAACTAACTCACTCACCCATCCGCTCATTAACCCACCCACTGACCCAGTAGTCACCCACTAACTCACTCACCCACCTGCTCATTAACCGACCTACTGAACCAGTAGCCACCCACTAACTAACTCACTCACTCACCCATCCGCTCATTAACCCAGCCACTGACCCAGTAGTCACCCACTAACTCACTCACCCACCTGCTCATTAACCGACCTACTGACCCAGTAGTCACCCACTAACTCACTCACCCACCTGCTCATTAACCAACCTACTGAACCAGTAGTCACCCACTAACTAACTCACTCACTCACCCATCCGCTCATTAACCCACCCCCTGACCCAGTAGTCACCCACTAACTCACTCACCCACCTGCTCATTAACCGACCTACTGAACCAGTAGTCACCCACTAACTCACTCACCCACCTGCTCATTAACAGACCTACTGAACCAGTAGTCACCCACTAACTAACTCACTCACCCATCCGCTCATTAACCCACCCACTGACCCAGTAGTCACCCACTAACTCACTCACCCACCTGCTCATTAACCGACCTACTGAACCAGTAGCCACCCACTAACTAACTCACTCACTCACCCATCCGCTCATTAACCCAGCCACTGACCCAGTAGTCACCCACTAACTCACTCACCCACCTGCTCATTAACCGACCTACTGACCCAGTAGTCACCCACTAACTCACTCACCCACCTGCTCATTAACCAACCTACTGAACCAGTAGTCACCCACTAACTAACTCACTCACTCACACATCCGCTCATTAACCCACCCACTGACCCAGTAGTCACCCACTAACTCACTCACCCACCTGCTCATTAACCGACCTACTGAACCAGTAGTCACCCACTAACTAACTCACTCACTCACCCATCCGCTCATCAACCCACCCACTGACCCAGTAGTCACCCACTAACTCACTCACCCACCTGCTCATTAACCGACCTACTGAACCAGTAGCCACCCACTAACTAACTAACTCACTCACTCACCCATCCGCTCATTAACCCAGCCACTGACCCAGTAGTCACCCACTAACTCACTCACCCACCTGCTCATTAACCGACCTACTGAACCAGTAGTCTCCCACTAACTAACTTACTCACTCACCCATCCGCTCATTAACCCACCCCCTGACCCAGTAGTCACCCACTAACTCACTCACCCACCTGCTCATTAACCGACTGACTGAACCAGTCGTCACCCACTAACTAACTCACTCACCCATCCGCTCATTAACCCACCCACTGACCCAGTAGTCACCCACTAACTCACTCACTCACCCATCCGCTCATTAACCCACCCACTGAACCAGTAGTCACACACTAACTAACTAACTCACTTACTCACCCATCCGCTCATTAACCCACCCACTGACCCAGTAGTCACCCACTAACTCACTCACAAGCTCACCCACCCACTCACGAGCTCACCCACCTACCCCCACCTCACTAACTCACCCACCCAAGGTCTCGCCCGGTTATTCTTTGGACTTTGCCGGTCGGCCTCGTCTGGCTTTGGATGGCGGGGCGGGACGTCGCTTAGCAGAGGGTGGTTTGGAATCTTCCACCTCCTCCTGACTCTGCTCTTCTTCCTCGACTTTCACCTTCACCACCGCCTCTTCCTCCTCCTCCTCCTCCCGCCTTGCCTCCTCATCGTCGATGGGGAGTTGGGCCGAGTCGAACGGCTTCCCGGCCGTGTGAGATCGCTTGTGAGCTATCATGTGTCGCTCCTGGCCGACGCAGAGAGGCACATATTGAAAATAATAAAACACACACGCACGCACGCAGGCACGCACGCAAAGGTCAAACGCGGGGAAAAAAAAGTTCCCCCAATGTGGCCGACAAAGGCTGTTGGGAAGCAAGTAGCATATGCTACCAGTAGCGTGTACAGTACGTACCTGTGCGTACGCACCTGTGTGTATGTACCTGTAGAGTGTGGCTATACCTGTAGCGCGTGTCTTGTGTGTGTACCTGTGTGGGGAGCGGTAGTGTAGGGATCAGCGCGCTGTGCTACGAACCCGGCGACCCGAGTTCGATTCCCCACTCGCGGCCAATGCCGGTGACGATTATTTGAACCGGTCCCGGGCCTCCCCTAGGTTCACTCAGCCCGAAATGAGTACCTGGGGCGGTGCATAAACATCGCCACTTGGGAGACAAAGGCGGCCGGGCGTGGTACTGGCCACCCACCCCCTCGTGTGCCGTGTCGGCCTTCATAGGTGCTCGCGAACAGCACTTGACCCAAAAGTCTGTTCAGGCTATACAGGGAATCTTTGTCTATTTCATTGTTGTGTGCGTATGCATTTGTCTGTCTGTATGTATGAGTGCATGCTTGTACCTGCTTGCAGGCATACTGCTAATGTATGTATGTATTTGTCTTTGCATATCTGCATGTGTGTACCTGTGTGTATGTACCTGTGTGTGTGTACCTGTGTGTATGTACCTGTGTGTATGTACGTGGACCCCCTTAATGGAGCATCTTCGCCGATTAGAAACATTTAGGCTAGCCTGCCTACGATCCATCCTGGGTTTAACCAGACTGGATTGTGTGAGGAGCTCACAAATCCTTGAAAGATCTGGGCGGGGTCCCATCGGTGAGCTCCTCCGGCGGGGAAGGCTGCGATGGCTGGGTCATGTAGCCCGCATGCCCAGCCACCGCATGCCGAAACAGCTTTTGTTCGGCCGGATCGAGGGGGCTAAGCGGGCGCGGCACGGGCTAGAGAAGAGATGGAGTGATGTGGTACAGGAGGACATGGAGCTGAGTGGACTTGCCGATGACTGGTACCAGCAGTGTCAAGATCGGCCTCTGTGGAGGAGGCTCGTGAAGGATGCTACTGGGCAGTTGGAGGCAGTCGCCCTCCAACAACAACGGAGGGCGGAGGAGCGACGCTCACAACAGCGAGCGGAGCGCCGGGTGGCTAAAGCACAGCAGGTTGGCACAGTAGGGGGCACAGGTGGTGCATCAGCCAGTCATCTCAGTCAGTCGACCCGTGGCACCTGGGTCTGCCCCGTGACCTCCTGCCAGCGGGCGTTCGACACTTCACGTGGCCTCAGGGTGCACATAGCCTGGCACAAGCGTCGTGGTGACGTCACCGCCACTTAGTGGCGAATGGCGGTTGTTGTTGTTGTTGTGTATGTGTGTACCTGTGTGTATATACCTGTATGTGTATGTACCTGTGTGTGTATGTGTGTGTGTATGTATGTATGTGTGTATGTGTATGTACCTGTGTGTATCTACCTGTGTGTGTGTGTACCTGTGTATGTGTGTGTGTACCTGTGTGTGTGTACCTGTGTGTGTATGTGTGTGTATGTATCTGTGTGTGTGTACCTGTGTGTATGTGTGTGTATGTATGTGTGTATGTACCTGTGTGTGTGTGTGTGTATCTGTGTGTATGTACCTGTGTGTGTATGTGTGTATGTGTGTGTGTACCTGTGTACAGGCGTACTGGCAGCGGTCGCACTTGAAGTGCTTCTTGTGGTGGTGGCAGCGCTGGTGCTGCATCAGGGCAAAGTGTGTACCTGTGTGTGTGTATGTGTATGTACCTGTGTGTGTATGTACCTGTGTGTATGTACCTGTGTGTGTGTGTACCTGTGTGTATGTGTGTGTATGTACCTGTGTGTGTGTACCTGTGTGTGTGTATGTATGTGTGTATGTATGTGTGTGTGTATGTATGTGTGTATGTGTGTATGTACCTGTGTGTATGTGTGTGTGTATGTATGTGTGTATGTGTATGTACCTGTGTGTGTGTGTGTATGTGTGTACCTGTGTGTATGTGTGTGTGTACCTGTATGTATGTGTGTATGTACCTGTGTGTGTGTACCTGTGTGTATGTGTGTATGTATGTGTATGTATCTGTGTGTGTGTACCTGTGTGTGTATGTGTGTATGTATGTATGTGTGTATGTGTGTGTATGTGTGTATGTGTGTACCTGTATGTACCTGTGTGTGTGTACCTGTGTGTGTGTATGTATGTGTGTATGTATGTGTGTGTGTATGTATGTGTGTATGTGTGTATGTACCTGTGTGTATGTGTGTGTGTATGTATGTGTGTATGTGTATGTACCTGTGTGTGTGTGTGTATGTGTGTACCTGTGTGTATGTGTGTGTGTACCTGTATGTATGTGTGTATGTACCTGTGTGTGTGTACCTGTGTGTGTGTATGTATGTGTGTATGTATGTGTGTGTGTATGTATGTGTGTATGTGTGTATGTACCTGTGTGTATGTGTGTGTGTATGTATGTGTGTATGTGTATGTACCTGTGTGTGTGTGTGTATGTGTGTACCTGTGTGTATGTGTGTGTGTACCTGTATGTATGTGTGTATGTACCTGTGTGTGTGTACCTGTGTGTACCTGTGTATGTGTGTGTGTCTCTGTGTGTGTGTACCTGTGTGTATGTATGTGTATGTGTGTGTGTATGTATGTGTGTGTATGTGTGTGTGTGTATCTGTGTGTGTATGTATGTATATCTGTGTGTGTACCTGTGTGTATCTGTGTATGTGTGTGTGTGTACTTGTGTATGTGTGTACCTGTGTATGTGTGTATGTACCTGTATGTGTATGTGTGTGTATACCTGCGTGCAGGCGTACTGGCAGCGGTCGCACTTGAAGTGCTTCTCGTGGTGGTGGCAGCGCTGGTGCTGCATCAGGGCAAAGTGTGTACCTGTGTGTGTGTATGTGTGTGTGTATGTGTATGTGTGTACCTGTATGTGTGTATGTGTATGTACCTGTGTATGTATCTGTGTGTACCTGTGTGTATGTGTGTATGTATCTGTGTGTGTACCTGTATGTATGTGTGTATCTGTGTATCTGTGTATGTGTGTATGTATGTATGTATCTGTGTGTGTATGTATGTACCTGTGTGTATGTATGTGTGTGTATACCTGTATGTATGTGTGTATGTGTGTATGTATGTGTGTATGTGTGTGTATGTATGTACCTGTGTATGTGTTTATGTATCTGTGTGTGTATGTACCTGTGTGTGTGTACCTGTGTGTGTATGTACCTGTGTGTACCTGTGTGTGTGTACCTGTGTGTATGTATGTGTATGTGTGTGTGTGTATGTATGTGTGTGTATGTGTGTGTATGTATGTGTATGTGTGTGTATGTGTGTGTGTACCTGTGTATGTACGTGAATGTGTGTATGTATGTGTATGTATGTGTGTATGTATCTGTGTGTGTGTACCTGTGTGTGTATGTGTGTATGTGTGTGTGTGTACCTGTATGTACCTGTGTATGTGTGTGTGTGTACTTGTGTATGTACCTGTGTGTGTACCTGTATGTATCTGTGTATGTGTGTGTGTCTCTGTGTGTGTGTACCTGTGTGTATGTATGTGTATGTGTGTGTGTATGTATGTGTGTGTATGTGTGTGTGTGTGTATCTGTGTGTGTATGTATGTATATCTGTGTGTGTGTACCTGTATGTGTATGTGTATCTGTGTGTGTGTACCTGTATGTGTGTATGTGTGTGTATGTGTATGTGTGTACCTGTGTGTGTGTATGTACCTGTGTGTGTGTGTGTACCTGTGTGTGTGTGTATGTACCTGTGTATGTGTGTGTGTGTACTTGTGTATGTGTATGTGTGTACCTGTGTACAGGCGTACTGGCAGCGGTCGCACTTGAAGTGCTTCTCGTGGTGGTGGCAGCGCTGGTGCTGCATCAGGGCAAAGTGTGTACCTGTGTGTATGTGTATCTGTGTATGTGTATGTGTGTGTATGTGTGTGTACCTGTATGTGTGTGTACCTGTGTATGTGTGTGTATGTGTATGTACCTGTGTATGTGTGTGTGTATGTGTATGTACCTGTGTGTGTACCTGTATGTATGTGTGTATGTACCTGTGTATGTATCTGTGTGTGTGTGTGTGTACCTGTGTATGTATGTATGTGTGTACCTGTATGTGTATGTACCTGTGTGTGTGTATGTGTGTGTGTATGTATCTGTGTGTATGTGTATATATGTGTGTACCTGTGTATGTGTATGTATGTGTGTGTATGTGTATGTGTGTACCTGTATGTGTGTGTATGTATCTGTGTGTATGTGTATCTGTGTGTGTATGTGTGTGTGTGTACCTGTATGTGTGTGTGTATCTGTGTGTGTGTATGTGTGTGTATGTACCTGTGTGTATGTGTGTGTATGTGTGTGTGTGTACCTGTATGTGTGTGTATGTATGTGTGTATGTACCTGGGTGTGTATGTATGTGTGTATGTATGTGTGTGTACCTGTGTGTATGTATCTGTGTGTGTATGTGTATGTACCTGTATGTGTGTATGTGTGTATGTACCTGTATGTGTATGTGTGTATGTACCTGTGTGTATCTGTGTGTGTGTATGTACCTGTATGTGTATGTGTATGTATGTGTGTACCTGTATGTGTATGTGTGCATGTACCTGTATGTGTGTGTGTACCTGTGTACAGGCGTACTGGCAGCGGTCGCACTTGAAGTGCTTCTCGTGGTGGTGGCAGCGCTGGTGCTGCATCAGGGCAAAGTGTGTACCTGTGTGTGTGTACCTGTGTGTATGTAGGTGTATGTGTGTGTATGTGTACCTGTGTGTATGTACCTGTGTGTGTGTGTGTATGTATGTGTGTGTGTACCTGTGTGTGTGTCTCTGTGTGTGTGTGTACCTGTATGTGTATGTATGTGTGTGTATGTATGTGTGTATGTGTATGTACCTGTGTGTATCTACCTGTGTGTGTGTGTACCTGTGTATGTGTGTATGTGTGTGTGTGTATGTGTGTGTGTACCTGTGTGTGTGTGTATGTGTGTGTACCTGTGTGTGTGTGTATGTGTGTGTGTATGTACCTGTATGTGTGTGTGTGTATGTGTGTGTATGTGTGTGTACCTGTGTGTGTGTGTGTGTACCTGTGTGTGTGTATGTGTGTACCTGTATGTACCTGTGTATGTGTGTGTACTTGTGTATGTGTGTGTGTGTACCTGTGTGTATGTGTGTGTATGTGTGTGTACCTGTGTGTGTATGTGTGTGTATGTATGTATGTGTGTATGTGTGTGTGTATGTATGTGTGTGTGTGTACCTGTGTGTGTGTGTATGTGTATGTGTGTATGTACCTGTATGTGTATGTGTGTATGTACCTGTATGTGTATGTGTGTGTGTGTATGTGTATGTGTGTATGTACCTGTGTGTGCGTGTATGTGTGTGTGTACCTGTGTGTGTGTATGTATGTACCTGTGTGTATGTGTATGTGTGTGTATGTGTATCTGTATGTATGTGTGTGTGTACCTGCGTGCAGGCGTACTGGCAGCGGTCGCACTTGAAGTGCTTCTCGTGGTGGTGGCAGCGCTGGTGCTGCATCAGGGCAAAGTGTGTACCTGTGTGTGTGTATGTGTGTGTGTATGTATGTGTATGTGTACCTGTGTGTGTGTATGTATGTGTGTGTATGTATGTGTATGTGTACCTGTGTGTGTGTATGTATGTGTGTATGTACCTGTGTGTGCGTGTATGTGTATGTGTGTATCTGTGTGTGTGTACCTGTGTGTACCTGTGTGTACCTGTGTGTGTGTATGTACCTGTATGTGTATGTGTGTATGTACCTGTATGTGTATGTGTGTGTGTACCTGTATGTGTATGTGTGTATGTATATGTATGTGTGTGTGTACCTGTATGTGTATGTGTGTGTGTACCTGTGTGTGTGTATGTACCTGTGTATGTGTGTGTGTGTACTTGTGTATGTGTATGTGTGTACCTGTGTACAGGCGTACTGGCAGCGGTCGCACTTGAAGTGCTTCTCGTGGTGGTGGCAGCGCTGGTGCTGCATCAGGGCAAAGTGTGTACCTGTGTGTGTGTGTGTACCTGTATGTGTATGTGTGTATGTACCTGTATGTGTATGTGTGTATGTACCTGTATGTGTATGTGTGTATGTACCTGTATGTGTATGTGTATGTGTGTATGTACCTGTATGTGTATGTGTGTATGTACCTGTATGTGTATGTGTATGTGTGTATGTACCTGTATGTGTATGTGTGTATGTACCTGTATGTGTGTGTATGTGTGTATGTACCTGTATGTGTATGTGTGTGTATGTACCTGCGTGCAGGCGTACTGGCAGCGGTCGCACTTGAAGTGCTTCTCGTGGTGGTGGCAGCGCTGGTGCTGCATCAGGGCAAAGTGTGTACCTGTGTGTGTGTACCTGTATGTGTGTGTAGGTGTATGTGTGTGTATGTGTACCTGTGTGTGTGTATGTACCTGTATGTGTATGTGTGTATGTGTGTATGTACCTGTATGTGTATGTGTGTGTGTACCTGTGTGTGTATGTACCTGTGTGTGTGTGTACCTGTGTGTACCTGTGTGTGTGTATGTACCTGTGTGTACCTGTGTGTACCTGTGTGTATGCATGTACCTGTGTGTACCTGTGTGTGTGTGTACCTGTGTATGTGTATGTACCTGTGTGTGTGTGTATGTGTGTGTATGTGTGTGTATGTATGTGTGAGTCTGTGTATGTGTACCTGTGTGTGTATGTGTGTGTGTGTGTTTGTGTATGTACCTGTATGTGTGTATGTGTGTGTCTCTGTGTGTGTGTATGTATGTGTCTCTCTGTATGTGTGTACCTGTGTGTGTGTATCTGTGTGTGTGTATCTGTGTGTGTGTATCTGTGTGTGTGTATCTGTGTGTGTGTATCTGTGTGTGTGTATCTGTGTGCTGAGGCTGCGGTGCCTCAAATATTGGATGAAGTCACCCCCTGTGAGTGGCTGGCTGAGGTGCCATCTGCTGAGGAAGTATTGAAGGCGATCCGGAGTCTGAGACCAGGAAAGGCAGCGGGCAGAGATGATCTCCCAAGCGAAATGCTGAGGGAGGGTGGCGTTTGTGCACAGACTGCCCTATATGACATCATAACAACAGAGTGGACCACTGGACGGGTTCCGCAGGATTGGAAGGATGCCCTGGTGGTCCCCCTTTTTAAGAAGGGGGACCGCACAGACTGTAACAACTACAGGGGCATCTCACTCCTCAGTGTGCCGGGAAAGGTCCTGGCAAGGATTATTCAGCATCGCCTTGCCAGGCACGCTGAGGAGAGGCTTGCGGAGCCCCAATGCGGTTTCAGGAAAGGGCGGTCCTGCACAGATGCCATATTTTCTGTCCGTCTGCTACAGCAGAGGTGTAGGGAATTCCAACAAGACCTACATCTCTGCTTTATTGACCTGGTCAAGGCCTATGATACCATCAGTAGGCCTGGGCTCTGGGTCGTTCTTCGTGCTTTTGGAGTACCTGACCCTCTGCTCACGATCATTAAGGACCTTCATGATGGTGAGCGGGCCCGGGTAAAACTACGTGGCCGGGAGTCAGAGCCATTCCCTGTACACCTTGGGGTGCGACAGGGATGTCCTCTGGCTCCCACATTATTTAACATCTATTTTGACCACGTAGTTCGTGAAGCCTTCAATAGCTGTACCGGGGGAATCTCCATATGGTACAGATATAATGGGAGGCTAATCGATGCCCGGGTGCGGTCAAGGGATGGCTCCCTATTGCTCAACCACGTTATGTATGCTGATGACTTGGTAATAGCTGCTCAGTCAGAGGAGGAGTTGCAGACGCTGCTGCTGAGACTGGAGCGTGCCACTAAGAGGTGGGGCCTTACCATCAGCCCCACCAAAACTAAGCACCTGCCTGGGTATTTTGTACCATCGGACACTCCACCCCCACAACTCCCAATCGGTGATGGGGCAGTTGTGGAGAGAGTGGAGAGTTTCCCATACCTGGGCAGTGTGCTTATGACTGGCTCCAGTTTAACAGCAGAGGTCTCACTCCGAATCAGTCGAGCGGCAATATCTTTTCATCGGTTGCGTAACGCTGTGTGGAAGCTACCTGGTCTGTCGCTCCGCACTAAGCTTCAGGTCTTCTCGGCCACGGTCATTCCCTCCCTTCTCTACGCTTGCGAAACGTGGACCCCCCTAATGGAACATCTTCGCCGGTTAGAAACATTTAGGCTGACCTGCCTACGATCCATCCTGGGTTTAACCAGACTGGATTGTGTGAGGAGCTCACAAATCCTTGAAAGATCTGGGCAGGGTCCCATCGGTGAGCTCCTCCGGCAGGCAAGGCTGCGATGGCTGGGTCATGTAGCCCGCATGCCCAGCCACCGCATGCCGAAACAGCTTTTGTTTGGCCGGATTGAGGGGGCTAAGCGGGCGCGGCACGGGCTAGAGAAGAGATGGAGTGATGTGGTACAGGAGGACGTGGAGCTGAGTGGACTTGCCGATGACTGGTACCAGCGGTGTCAAGATCGGCCTCTGTGGAGGAGGCTCGTGAAGGATGCTACTGGGCAGTTGGAGGCAGTCGCCCTCCAACAACAACGGAGGGCGGAGGAGCGACGCTCACAACAGCGAGCGGAGCGCCGGGTGGCTAAAGCACAGCAGGTTGGCACAGTAGGGGGCACAGGTGGTGCATCAGCCAGTCATCTCAGTCAGTCGACCCGTGGCACCTGGGTCTGCCCCGTGACCTCCTGCCAGCGGGCGTTCGACACTTCACGTGGCCTCAGGGTGCACATAGCCTGGCACAAGCGTCGTGGTGACGTCACCGCCACTTAGTGGCGAATGGCGGTTGTTGTTGTGTATCTGTATGTGTATGTGTGTGTGTATGTATGTGTATGTACCTGTGTGTGTGTATGTGTATGTGTGTACCTGTGTGTGTGTGTACCTGTGTGTGTGTATGTGTATCTGTATGTGTATGTGTATACCTGTGTGTGTGTGTATGTGTGTGTATGTACCTGTGTGTGTATGTGTGTGTGTATGTATGTGTGTATGTACCTGTGTGTGTGTACCTGTGTGTGTGTGTGTATGTGTATCTGTGTATGTGTATGTGTGTGTATGTGTGTGTACCTATATGTGTGTGTATCTGTGTGTATGTATGTGTGTGTGTATCTCTGTGTGTGTACCTGTGTGTATCTGTGTGTGTGTATGTGTATATCTGTGTGTGTATGTGTATGTGTGTGTGTACCTGTGTACAGGCGTACTGGCAGCGGTCGCACTTGAAGTGCTTCTCGTGGTGGTGGCAGCGCTGGTGCTGCATCAGGGCAAAGTGTGTACCTGTGTGTGTGTACCTGTATGTGTGTGTAGGTGTATGTGTGTGTATGTGTACCTGTGTGTGTGTATGTACCTGTATGTGTATGTGTGTATGTGTGTATGTACCTGTATGTGTATGTGTGTATGTACCTGTATGTGTATGTGTATGTGTGTATGTACCTGTATGTGTATGTGTGTATGTACCTGTATGTGTATGTGTGTATGTACCTGTATGTGTATGTGTATGTGTGTATGTACCTGTATGTGTATGTATGTGTATGTGTGTGTGTATGTGTATATCTGTGTATGTGTGTATGTGTGTGTGTACCTGTGTACAGGCGTACTGGCAGCGGTCGCACTTGAAGTGCTTCTCGTGGTGGTGGCAGCGCTGGTGCTGCATCAGGGCAAAGTGTGTACCTGTGTGTGTGTACCTGTGTGTGTGTATGTGTGTGTGTGTGTACCTGTGTGTATGTACCTGTGTGTGTGTGTATGTATGTGTGTGTGTGTATGTACCTGTGTGTGTGTATGTACCTGTGTGTGTGTACCTGTGTGTGTATGTACCTGTGTGTGTGTATGTACCTGTGTATGTGTGTGTGTATGTGTATGTACCTGTGTGTGTGTCTCTGTGTGTGTGTGTACCTGTATGTGTGTGTATGTATGTGTATGTGTATGTGTGTACCTGTATGTGTATGTGTGTACCTGCGTACAGGCGTACTGGCAGCGGTCGCACTTGAAGTGCTTCTCGTGGTGGTGGCAGCGCTGGTGCTGCATCAGGGCAAAGTGTGAACCTGTGTGTGTATGTACCTGTGTGTATGTGTGTGTATGTATGTGTGTGTGTACCTGTGTGTATGTACCTGTGTGTATGTACCTGTGTGTATGTGTGTGTATGTATGTGTGTGTACCTGTGTGTATGTACCTGTGTGTGTATGTACCTGTGTGTATGTACCTGTGTGTGTATGTGTGTGTGTATGTGTGTACCTGTGTGTATGTGTGTGTATATGTATGTGTGTATGTGTATGTACCTGTGTGTGTGTGTGTGTGTATGTGTGTACCTGTGTGTATGTGTGTGTGTACCTGTGTGTGTGTGTATGTGTATGTACCTGTGTGTGTGTACCTGTGTGTATGTACCTGTGTGTATGTACCTGTGTGTATGTACCTGTGTGTATGTGTGTATGTGTGTGTGTATCTGTGTGTGTGTACCTGTGTGTGTGTACCTGTATGTATGTGTGTATGTATCTGTATGTGTGTACCTGTGTGTGTATGTACCTGTGTGTGTGTACCTGTGTGTGTGTACCTGTGTGTATGTATGTGTGTATCTGTGTGTGTGTATGTGTGTGTGTATGTGTATCTGTGTGTGTATGTGTGTATGTGTATGTACCTGTGTGTGTGTACCTGTGTGTGTATGTGTGTATGCACCTGTGTGTGTGTGTACCTGTGTGTATGTGTGTGTATGTGTATGTGTGTCTCTGTGTGTGTATGTGTGTGTGTACCTGTGTACAGGCGTACTGGCAGCGGTCGCACTTGAAGTGCTTCTCGTGGTGGTGGCAGCGCTGGTGCTGCATCAGGGCAAAGTGTGTACCTGTGTGTGTGTGTGTACCTGTGTGTGTGTACCTGTGTGTGTGTGTACCTGTGTGTATGTGTGTGTATGTGTGTGTGTTTGTGTGTATGTGTGTGTGTATGTGTGTGTATGTATGTGTACCTGTGTATGTGTGTGTGTATGTGTGTACCTGTGTGTGTGTGTATGTACCTGTGTGTGTATGTGTATCTGTATGTGTATGTGTATACCTGTGTGTATGTGTATGTGTGTGTATACCTGTGTGTATGTGTATGTGTGTGTATACCTGTGTGTATGTGTATGTGTGTGTATGTACCTGTGTGTATGTGTGTGTGTACCTGTGTGTGTGTGTGTACCTGTGTGTATGTATGTCTCTGTGTATGTGTATATATGTGTGTACCTGTGTATGTGTGTGTATGTGTGTGTATGTGTATGTGTGTACCTGTGTGTACCTGTGTATGTGTGTACCTGTATATCTGTGTGTATGTGTGTATGTGTGTACCTGTATGTACCTGTGTATGTGTGTGTGTGTACTTGTGTATGTGTGTGTGTGTACCTGTGTGTATGTGTGTGTATGTGTATGTGTGTCTCTGTGTGTGTATGTGTATGTGTGTACCTGTGTACAGGCGTACTGGCAGCGGTCGCACTTGAAGTGCTTCTCGTGGTGGTGGCAGCGCTGGTGCTGCATCAGGGCAAAGTGTGTACCTGTGTGTGTGTGTACCTGTGTGTATGTATGTGTGTGTGTATGTATGTGTGTATGTATGTGTATGTACCTGTGTGTGTGTATGTGTATGTGTGTACCTGTGTGTGTGTACCTGTGTGTGTGTATGTGTGTGTGTGTGTACCTGTGTGTATGTACCTGTGTGTGTGTGTATGTATGTGTGTGTGTATGTACCTGTGTGTGTGTATGTACCTGTGTGTGTGTACCTGTGTGTGTATGTACCTGTGTGTGTGTATGTACCTGTGTATGTGTGTGTGTATGTGTATGTACCTGTGTGTGTGTCTCTGTGTGTGTGTGTACCTGTATGTGTGTGTATCTGTGTGTGTATGTGTGTGTGTACCTGTGTACAGGCGTACTGGCAGCGGTCGCACTTGAAGTGCTTCTCGTGGTGGTGGCAGCGCTGGTGCTGCATCAGGGCAAAGTGCTCGTGGAAGGTGGCCGTGCAGTAGCGGCAGCGCAGTCCACGACGCACCAGCGCATGTTGCTTGCGCAGATGCACGCCTGGGGGTGGGGGGCGGGGGGGGGGGCATGGGGGTGAGAGAGGGGGGGGGGGCATGGGGGTGAGAGAGGGGGGGGGCACACAAAGGAAGAGCTGAGCTGAGCCAACAGGAAACTCTGAGTGGGTGGGTGTGTGGGTGGGTGGGTGAGTGGGTGAGTGGGTGAGTGAGTGGGTGGGTGAGTTGGTGAGTGGGTGAGTGAGTGGGTGGGTGAGTGAGTGGGTGAGTGAGTGAGTGGGTGAGTGGGTGGTTGAGTGAGTGGGTAGGTGATTAGGTGGGTGGGTGAGTGAGTGGGTGAGTGGGTGGGTGGGTAGGTGAGTGAGTGGGTGAGTGGGTGGGTAGGTGAGTTGGTGGGTGTGTGGGTGAGTGAGTGGGTGAGTGAGTGGGTGGGTGAGTTGGTGGGTGTGTGAGTGGGTGAGTGGGTGGGTGGGTGGTTGAGTGAGTGGGTGGGTAGGTGAGTTGGTGGGTGAGTGAGTGGGTGGGTGGGTAGGTGGGTGGGTAGGTGGGTACGTGGGTGGGTGGGTGAGTGGGTGAGTGGGTGAGTGGGTGGTTGAGTGAGTGGGTGGTTGAGTGAGTGGGTGGGTGGGTAGGTGGGCGGGTGAGTGAGTGGGTGGGTAGGTGGGTGGGTGGGTGGGTAGGTGGGTGGGTGGGTAGGTGGGTGGGTGGGTGGGTGGGTAGGTGGGTGGGTGGGTGAGTGGGTGGGTGAGTGGGTGGGTAGGTGAGTGGGTGGGTAGGTGAGTGGGTGGGTGGGTGAGTGGGTGGGTAGGTGGGTGGGTAGGTGGGTGGGTGAGTGGGTGGGTAGGTGGGTGGGTGAGCGGGTGGGTGGGTAGGTGAGTGGGTGGGTGGGTAGGTGGGTGGGTGGGTGGGTGGGTAGGTGGGTGGGTGGGTGGGTAGGTGGGTGGGTGGGTGGGTAGGTGGGTGGGTGGGTGGGTGAGTGGGTGGGTAGGTGAGTGGGTGGGTAGGTGAGTGGGTGGGTGGGTGGGTGAGTGGGTGGGTAGGTGGGTGGGTAGGTGGGTGGGTGAGTGGGTGGGTAGGTGGGTGGGTGGGTGAGTGGGTGGGTGGGTAGGTGAGTGGGTGGGTGGGTAGGTGGGTGGGTGGGTGGGTAGGTGGGTGGGTGGGTGGGTGAGTGGATGAGTGGGTGGGTGAGTGGGTGGGTGAGTGAGTGGGTGAGTGGGTGGGTAGGTGAGTGGGTGAGTGGGTGAGTGAGTGCGTGGGTGAGTGAGTGGGTGAGTGAGTGCGTGGGTGAGTGAGTGGGTGGGTGAGTGGGTGGGTGAGTGGGTGAGTGGGTGGGTAGGTTGGTGCGTGAGTTGGTGAGTGAGTGGTTGAGTGAGTGAGTGGCTAAGTGAATGGGTTCGTGAGTGAGTGTGTAAGTGGGTGGGTGGGAGAATGGCTGGGTGGGTGATTGGGTGGGTTATTTGGTGGGTGAGTGGGTGGTTGGGTGAGTGGGTGAGTGGGTGTGAGTGGTTGAGTGAGTGGGTGGATGAGTAAGTGAGTTGGTGGGTGGGTTGGGTGGGTTGTTGAGTGGATAGATGGGTGGGTGGGTGGGTTGGTGAGTGGGTGGATGAGTGAGTGGGTGGATGAGTAAGTGAGTTGGTGGGTGGGTTGGGTGGGTTGTTGAGTGGATAGATGGGTGGGTGGGTGGGTTGTTGAGTGGATAGATGGGTGAGTGGGTGGATGAGTAAGTGAGTTGGTGGGTGGGTTGAGTGGGTTGGTGAGTGGATAGATGGGTGGGTGGGTGGGTTGGTGAGTGGGTGGATGAGTGAGTGGGTGGATGAGTGAGTGGGTGGGATGAGTGAGTGGGTGGATGGGTGAGTGGGTGGATGAGTGAGTGGGTGGATGAGTGAGTGGCTGGGTCAGTGGGTGCTTGGGCGGGTGAGCGAGTTGGTTTGGGCGAGTGGCTGCCGTTGATGGACGGGCGAGGTTGAGCCACTGAGTGGCTTCATCAGTGATGAGCCTCTCCATCACCCCACCCCACCATCTCCCCCCCCCCCCCCTGGCTCCCACTAGCCCCCCCCCACCCACCCACCCCCCCACCCCCCCACCCACCCACCCCCCCCACCTCTTACCCAGGTCACTCTTGCGTGCTGTGACAGCGTCGCAGTGCGGGCAAGAGAAGCGTGGAGTGGCCCCTTCCTCCGTGTGCTTCTGCTGCACGTGGGATTTCATGGAGCTCTTCTGGGTGAACCGCGCCCGGCACACCGGGCACTCGTACGGCTTCTCCCCTGGAGACAGAGAGACACAGACAGAGAGAGAGACAGAGAGAGACAGAGAGAGAGAGAGAGACACAGAGAGAGACAGGGTGAGACAGGGAGAGACACAAGGAGAGACACAGAGACGGAGAGATAGGGTGAGATGGAGAGACACACAGAGAGACAGAGAGAGAAACAGAAAGACAGAGAGATGGAGAGAGACAGACAGAGAGAGACAGGGAGATAGACAGAGAGAGAGAGAC